>NC_086321.1:367948045-368268323 GCF_036172605.1 Pelobates fuscus
CTGATTCAGTGCTGTAAGTATATGTAAACAGAGCCAATGATTGGGAGCTGTAAGTATATAATCAGAGCCACTGATTCAGTGCTGTAGTTATACATACCCAGAGCCACTGATTCAGAGCTGTAAGTGTATATACTCAGAGACACTGATTCAGAGCTGTAAGTATATAATCACAAGGCCCCTAATTCAGTGCTGTAAGTTTATAATCCCAGAACCAATGATTCAGAGCTGTAAGTGTATATACCCAGAGCCAATGATTCAGAGCTGTAAGTGTATATACCCAGAGCCACTGATTCAGAGCTGTAAGTATATGATCACAAGGCCCCTGATTCAGTGCTGTAAATTTATAATCCCAGAACCAATGATTCAGAGCTGTAAGTGTATATACCCAGAGCCACTGATTCAGAGCTGTAAGTATATGATCACACGGCCCCTGATTCAGTGCTGTAAGTTTATAATCCCAGAACCAATGATTCAGTACTGTAAGTATATAATCACAAGGCCCCTGATTCAGTGCTGTAAGTTTATAAGCCCAGAACCAATGATTCAGTGCTGTAAGTTTATAATCCCAGAACCAATGATTCAGAGCTGTAAGTATATAATCACACGGCCCCTGATTCAGTGCTGTAAATTTATAATCCCAGAACCAATGATTCAGTGCTGTAAGTATATAATCACAAGGCCCCTGATTCAGTGCTGTAAGTTTATAAGCCCAGAACCAATGATTCAGTGCTGTAAGTATATAATCACACGGCCCCTGATTCAGTGCTGTAAATTTATAATCCCAGAACCAATGATTCAGTGCTGTAAGTATATAATCACACGGCCCCTGATTCAGTGCTGTAAATTTATAATCCCAGAACCAATGATTCAGTGCTGTAAATACATAATCACAGAGCCACTGATTCAGAGCTGTAAGTACATGTCCATTGATCCCCGGATTCTGTGTTATAAGCATACATTCACAGGGCGGCTGTTTTTACGCTGCGTATATTCACAGATCAGAATTTACATATATTTGCGATATCTGTTTGGGTTTTATTTTTTTTTGAGTTGAACTTTTACACCTCTGGCTTTATTACCTTATGGTAAATCCAACCCTCGAGACACGTTTTGTATTACTGCAGAACGCGCTCTCCCCCATTTCCCCACTCCCAGAATGCTCCTCACCACCAACCTTTAAATTACCTCAAAATACATCCAATATCACTTCATTTAAGTACTTCACTGTCTGAGAGCTAATCTAAGAGTTGGAAAATTGCTTTCTTCTTCACATAACTGCCTCACTGATGCAGAAGAATGGCCGCCTTTTGTTTAATGTTTCTCATAATATTTGGCCCTGTTTAATGTTTTGTACTCGATTGCAGGACTTGCTTTACAGACTATAACTGTTCGGTTCACATCAGTGCTCCCATTAACACCGTGCACAGTGAATATCACATTTCATACGGCCCTTAAAGTCTCTGAACCGTATTATAATGTGATCTGTATTGATGTTGTGCAGGATAAGATCTAAAACAGAGTTTGAGATGTCTTAGCACAAAAATGCACAATACAAGTACAGATAAACCCCCTTATCTAAGCCGGCTGGCATTTTCTTCTGTCTGCCATTAAAACTAGCCTGTCTCAGCCATGTCTTCACATTCAAAGTACCCGTCAGTATGTCCTTGAAATTTAACCTCCATTTTACCATCTGCACTAGGAATCAGTCTATTGAGGACTATTCTATAAGGACTATTACTTTACCCTTTAATTAAGACCTTAAAGGGCAACTGTCACCTTTAAAAAAAAGTGAATACAATTATCCTTTCAAGTTTTGTAAAGGAAATAGAATTCTTTTTATAAATGCATCCCCTAACTTTAGTATATGACAGGATCCTTCAGCTATATGCATGCATCTTGGGTCAGCGTGCCTCCCAACTGTCCTGCTTTCGGCAGTTCAGTCCTGACTTTTGGGTGCCATCCCACAGATGTGGGACAAGAGCGAACGGTCCCCAGGCAACAGTGTGCGAGTGCATCATTAGACGTGCTGCGGGCACTAGGAGCATGCAGGAAATTATTCAGAAATGCTCCCTGCATGGTCCTTATAGCTGGGGGCTTCCCCTTCCTCAGACCAGCCGGCCCCTTTTTGAATGAGACCATGCCACTATGGGCATCACCAGTGACGGGGCATCGCGTTACTGGTGACGCACATTCAAAACTCCACCCACCCGTCCCTGACTTACAGAAACCTCATGTTGGGAGGTATGTCGGACAGTATTAGAATTTGACGGTTAGTCTCTATGGGTTTTCCTGCTGCTGTGTAGGAGAGCCCTTTAAATATATCTGTCCTTTAAAATGTGTTTCCTGTGCCCACAGAACATGTACGTTTCAGCGGATGTGTCATGGCGAGGGGGCCATCCTCACAAAGAGGATATACTGACTGCAGACTTCTGCTCTTCCCTGGGGCTCCTGGTCACGGCCAGCTTTGATGGGGAAATCATTGTTTGGAACGTGGAAACTCAGAGGGTCTATCTGTACCTGAGGAAGTGCCCCTACAGCAGGTACTGAGCTGCTCTTTAACAGAGGTTCAGGACAGCCATGGTGCCATATTTGTGCTGGGTCAATACATAGGAGGAATAAGCTAGCAGTGACTTTCCAGGGGTCAGTAAATTGCAAATCCTACCACTACTAGCAGGCGCTAGTTCCCCATGCCGCATAATCTGTTCATTGTATTTATAATATTAATCAATCATTAGACATAATGACCGGTATGTTCTTGGAGAGGTCTACATGCTACGCATGCTATGAGGGGATCTGTGTAGACTGTGTTAGGTCTGCATGGTATGTTAGGCCAGCATGCTATGAGAGGTTTGTGTAGACTGTGTTAGGTTTGCATGGTATGTAAGGCCAGCATGCTATGAGGGGATCTGTGTAGACTGTGTTAGGTCTGCATGGTATGTTAGGCCAGCATGCTATAAGAGGTCTGTGTAGACTATGTTAGGTTTGCATGGTATGTTAGGCCAGCATGCTATGAGGGGATCTGTGTAGACTGTGTTAGGTTTGCATGGTATGTTAGGCCAGCATGCTATGAGGGGATCTGTGTAGACTGTGTTAGGTTTGCATGGTATGTTAGGCCAGCATGCTATGAGGGGATCTGTGTAGACTGTGTTAGGTCTGCATGGTATGTAAGGCCAGCATGCTATGAGGGGATCTGTGTAGACTATGTTAGGTCTGCATGGTATGTAAGGCCAGCATGCTATAAGAGGTCTGTGTAGACTATGTTAGGTTTGCATGGTATGTTAGGCCAGCATGCTATGAGGGGATCTGTGTAGACTGTGTTAGGTCTGCATGGTATGTAAGGCCAGCATGCTATGAGGGGATCTGTGTAGACTATGTTAGGTCTGCATGGTATGTAAGGCCAGCATGCTATAAGAGGTCTGTGTAGACTGTGTTAGGTTTGCATGGTATGTTAGGCCAGCATGCTATGAGGGGATCTGTGTAGACTGTGTTAGGTTTGCATGGTATGTTAGGCCAGCATGCTATGAGGGGATCTGTGTAGACTGTGTTAGGTCTGCATGGTATGTAAGGCCAGCATGCTATGAGGGGATCTGTGTAGACTATGTTAGGTCTGCATGGTATGTAAGGCCAGCATGCTATAAGAGGTCTGTGTAGACTATGTTAGGTTTGCATGGTATGTAAGGCCAGCATGCTATGAGGGGATCTGTGTAGACTATGTTAGGTCTGCATGGTATGTAAGGCCAGCATACTATAAGAGGTCTGTGTAGACTATGTTAGGTTTGCATGGTATGTTAGGCCAGCATGCTATGAGGGGATCTGTGTAGACTATGTTAGGTCTGCATGGTATGTTAGGCCAGCATGCTATGAGGGGATCGGTGTAGACTGTGTTAGGTCTGCATGGTATGTTAGGCCAGCATGCTATGAGGGGATCTGTGTAGACTGTGTTAGGTTTGCATGGTATGTAAGGCCAGCATGCTATGAGGGGATCTGTGTAGACTGTGTTAGGTCTGCATGGTATGTAAGGCCAGCATGCTATGAGGGGATCTGTGTAGACTGTGTTAGGTTTGCATGGTATGTAAGGCCAGCATGCTCTGAGAGGTCTGTGTAGACAGTGTTAGGTCTGCATGGTATGTTAGGCCAGCATGCTATGAGGGGATCTGTGTAGACTATGTTAGGTGTGCATGGTATGTTAGGCCAGCATGCTATGAGGGGATCTGTGTAGACTGTGTTAGATTGGCATGGTATGTTAGGCCAGCATGCTATGAGGGGATCTGTGTAGACTATGTTAGGTCTGCATGGTATGTTAGGCCAGCATGCTATGAGGGGATCTGTGTAGACTGTGTTAGGTCTGCATGGTATGTTGGGCCAGCATGCTATGAGAGGTCTGTGTAGACTGTGTTAGGTCTGCATGGTATGTTAGGCCAGCATGCTATGAGAGGTCTGTGTAGACTGTGTTAGGTCTGCATGGTATGTTAGGCCAGCATGCTATGAGGGGATCTGTGTAGACTGTGTTAGGTTTCCATGGTATGTAAGGCCAGCATGCTCTGAGAGGTCGGTGTAGACTGTGTTAGGTCTGCATGGTATGTTAGGCCAGCATGCTATGAGGGGATCTGTGTAGACTGTGTTAGATTGGCATGGTATGTTAGGCCAGCATGCTATGAGGGGATCTGTGTAGACTATGTTAGGTCTGCATGGTATGTTAGGCCAGCATGCTATGAGGGGATCTGTGTAGACTGTGTTAGGTCTGCATGGTATGTTGGGCCAGCATGCTATGAGAGGTCTGTGTAGACTGTGTTAGGTCTGCATGGTATGTTAGGCCAGCATGCTATGAGAGGTCTGTGTAGACTGTGTTAGGTCTGCATGGTATGTTAGGCCAGCATGCTATGAGAGGTCTGTGTAGACTGTGTTAGGTCTGCATGGTATGTTAGGCCAGCATGCTATGAGGGGATCTGTGTAGACTGTGTTAGGTTTCCATGGTATGTAAGGCCAGCATGCTATGAGGGGATCTGTGTAGACTGTGTTAGGTTTGCATGGTATGTTGGGCCAGCATGCTCTGAGAGGTCGGTGTAGACTGTGTTAGGTCTGCATGGTATGTTAGGCCAGCATGCTATGAAAGGTCTGTGCGTTCTATGTTAAATAATGTGTGACGTTTGGTGTATGGCAGTTAACCAGTAAATTTCACATTTTTGGTCATCATAACCAAACTTGACAAATTCTCCACTGACTATTTTAGTCTACAAATTGAAGTTCACTGGTGAATCCCTATACGTCTGCATCCATCGATACTTTTGTAATATGTTTAGAACTGCACTCACTCCCATCAGTCTGGACCAGGGTGCTTGCTGTACTGGAACCAAATACCAGATTCCCAAATAGTAAGATAAAATGAAGAGAGGTCCAGGCACTCCTTGGTTCAAGACAGGCACTTTATTTGGAACCACAACAGCAATGTTTCGACCCAAAGGTCTTGATCAAGCTTGACAAAGACCTTTGGGTTGAAACGTTGCTGTTGTGGTTCCAAATAAAGTGCCTGTCTTGAACCAAGGAGTGCCTGGACCTCTCTTCATTTTATCTGCATCCATAGATAGACATGATATAATTTTTTTTTTTTTTAGCAAAGAACATCTGTAGAGTCCTCATGTCTTTGTAGAAGCCACTTTGAATCTGTTTATTTCTCTATATTCAGAAACTCATCACCGATAACCAATGTCTGTTGGCATCCCTGGCTCAATTCAGTGTATAAGCTGATGTTTGACTGTTTAACCATTTCAGAAATGGTTTCATGTTAGCACGTTTTACAAATCTCTGGTCCTGAAGACGTTAACAGAATAAAACCAAAATTCATAATCTGGGCTCTCAATGAGACCTCTCGTGTTTGTCTTCCACCAATCAAGTGACTTTTGCAATAGTTTTTAAAGTGGGCTGGGAAGATAAGGCTTGTAAGCTCAGTGGAACAGTGAGGTTATTCTGTGATGATTGTATTTGTCCTTCGTCCTGCAGGCAGGCCTCTAATCCCCGTACAGGGAGCTCTGGCAAGGCATGCAAACCTTCTCTACGCCCAGTCAGTAAATATCTATTGAAAAGGCAGAGCTGTGGTCCCAAGTGAGTAATAAATTGTAGGAATTCTGTTCATGAAGTCTGAGAAGTAATTTATAAATGTGTTTATTTCCATTTGCATCCTGGTTGATCATTTGCATGCCATGACATTCAGAAAACCGCCCTCTCCAGTGGCGTGACGCAGATGCAGGTTCATTTAATAAATGTCTACGAGTCTGTTTAAATGCTTCTCCATCAGAAAACCATCTTAATCTGTCTTCCGGCACGCCGTAGGAGGGAATCGGATATTTCTTTAGAGAAAGATGAAAATTCTTCCTGCATAAAATTGCAATTAGCCATCTATACTGCTAATTAGCTAGTAATTAATTTATACTGCTTTGTAATATAAAAGGTTCATTTAGAATTGCTTAATGCCATGCAGCAGGGTTTCCGTAATTAATTTCAAGTTAAGTGTGCAAGCCGCTATCTCTATATCTGTTCTGTTAGGAATTGCAAAGCGCAAGACTCGATTTTTTTAATATTAAAGCTGTATCCCATGAGTGCTTGCTAAAACATGACTCTAGAACAGGTCTGTGTTTTAACGATGAGAAAAGGACAACCTATATTTAAATAAAAGATAAAGTTAAGGGGAAAAAAAGCTATTTAGAGATTAAAAAAGTACAAAGGAGGGGTAAAGATTTAAATGATCAATAACTAATCCTCTTTGCTTATGCAAAAAAACACCCACAAGTTCATTTCTTACTGCAGTCCGACTGGCGTTAACCCTGTATACAATAAATTAATCTTATACTAAATCAAGAACGTATTAAACTCTTCAAAGTTCCCATCCATCCAGGAGTCAGCCCCCCGTGGATAAAGTCTTGTTTCTGCATCATCGTGCCACTTTGAAAGATGCGGCAATTCTCATCAGTTCAGAGGCCGGCACCCTACGCTGGTGGAGTATATTTTCTCATCAAAGCAAATTTGGTACGTTTTACAGGTGACTGCCACGATCCGTAGCAGTAAGATGATGATTCACTTATGAGCAAGGGCCACAGAAATATACAGTAAAATGGGCATTTTTTTATTGTGCTAATATATATCACATTTTCAGTGAGTGAAATTATTTTTCCTGTGTTTCACTCAACGATGTTATTGATACATTGGATTGAAACGGAAAAACACCTTGCCTCTACTGTAATATCTGAATATTCGGAAAAATCTGCCGGTAGCCATTAACTCCTAATGGATAGGATGCGGTAGAGCACATTGAATGAAGGGATAATGGTATAGAGGTCCAGAGTTGGCAATAATACACTGAAAGTGTAACAGGGTTACCAGTAAAGTCTGAATTTTGGGAATTGAAAGTTAAAGGAACATATATATATATGTTTGTATTATTAACAGTATAATATTCCCCTACCTATGTAGTTGTCCCCTATATAGGTGCCCCCCCAAGGTTAGATTTACTTACCTTAGATCCCATGACACGCTGGTATCCGTGCTGTCACTCTGCCTCCCTGGCTGAGATCATCAGTTTTGATAATCTCAGCCAATCCAATGCTTCCCCATTCCTGCAAAATGGCAACATTTCAGTTGCAGATTTAAAAAACAGGGACATGGCACCCAGACCAGTTTATTGAGTTTATTGTCAAATTCACTTTGAATTCACCCTTTGGCAAATAAGCCTGTTAAGCTTTTCTGAATGCTGTCTTTTATTGCAGGGTATTTCTATGTTCCTAATCAAATGGACGACTCTGTCTTTGCTTTGTCAAGTAATGAGGTCAACAGTGTGCTGGTGTCGGGAGACACATCCGGTTTTATCCAGGTGTGGGATATCTCACAGTACGCTTTGCAGGCCACAGACCAGGTAATTTTTTTTTTTTTTTTATAGTGTCAAATAATTTTATCTCAAAATATTGCTATCAGAAAAGTGTCACCATAGGGAAGCTCTAATTGTGCTGATCGGAATTGTTCATGCTTTACAGCTCTAAGTACAGCACTGTAGAAAAAATGTATGAAGTGCTTAAATAATGGACATGTAAAAATTAAAGAAACTATCTTTATAATATCTTAAATATCATTTCAGCTGCTTCACACTTTAGTGGACCTCACCCCCCAAAAATCATGCATTATGCATCAGTTAAAATGAAATAAAAAGATAAATAATTTATAATTAACATAAAGTAATATGTGTGCACACCATATAAAAAGAGATGATTATAATATATTGGATTTCTTCAAATAGTAGCTGGTATACTTCAGGATATTGCATATGAAAAATAAACAAAAGGACAGTAATAGTGCAGATGGTTTTAAATGCAATAAAATCAATAAAATTTGTTTTACATGAAAAAGAATCCAACCATTTATTCCACAAGTAACGCCAGGCCTCAATAGCAAGCCAGTAATCTGCCTAATGTTCTCTTCCAGCTACAGGAGGAAAGACCACCATTGCTGTTCTCCTGGAAAGCTCATGATTCCACAGTTGTAAATGTTGAGAGTTTTCTTTTGGACTCTGAACATTTCATTGCCAGTGGGTCCTCAGATCAAACGGCCAAGCTGTGGACTCAGAATGGGAAATGCGTTGGAACATTTGGCCAATCCAAGACTTGGAACCTGAGAAACCCGTCTACGTACCAGTATTGCACGTGAGATTCTACTGCTACACATTCTCTAACAGGCAACATTCTAATACAATTTTCTTGAACCTTCAACTTTGTGCAAATCAATAAATCACACAGCCAATGGCTGTGCTTTATTGGGTACTCCGTTCTAATACGAGTTGGATCCCCTTTAGTCTCCAAAACAGCCTGCATTTTTTGTGGCTGGAAACTAGCGTTTCTGGTCCATGTTAACATGATAGATTCACACAATTGCTGCAGAGTTGTCAGTTCCACGTTTGTGCTGCAAATCTGTGGTTCCACCAGCCATTTTATGTTATTTACACAATATTCTATTTATATATTTGCGATGGCCTATTGCAGCAGAAAAGGGGGGGGTTGTCAGACTAGATGACCTTTTCCAAACTTCTGTTGTCCAGTTTCGGTGACCTGTGCCCACTGTGTGCTCACATTCCTGTCCCTAGCTGACAGTAGTGACATCCAATGTGATGTCTGCTGCTGTCGCTCATGTGGAGATGTACTTTTGCATGACTTTGTTGTAACAAGGGTTTATTGCGGTTATTGTCACCTTAAGCAAGTCTGGACATTCTCCTCTGACCTCCCTCAGTAGCAGGACATTTGCACCCTCAGAACTGCTGTTCACTATATGTTTCTTACCCCATTTTCTGTAAACTCTGGGGACTCTGAGGGTTATTCACTAATGTGAGAATTGCCAGGAATTGTAGAAAGAAAGAAAAGGATTTTAAAATAAGACTCTGGATAAAAAAGTTATTTTATTTTTTTAAGTTGTCTTCAAAATATGAACTTGCTTCACGTTAGTGATTCTCCTGGTTATATATTGTTTCTCACTCAGTGACTTACTATGACACAGCAGCCATGGATGCTTCATGGTAAAGCCAGTCATTGCAGGCACGATCACGGCATTGCAATAACTGGCACGCATGTTCAATAGCCAATTCATTCGTTGAAACATTCATTGATGGCAACGTGGTGAGTGCAGATAAGCACTTCAGAACTCTGTATCCCTGGGCTTGGGAAATAGAACCCAGGGTTCCGTCCGAGTTAGCTGCCTCTTTAATGTGACATTATTTTCATACATAGAAAATACACTGCTCTCTGCCTTAAACAACCTTTTCTATTTCAATCTGTTTGCTTTTTCAGTCCCCTAGTTTTCTATTTTGGTTAAACTTTTCAACTCTCTTTGCAATTCACCCTAACCCACAATTTTAGTAGATAAACCACAGACCACAGGCAGCTCCTCTCACAGTTGTGTATCTGCTAGGAACTGAATATTATTACTTTGCTTCCTATTAAACTAGTGTAAAACCTGCCTGTTACTAAATATACCCCTACTTGGCTCCTCTTTATTCTTTTGAATTTCCTGTGCTGCTCCCCACTTTCTCTCTCTGTGCTCATCCTCAAGCGATCATTCAAAACTATCAGTTATGTCTGTTTAAGACGGTAACCTGGAATAACCATTCCTTTATCCTAGGGTACAGCTTTTAATTATTGCCTGCCATAAAATGTAATGGTCATGGTAGCCAACAGTTACCCATATTTCATTATCCATGAGCTTCATGGCCTTTTATCTCCTTACGGCCGTGGATGTCTCCCCAGAACCCACTTTGGAAATGGCTTTTGATTCTTTGATTCCGTGTCGCCATGTCACTAAATAAACACAATCATTGACTGCTTTATTAAATTTAAATGCTGTAATTGTGCTAACGAATTTAGTCACCTGGCACAGTCCAGCTGGCATGCTTTCTGAGCCAGAACAAAACACAGAATAGGGGAAAAACTCAATATAACTTCAAGCTAATTTATTTTTGACCATTCTGTATGCTCCCGCAGGTCCTGTTTTGGTTTGTGTGCTAATCATTCTGCAAATTCAAAAACTCATAACATTAATGGAAATAATCTAGAAAAACATATCTAATTCTGCTTTACACTCTACTTGTACCTTGGGTCCTTTTCATTTTAGATTGTAAGCTTGCAAACCAGGGTCACAAAGTTATGCTTGTTTTCCCAGCATACCCTACAGAATTTGTTAGCATTATAAAAATAGAATGACCATTTTTCCTTTCTGATTCATTACATTCTACGTATGCTTTACTCTGTAATATACGTGGTCATCGATTTGGTCGTTGTGGGAATGGGTATATTGAGTCAGTGTGTCTATGGATCTTTAACCTTGATCTACATGTCAAGGTCGTTGAACGTGATAAGCCGAGCAGGACCTGGGTTTAAAGCTTCCCATAGTGGCTGAGCTTTTTCAGTCACACCCTGACACTTTGGCTGGAGATAGATTTCAGGCAGCTAATTAAAAATGGCTGGAGAGGCCAGAACAATAAACAGGGCTAATTTAAAGCAGATGGGGAGGCTGGAGAAAGGACAGAGGGACTTCATTAATCAGCAAATTTAGCAGAGATAACAAAATGGACCAAGGGAAGAAAAGCAGAGTCAATAGCTTGCGTTAGCCAATTAACCCAATTATTGCCAATTACTGTCAGCATATCTGCACTGCGGGGAAATTAAAAACTCAAATGAAATAAACGGTTAATATATGAAATATATATGTGTATGCTACTTGTCTATGTATCTATAGAAAGAGGAAAGAGAGAATAAATATAAGGAACTGTGTATTATTGGAAAATGATCCAATTGAGGGTTTGTGGAGTCATTTAAACCAGGTCAAAGGTCAAGACTCCGGAACTCCATGTTGGCATTATATTCTCATAACGCACTGTTCCACATTATGTATATTTTATATTACCTCTTATTTGGAGGAGTGTCTGCCAATGTTTATATATACCAATAACGCTATAAACAGCTCTAATTCCTGTTATATTTCTTCACTAATTCGTATGGTATGCCCCTTCTTGGTATCTCAACTTCGCCCTCCTTTTTGCTGCTCGTACCCTCACTGCTAACTCGCGCTTGCAGGACTTCTCACGGGCAGCTACTTGCCTTTGGAACAGCCTGCCTACAGCCATTTCCAATAGTCGTCAATCATTTAAAAAGTCCCCCCAAAACCCATATCGTCAGAAAAGCTTACGGCCTCCCACAGTAACTTCTGTCTTGCATACCTGTCTCTTGCGCTCTCTAAAAAGGACACACTTGACTCTCACCTCCATTTCTGCTACATTCCCACCTTGGGTGCTGTTCCTCTCGATGGCCTTCCTACCGGTATTGTGTTTTTATACCCCACCTCCTCTAGACTGGAAGCTCGTTTGAGCAGGATCCTCATCTACCTATTGTTCCTGTATCATCTTGTAATTGTCTCATTTATTGTTAAATTCCCCCCTTTATAATATTGTAAAGTGCTGCGGAATAAGATGGCGCTATATAAATACCAAAAATAATAATAACATATATATACATAATTTTTTTTTTTTTTTAGATAGATAGATAGATAGGTAGATGGATAGAATTAGCCGTATTAGTCCAGTAGACAAGTTGCCAAAATACTACAATATTGGAGTATGCAATGATGTATTTTTTTGGACATAATACCTAAAAGACACTTTTGTTTCTCTTCCTCAGGTCTGAAGTATATATATATATATATATATATATATATATATATATATATATATATATATATATATATATATATATATATATATGTATGTATGTATGTATTTATAGAACCCCTCAGATGCACTCATTAGCTAACAGAATCTCCCAGTGCTTCAGATTGTTTTGTAATATATCACTTGTTTTCTGGCTAGTTATTGGTTCACGGACAGGACTTGTCCAGGCTGCTGCACAGTTCAGCGGAGAATAACATGGTTTGTTAAGTACACGTGTCTCCTAAAGCTTGTGTATAATCCCTGCCTCACTACTGTCCCCTGAAGGGGTAAATGTCAGATTTGGTATGAGCTTGTGTTTGTCACTGAACAAGGTTATGCCCTGCAAACAAAGTACAGCAAATAATCCACTCAGTGTCTTAATGCCACATCCTGGTTTAATAGGCATTAGCCAAATTCCCTCAAACTGCTACTGATGTTTCAACCCAGTTACTCATAGTTACAGATAGTTTCCAAATAAGCTTCTGATATCCCCTGAAGGATTATGGGTAATTTCACTCTCGTAATCCTCTCCCTGCAGACTAGGTTAAAAAGTAATTTGTATCTCGGCTGATTTCCCCAGAGTGTTACTGTGTTACTTGCAGATGAAATAATATCTTTTTGGATTGGCAATTAGAACTCTAGCTAGATGTCACATTTAGGGATCGTATCCATAGCAGTGTTTGGTTCCTCGTTTTGATTGTTTATAGGCTTTCCTTTGGAAGATCTGTCACCGTCATCATTTTATTCAGTTAAAAGTGCTTATACTGACAGAGTGTCCTATTTTTGGGAGATATTACATATTATTATAGACATTATCTGAAAAACTCTACCCTTTGCCTTACTAAGCCCTTTTTTAAAATTTTAATAGTTGTCACATGACCCATTCCCCTTTTGTTAGGAAAATGACACATACATTCATATGCTTACACATTTTATTTTATTTTTTATAGAAAGGATTACTCCAACGTTCCTGACCACTTCTGCTTTTTAAAGTGGTCATGGAGGAAGGATTCTGGCTGCTTGAAACACTGCCCAACCAGAAGTATTTGGACTTGTGTGCATGTGACATTTGGCAGCCCGGGACTCTGTTCCAGACTGCCAAATGTCAATTCTGTGCATATTTTAAAGGACCACTCTAGGCACCCAGACCACTTCAGCTTAATGAAGTGGTCTGGGTGCCAGGCCCCTCTAGGATTAACCCTTTTTTTTTATAAACATAGCAGTTTCAGAGAAACTGCTATGTTTATAAATGGGTTAATCCAGCCTCCAAATCCTCTAGTTGTAAATGTTTTCCTATGAGACAGGCTAAATGCGCGCAGCTCTTGCCGCGCATGCGCATTCAGCCGCTTTCTGGAGGATCGGAGGCGGAGAGGAGCTCCCCGCCCGGCGCTGGAATAAAGGTACGTTTTTACCCTTTACTCTCCGTCCAGCCCGGCGGGAGGGGGTCCCTGAGAGTGGGGGCACCCTCAGGGCACTACAGTGCCAGGAAAACAAGTATGTTTTCCTGGCACTATAGTGGTCCTTTAAGTGTGACATCAGCCAGCACTGCACCCTGGCAACAGACATAATCTGATTCTCCCCCTCCCTCACTGACTCCTATCGTCCATATACCCTCTGCTACATGTTTTTAAAAGTTCCATCCCATTCCCCTTCCACTTGCAGACTCAGAGTGCGAGCCAACAGGGCATTATTCTTTATTTTAGAAGTGTTGGAGTAACACTTTGATTAATGTATTTTTTTTTTTTTAATACAATGAGGTCCCCCTAGCCCCTCTTTTCCTCTTTGCCTGGGGGGAGAGATGGGGCCTTGCTACAAAAGGTGGACTGTCCTCCCTGTTCGTACGCCACTGGTCCTAATCCGTTTTCTTTGCGAATGTCTGTCTTTCCAGCCAAGACCTCTATAGAGGTTGAGCAACAAATAATAATTAAAATATTTTAAAATATCAGCCTGTGTAAATAAGACAATTTTGGACTTGTGTCCAATGCTGTGTATTCTTTTTACTGCCCAGCAGCTATTCTCTAAAATGGCTGTCACTGCTGTTAGCGAGTAGTTTACTGACTGCGCCTATCTGTGGCAGGACATCAACGGTTGATGCTGCTTAAAGCCATTCGCGAAGTGGTTAACTACTCTCATCATTGGCTAGCCACTACCTAGTGACCGGATTCCGACTGTCCTTACTGTTTAACAGCTGCTGCTACCTCTCAGAAAGTTACATCAATCACTTGGTAGTCCACTAACTACCAGCAGTTATTTATGGTGACAGATCACAGCAGCTATTATGGGCAAAGGCCGTGTTTATATTCTTGTTAGTAAATAACTTTGTAAGCTGTTGCTATTAACAACAGTCGATAGCTTGTACAGGATACCACTTACCACCAGATTTACAATCTTGTTGCAAAATGTTTGTGGCGTGTTGCTAATAAAGGCTGGCGCTACACATACCAAAAACGTAGCATCTTGCTGGTAAACCACAGAAACAGGCGCTTGAGCACATAGACATCGTGGCTAGTAGCTAAAGGCAAATAGTGGCTGGTTGGTAAAAGTTAAAGGACCACTCTAGGCACCCAGACCACTTCAGCTTAATGAAGTGGTCTGGGTGCCAGGTCCAGCTAGCTTTTACCCTTTTTTTTATAAACATAGCAGTTTCAGAGAAACTGCTATGTTTATACTGAGGGTTAAGCCAGCCTCCAGAGCCTCTAGTGGCTGTCTCATTGACAGCCGCTAGAGGCGCTTGCGTGCTTCTCACTGTGAAAATCACAGTGAGAGCACGCAAGCGTCCATAGGAAACCATTATTAATGCTTTCCTATGCGACCGGCTGAATGCGAGCGCGGCTCCTGCCGCGCATGCGCATTCAACCGATGACGTCGCGAGGAAGAAGGAGAGGAGGAGGAAAGCTCCCCGCCCGGCGCTGGAGAAAGAGGTAAGTTTAACCCCTTCCTCCCCCCAGAGCCCGGCGGGAGTGGGTCCCTGAGGGTGGGGGCACCCTCAGGGCACTCTAGTGCCAGGAAAACGAGTATGTTTTCCTGGCACTAGAGTGGTCCTTTAATGTCACGGTTCGGCAAAACTGCTTGTTTCAATAGGATATATAGGGATTTAGGTGTTGTTAGTCTTTTTGCACCAGGCCAGAGGTGTAAAAAGTGTGAAGTATTTTTTGGGGTTATCTTAGCTGGTAATGAGGAGCGACAGGGTTGGGAACCAATCAGAAAGCAGTTGCTGAGTAGCAGTTAGTTAGTAAGTTGGACTCGTTTTCAGTGTTGTTGCTGCTTTAACTCAGACCAGCCGCTATTTACTAAGGTAGCAGCTGTTCACCAACTGCAAAATGTCACCAGTAAAGACAGTAAATTACCAGCTGCCCCTACTTAAAAACCACTTACTAAGTAGCTGCTAACAATTCCCATTGTTGCTAATAATGTCTACTTAGTGGCTGGTTGCAGACTAGTTTGTTGTTGCTGGTTTTTAACGACTGCTGCTAACCCTTAGATCTAAACACCTGCCTCGGTGTACAGAAATGAACAGCAGCTAACTCCCTATACATCAGACCTGCACAACCTGCGGCCCCTCAGATGTTTTGAACTACAACTCCCATGATTCCCTGGCTATCTGTTTCATTCCCAAAAACATGGGTGTTGGCTATCTGTTTCATTAAACGAATCATGGGCTTTGACTATCTGTTTTATACAAAGAATCACGGACGTTGTAGATCAAAGAAATCTTGAGGGGGATGGGGGCGCAGATTGTGCAGGCCTGCCATACATCATGTAGGACAAACTATGTCTTAGTTATATGGTATTACATTAAAGACCTAAATCACATATCAATGCTTAGTAAACCACATCAAAAAGCTATAAAATTAAAGAAAAGGCCTCATACTTAATATAAAACTTTGTTATTCTTCAAACAAAATGCAGGTATCATTTATAAGAGCAATTCCAGATTCTGTGACGTTCTGTCTATCCGAAAGTTTAAAAGTGAAGCAGTCGCCGTGGAAACCAACAGTTAGTTGCTGCTGATTGCAACGATTCTAAAACTTTGACCCAGAGTCTCTCTGCCTACATAAACTTCCAGTTGTTTTTCTGTCTGGTACAATTTTATCTCCGTGTGGTCGGATGAAACCCTCACAATGTCAGAGAGTCAGAATCTCTCTTCCTGCTTTATCACAGAATCCAAACGTTATTTACCCGTAACACATCATAAAACAAAATGATCTTTGGCAGAATGGCTTTATGGAAGGTGGGGCATGTCTGTGTACCGTCTTTAACCCTTTGTATCAGGGAGTCAGACATCCCATTATATCATTGAAGTTCTCGCACATCACATGTTGGATTGAGGTTAAATTGTATCCGATTGAAATCTTATCATATCCTGCTCTGTTTTCACTGCGCTGTATTGCTCCCCCTCAGGGTGTGTGCTGTGTTTTTGGTGTTTACCACGTCCCTTGTCTGTTCTATTCTGACTCACCCTTGTGAGCAGAGTGGCTTTTTTCCCAAAAATAAATTAAAGTAAATATCATTGTATTTTTTAATTAAGGGTGAAATTCAGATGTGACCTCGCTGTTCTCTGTCTGAGCTTTGGGGCCATTTGTTTTGGCACAAATCTTACCGG
This sequence comes from Pelobates fuscus, assembly GCF_036172605.1. Taxonomy (NCBI): domain Eukaryota; kingdom Metazoa; phylum Chordata; class Amphibia; order Anura; family Pelobatidae; genus Pelobates; species Pelobates fuscus. The sequence continues at coordinate 367,964,878 of NC_086321.1, forward strand.
TTAATCTGGTCTTGTCACGCCTGTCTGCTGCCAAATGTCCTCTGATCTTGCCAGTCTTTCATACACTCCTAGTAGTGGGTCAGTAATGGGTTAATATTGGATGGTGATAGATATAGGTATACATGCCAGAAGCTGGTGTTCGGCTATACATTTGGTTTGCAGCAGGCCATAACAGCAAACCGGTGCTCTACTAAGTACTAAAGATTCTTGCCATGAAGGGGGTGAATCATTTTGAGACTGGGGAAGTCATTATAAGTCACACTTTTCTGTTGAATTTGGGGAACCACTTGAAGCACTGGTTGTATTGAGCTATTTAAATCATTTTTGTTTGATTTGTTCATTGCAATTAATTGAAAGTCTGTAAAATTATTTGACAACAATCTGATTTTGAATGGGGTTGAATAATTTTGATTACAACTGTGTGTATATATGTGTGTGTGTTTTAACAAAACTGTGTGTATATATGTGTGTGTGTTTTAACAAAACTGTGTGTATATATGTGTGTGTGTTTTAACAAAACTGTGTGTATATATGTGTGTGTGTTTTAACAAAACTGTGTGTATATATGTGTGTGTGTTTTAACAAAACTGTGTGTATATATGTGTGTGTGTTTTAACAAAACTATTAGGTTGTCTTTTTACTGTTAGTAAATGAATCCATTGACACTTGGGAATGTAAACACTCATCCATATATAAATAATAAAATAATAATTATAACAATTATCATATATCACCTTTATTTTGTTCAATCGTGTTTTTAGAATTATTATTATTATGCAAACAGATTTTACTGCCAGACAGATCAGCCAGTCTAGTCTGCCCATCACTGCAGGGCGTAGCTCAGGAAAGGGAACAGGTGCTCCTAAGCTGGAACATCAAGCTCTGCTGAAGGCCGAGAGGAGGCAGGAAGTGGCGCATCAGGTAAGAAGTCAAAAAATTTGCTAACGGTTTGAGAACTTACCTGGGCTCCACCAGGCTGCAGTCACCTACTCTATAAGAGATCTAAGCCTGGCAATGCAGTCAATGAGCTGGTCCGGTCTTCTGGCTCTTAATGGAGGTAGTGACCTGCGCCCCGTGGATTTTAGGTAGGTTATCACAAATTGTTTGACTACTTACACTGGAGGGGCACCAGGGCACTCCTGGCACCATAACAACTACAGAGTGTTCCTTTAGCTGATTATTCTATGACTGCCCTTTTCTCATGAGTTGTGTGTAGCAATTAATAGGGTCCTAAGTACAGGCTGGGAAGTGTCACAGAAGATGTTTTCAGAGCTCTGGACTTGGCGAATGGGAACATAATTTGAAAACCGCAAGCACCATAAGAATAACAATTTTCTATTTTATTTATTAGACAAGCAATCAAATAACACATTTCATAGACATTGTAAGAAACCGAGAATGTGTTACAGAGGCTAACAGTTACATGTGGTAAAATAAGGAAGAAGAAAAAAAAAAGAAATATTACGGCATCGATCAAATTTTGTTTCAGAACGTTGCGATGTATCTTGTGAACTTGATACCCACCAGTCTATGACACATATTTTGCAAACTATCCCTTTGAAGAATAGCAAACCCCAGAGTAAAAGAGGATACAACACGGCTAGGTGATACAAAATGGGATGCAGATCATTTGCAGCAATAATGGACACATTTTGATAAGTCGTCTAGCAACAGGCAAGATATCTAACATGCATTTGAAGAGGGCAGCCGGTCTGCAATAGGCATTCTACTTCTGAATAATTCAAGGGAGTACTAGAGTGTGTACTGGAAGGTAGATTGCAAAAATAACCATTTATTAAGGAAGAAAAATATAGTATATTACCGTAATCCGAAAACGAGCTTGAATCCTAAAGCTTTAATTGTTCGGATTTATCTAACATGTGAACAATTTCCCCTTAATGCTATGAGACTCTAAATCAGGTTAACCCCTCCAGCTACATCTATCAGAATCCTACAGCAGCCAGTGTGGTTTAACAACAGATTAAAGACCAAGGCTGGAAATTCCACCACGTTGTGGGCAGCAATGACAAAAGGCAGTGAAATGACTCTCCATTAATGTAGTGTTCCTTTATTGGTGTCCAAAAACAAATTCATTTCAGGTTTTAAAAGGTCCTTGAAAAAGACTTAAATGTGACCAGTTTTGAGCACCATTAAAGGAACGGCATGAAGCAGTGCTTGGTCGCCTTACTATTTTATTACTAACTATGGTGGAAGCAGGGTCTGGGTCACCCTCGGAGAAAGTGTGCGTCTTGTTAAAAAAAAACAGCAATAAGCAAAGTAGTTGTGGATGAGCACAGGAAATGTGCAGAAAATTGTGATAAGTTTGTGGGATACAGGCATGAGTATGATTACGAAAGGGTGGGCCAAGCCCAACTTGTATACTGTGTACCGTGGGGTAGGCAACGTTCAGGGCTCCAGACTACATCTCCCCTGATGCTTTGCCAGCATTATGTCTATCAGAGCCTTATGGAAGGTGTAGTCCACAACATCTGGAGTGCTGAGTGTTGACAAAATATAAAAAGGAAAGTGGATATTAGCAAGCCATATTTTATTCCCAACTGAACATGGTAAAAATGCAGTATTGCTTAATAATATTAAAGTAGTCATTAGAATGCTTCTTTGTCTGTTTTCTACTCCCACTTACTTGGAAGCCACAGAGTGCTTTGTTTCTGTGTTCTTCCTATTCGTCGTGTATTTGTCTTGTCATACAAGACCATCACATTGACCATGAAATATGTAAATTGGATGAATGATGAAAAATGTAAATCAAGACCTTTTTGAAAGAGTTTGTCTCAACCGCCCACGCTTGTTCTTGGCAATGGGCATGACAAAGAAATACGTAAATCCAGAAAAGAAACCATTGATTGCTATCTGATTTCCATAGGACCGAGGACTCTGAGAATAAGCAAAGAAGGGATCTATTAACGGGCAAGCAGCTCCACAGAAGAGACGAGGGAGGAGGGAGAACATTTCACAACGAGATAGAAGAAGGTAAGACCAGGGAATTCAGATCATTCTATCAGCAAGTCACACAACAACAAGGTATTGTCCTTAAGTATGTCCTGGAGATTCACCACCCAAGTGCTAAATTAGACAATATGATGTCTAATATGATTTTTTTACCATCACTTCTGAGCTCAAACCATTTGCCAAGCATAGTCTCACATATTATAACATGAAACAGAAGCTATCCATCACCGTTGGTAGGACAGTAGTTGCAAATAGTAATGCTTTCTGTGTATTGTAAATCTGGGTGAGATTTGAAGACTGAGGCTTGCAAGGCCTATCCTGCCACTACATTGAAATGGCAGAACTATCAGCTGTGGCAGCCAAATGCTGGAGTTAATACGAAAGGACCGTTCAGGCAAAAAAAGAAAGGTGGATATAATCTTACAAGGAAAATGACTGCGATAACGTAATTGCCAAGGAGATGGGTAATGGGGTATGATAACTGCGGAGGGGTGGTCAGGGAGATGTTTAATGGGGTTTTGCTAATTACAGCTGAATATATTTAACCCATCAAAGACTAAGCATGGAATGATACTATGTTAACAATTTGTTCATTTCAAGTACAGTAACAAAATAAAATAGCCCATTAAATGGGCAACTGCCAGGCCAAATAGAGATACAAGTACTATATAATCTGTTTATTCCTCATGGGCACAGGGTCTTTAGAATTATACTGTTATGAAATATCAATGGTCTTCAAGAGGTGAACGCTCTTAATTTTGCCTGTTCTGCTTTCTATCTCACTGTTTGCCCTTAATCTATAAACAATTTGTAAACAGGATAATTGATTCTGTCCTCACATGGGCCACACTGCTCCCATGCCCTCTCCTTGGCAGTGCCAGTATTAAGCCACTGAGCGCCTCTGAGGACATTGTGATTTTATGCCCACACCACCTGCAAGTAACCCGCCTCATCCGTTGCCAAGAGCTGCAAAAAGGCTGAAATTAGTGGACGGATGCTTTGGTAAGAGAACCAGGTGTCGGGCAGTGGATCCAGCTAGAGCCATCTTCTCAGTGTACCACACATCGTAATAGCAGAGCACGACCTATCGTTTTACAAATCATCATTTCTCATCATGTCATCATTCTAAAGCTATTAAAAGCATGGATTCATGTAAAATAGAACCCGCTCCCCACTGTACCAAGTACTTCAAAACAGCCAAGAACACTCACTTGGTGATTAAAAATATGCATTTAAAAGAGTGTGTATTAGTTAAAAAAATATATATGTGCCTGAGTTTGCTTATAAGCGAAACTGAGCTTTTTTTTTTTTACCCGTTTATATGCTGTTTTGCAGCAGTTATTATATAGTACGGTTTCTCTGAATCCTATTTTGCTTTGTCACTTAATAGATGTGATCTTATGTCCCAATTAGCAGGGCATTCTCAGCTCCTTAAGCATGGCTAACCTGCAAATAATTGTTCTGCAGAATCATTAGCAATACTGACAAAAAGTATTCCCGAAAAGCTGGAGCAGGGAGGAGTACCGCCAACTGACATCGCCAACGTTGACGCCAGCCTTAATAGTGAGGTGAGTGCCGGCTCTGGGGGTTTCAATGATTTTGCAAGCAAATAATATTTATATTCCAATGCTTATTCTTTATTGTTTAATTGCAAATAGTTAATTTAACATGGTGATGTTCAAATGACCACAACATTTTACAAAATACACTAAAATAAATCACTGTACACACAAGCAACAAAGCTCAAAATATTTCTCGACTACTTAAAATATACAAGGGAATTATGCACACACACAAAAAAAAGTTTTCAAATCTTACAAGGCTATTTAAAACCACATATTGTAAGCTAATTAATCTGGGGGTATATACTAACTTCAAATTTTTGCTTTGTTGTGGTCATGTCTAATGGGCACTTGTGGGTGGAGAAGTGGGGTGCTCAACACAAAGAACCTGGTCTGGGCTCAAGCTGACTACTCAAGGGATTTATTCCCAGTGTGTGGCCATATTGTGCTATAATATATAATATAATATATATTATTACTATGTCAGAGTAACCCGATACTGACTGAGAAGAATGGAAGTTGAATACAACAGCAACTTGAAGGTAGATACAACCTTACCTTAAGTCCTGGTTGAATCTAAACTTCATAAGTCCCTAACCTCCTTATGATGGTATTTCAGATACCCGTTCGTTTTCGGTTCCTCCCGAACTGCTAGAGGCTGAGTTATTATAGCTCGCAGTTCGGGTGTTGATTCGAACGTTCTCCAAAAGGAAATGCAGTGTCCAAGTAAATTCTCCCAGCAATCAGACGTATACCCAAACATCAACCTAAACTAAATGAAGGGTACAACAGGAATTAATTTATCAGGCCAACTGGCCGGTTTATATGCAAGTAAGCTCAATTGAGCAGGGTCCTCTTCAACCTATTGTTCCTGTAATTTTATTTGTAATTGTCCTATTTATAGCTAAATCCCCTCTCATGATATTGTAAAGCGCTACGGAATCTGTTGGCGCTATATAAATGGCAATAATAATAATAATAATAATAAGTCCCCATGCAAGGGGTTTACCGTGACATATTCCAGGGGCATTCCCCACTGGACCTGAGAGGGGACTATGGCAAAGTACACACTGTAATTATATTGACTCTCAGGTGGAGGACACTCCTACACAAAACAAGATGATCCCTCCCCTGTGCCTGTGAGATAATTGAGTAGGGAACTGTACTAAACTCAATTATCTCCAGGCACAGAAAACATACATTTTAACAACACCCTGAAAGTACCCCCAAAACACATGGAAACCCTACAAAAGTTCGGGATTTCCATGGAAGTCATAATTTGCACACGAGGCTTCTGCCCAAAACAGTTCCAGAGAATCAGGGTTTGCAGTCGGTCTAGTTTGGTAGTTTAAAAACTGAACAAACTACCGAACATGGTCAATAGTCTTACCCTGGAGCTTGTTCCCCTCATCCAACCAAACTATTCCACCGAACAGTGCCTTTCTAAGTTGTGTAGAACCGAACGCAGGCAATGATGGAAGTGCAACTGTGTTTCGGAGTTTCCGTGTCCGATTTTAGTTCCACGAAGTCGACGACTAAACACCACTGCCTACGTTCATGCGAACAAGATGGCCGCCACCTCGTGGTCATTCATGTGAACAGCAGCAACCCAGACAAACAATTAAAACACTGCGGTTAGAATCGTTACCAAGTGTTAATAGGGTTTAACAAGCTCCCAGGTGGCCTCAGGTTCGTGCGGCTGTTCGGTTCCCGAACCACATAATCCCAATTGCACAACCAGAGCCTTTTTGAAGTATATTAGCCAAGGTCAATTGCAGGGGCCATAGTCCTGAGGCAAGAGGTTGGCCAGCAGCCCCTTCCAAGAACCCGTGACGAGGTTCAGTTCATCGCACTCCTCTTAACCATCCTTATCCTAACTGACTTTTCAACCTTACAGGGATACTATAGGCACCCAGACCACTTCAGTTTATTGAAGCGGGACCGCCGCTAAACTGTTAATTGACCGGGTTGCTCTGTGATGTGTGTTACTGTCTTAGCATCCCTATCATGTATTTTCCCTATTTTAGTCGTGTATTTCACTCTATGTATACGTCAGAGCTGCCTGCTCCCTGTTTGGGAGTGCCGCCACGAAGGGATTCCATTCAACTCCTGAACAGGGACCACCACGAAACCACATTTAGAATGTTGATACAGAACGTTCACATCTCATAACAAGGTGTCAAAACCACAAACGCACAGGAAGCCACAGTGCATGCCTCCCCTGGGTGGCAGCCCGTTGGTTAGATGAACGCCACCCAGGGGGAGCATTCGCGGATGACTTCCCACCTTGTTCGGTTTATGATCGAGGACCTCCCCGGCACCCATTGGACTGTTCCCACCAATCAATAAGAACTTTTAGTCGCCTAACTGGCACTGGACATCCTCACACAATGCATGAGGACATTCAGCGTCATATTGTCTGGAGTCTGTATGTGCAGGTTTTCGATATAAAACGCTGCAATACAGAGTTTACCCCCTCTGCTGCCGCACTTGTGACGTCACCTCTATCTGCATCATTGGAGTGTCATTAGCCAGCCCAGGACAATAGTTCTGATGGCTAATGTGAATCCTCTGCAAATTTGTCATGACATTTTGGCACCAAACAGGCATGGTCCCTCCTCCATGTTGACCATGTCCTCTCCTCTGCCCAGGGGAGGAGTAATGACAGCTGTGGAGAATTGGGCTGCAGGGAGAGCTTGGCTTCGGAGATGAATCAAGGGGAGTTTCAACTTTCTTTCTTTTTTCAGGGGGGCAGAGCAGCACAGCAAGGTTTACTTGTGAAAAAAAATGGTTTTAGGTTGATAAAATCTTTTATTGCAGTTGCCCTTATGAATTCAGGAACAGTCAGCCTTTAAAAGTCAGCATTTCAATGGGTGTATTTTAACTGTTTAGGCTTTGTCTAATTTTAACATGGGGTATAGAAATATTGACCCACATAGAATTCTAGGGTCCGCTATAATTAATGCTGATTACAATATATATCATTATCATTATATAAAATGAATCAAATAGGGCAAAGTTAATATTAACAAGCAAGGTTAAACTACTAGGGGATTGTATTCCCTCATAACTAAGTCAGACATATTTGGTTAATTTGACTAATATTATCTTGCCATTCACCTTTTACAGGCCTTTTCAGGGAGAGGTTTACAGAAGGAGCTGTCTAAAAAGATAATCTCTAAAAAAGAGCGGCGACTGCTGAACACCGAGATTGATTTCAATAAATGTAACCGTTTTGGGAAACTGTGCTCCCCGTTCCAGGCCTTGGCCACTAGCGTAAGCATGCTCTGCACCCATTTATTGAGGACAACGGATTCCAATGTAGTGTAGTAATTAGCAAAGCGCAGATGTAGGTAAAAAAGAAAGGCCACTGTAGATATTTTAAAAATAGAACCCCCATTAATGTCTGATGGTCTATACACTATCTTCCAACCTGTCCTTAATCTACCCTTCTCTCTCCTACATTGTGCTCCCATAGTCTGTCCTTCTTTCTCTTCAATCATTCCTCAGTTCAAGTTTGCAGCTGCTGCCTCTGCCCCTGATCTGCCTGCTTAGCTGACATAATCAGAAGTGAGTCTCTGAGCCAATCACAATGCTTTCCCATAGGATTGGCTAAGACTGTCAAAGAGGCAGATTAGGGGCAGAGCCAGCACAATTCAAACACAGCCCTGGGCAATCAGCATCTCCTCATAGAGATTAATTAAAATCTATGTATGACTATGAAGAAAGTTCACTGAATGTCAGTGCTGCTCAGGAAGCACCTCCAGTAGCCATCTGAGGAGTGGCCAGTGGAGGTATCACTAGGCTGTAATGTAAACACTGCATTTTCTCTGAAAAGACAGTGTTTACTGCAAAAAGCCTGAAGGGAATGATTCTACTCACCAGAACAAATTCAATAAGCTGTAGTTGTTCTGGTGACTAGTGTCCCTAGTAGTTCTAGTCTCCCTTTAAACAGAATTTGCTATAAAGGAAGTGTAAACATTAGATGACTCTTTACAGGAAGTGTTTATGGAAGGCTGTGTAAGTCACATGCTGGGAGATGTGACTAGGACTACATAAACAAACTGATTTAGCTCCTAAATGGCAGAGAATTGAACAGTGAGACTGCAGGGGCATGATCTATACAGCAAAACTGCTTCATAAAGCTAAAGTTGTTTTTGTGACTATAGGGTTCCTTTAATTAGCCTTTCCAATTAAGAAAAAAATAATACAAATTAATCCTCTAACGCTGAAAGCTCTGCACTGTATGTAATGTACAGAGGTTTAATATGTTACAATGAATGTATTACAGGAAGTGCAGGAATTCACTCTGCCCAGGAACCTGCCTTTGAGAATGAGAAGTAACAGTGGAGTGGGCACAGAGGGGCCAGACTGGGCATTCAGTCAGGGTGCCAATCCAGGAAAGTCCAGGAAAACCTCTCAAACCTCTCAAGTTAAAACAACGTTGCTTCCTGAGTTGGATAAATTGTCGAGGCTCAATGTGGTATGACGAGAGTGCTGCCCATTCCTTTCTGGGTATACACTGAATCCACTTCCCTATCAGCAGCACTCTCCGTTGGTAACATAAAGGTGCCTCACGTCTGAGACCGTCGAGTTCAGGTTGCTGTGGATTACAGCTGTGTCTTGGCCGGACAAGCATAATATGAGTTACAGTGCTCATTGACAAATGGGCCAGAGATGACTTATCCCTGTTCACGCACTTACAGTTTGCATTGAATTGTCCCCATTTGTACATTACACCAAGAACACCAGCAAATTGTTACCAGTAATGAACTAATTCAGCATTTTGTGATAATTCCAAACAACATTTTGATGTTTATCGATGCACAAGATTTTTCTGTGCCCATGGCTGCGATGCTACATGCTATTTAATGTCTAGATACCTATTAACAGGATTTTTTTCCCAGTAGGAAGCAGATTTTTCAGAACACGTAATATATCAATATCTATATAATGCAGCAAGTGCTGTTTTATGGCAACCAAATTATTTATAATGCTAGTTAAAAAAGGTGAAATGTCCTGGTGCCTGGTGCGTAATATTATAGGGGTTAAAGTGAGAATTCAAGGTAAATTCTTAGTGAATTTTAGATTTGAGATCAAAATCATGTTTTGTTTTGTTTTCTTTCCGGTTTTTTTTTTGCTTATGTATTTTAATAATTATACCTTTCCCAAGCACACTTTCCCTCTGTGCTGGCTCGGTGTCTTCCTCCAGTGATGTCCCTTCAATAAGGAACCTAATGTGCAGTGTGTGGATGTCCAATTCACAGGGTTAAACTGTGTTAGAATGCAGCAAGCGATTCTAGTGGCTCTCTGGTAGACAAACAGTAAAGGTTATCTTAACCCTGCATTGTAAATACTGCAGTTTCTCTGTAATCAGAGTTAAGGGGACAGGGGCACTTGACCCAGACCTCTTCAATAAGATGAATTGGTCTGGATGCTTATAGTGTCCCTTTAAGCTCTGCCCATGAAACAATTAGCCAAATATCACGCTCCTTGTTACAAAAAGTAATCCCTGATTTATCGTGTGTACAAGTAAAAATCTAAAGATAAGTACAAGAAATAAAACCAAGGACAAACAGAGGGACAAAAAATAATTAATGTTATAAAGAGTCAAAGTTTCTTTAGGTGTGATATGTTCTTAGGAATATATATTTTTTTAATTGAGATCATGTCTTGTGCTTTTTTTTTCTTCTTTAGAGTGATATTTAAAATGTAGTGCTATATTGTCCATGGCTTTTCTTTTCATGGGAAAAGGCAGTGAAAGAACATGCCAACACATCCCCTTTAATTTCACAGAAAAAAATGATAACGTAGCAAGAAAAATAATAAAAACGCATTGTACACTTTACAGATTGAAATTTCTCTCCTGTCATCTTCTTCCAGCATCTTTAACGGAATTCTTTACACCGTTTATGCGTAGCTGTATTTGTTCTTTATTGTCTTTAAAGAGACATATAGATTTAATGTTATTAAGGAGAGAAGCAGAAAAATGAGTTTAGGTTTGGTCTAATTAATCATATAAATGATTCACAGCTGTGACTTCCAATAACTCATTTTTACGTCCATGCATAATTACGAGGCAGCTGCATAATACACAATGCTTGTATTTTACATCGTGGTCGCCAGATAGCTGTAAATATACCTCGTTTTCAGGGCTGTAAAAGTTGGCGTGAATATTACTTGCCCTTTCGGAAGTTATCAATTTTTTGTTATCCGCTTTAAAAATGCCAGTTGCGTTCACCTTGTGAGACAAGCCGAAGGTCACAGCGCCTTGTAATCAGGCAGACGTCTTATTACACCCCTTGGCCAGCCATCGATTTGATGTTCCTAAAGTCATCGCAGATTTACGTTATTGATGGCTGTAAGCATACACAGTCATGCGAGAGCAGCAGAACTCAAAGTTTGTAATCCGCAAACACAAACAGGGGAAATTACAAACGAGGTATCAATAAATTGATGCTAGAGTAAACCCCCTTTTTAACCCTTTTCATTGTTGAGCAATCAGCAAAGGAATACATTATTAAATCACACACTTTCCTTGCATGTCCCCCACTGCTAGAGGTTGCTGACTTCAGAAAATATTGCCCCAATGGGCTTCCTCTATTCTCATTAAATTCTTAACTCCTGCTATTCTGTTTTAATGCATTACATTTTTTGTTTTGTTTTCTTTAATCTTACATTTTTATTAATGTTTTAAACAACAGACACCATGATAATACATGGATATAAAAATATATATATATAAAAAACACACACACACACACAAACATAAAAACAATAAAAATTACATATCAGGTGAGTGATAGGTAACACATCGCTACATTTACATTTTAACAGTTTCATTTCTAAGATGCATTATATATGATAGGAGGCATTGCTAGGGTCAAATAAAACCTGGCCAAAAATAGTTTGGTGGCCCCTTCCTAAAACTCCACCACTGGCCCGTTACCAAACTCCACCCCTTCACACAGCTCTTGACATACTCACATTTACTAACAAACACACTTACACGGACAGACACATCAGATAGACACACAGACAAAGATTGAAACACACAGGCACACACTGCAAGGAAAGGCACAGACAGATACACACACAAAAACACAGGAAGCCATAGGCAGACACAGAGCTGTACACACTGACATAGGCACAAGCAGGTGTACACAGACAGAGACAGATACAGAGGGTAGGGTAGCCACCATTTTGCACCTTTGTGTGTCTAGTTGCACCACTATTATGTGTCTCTTTCAACCCCCTTGTATGTTTCTTACTTTCCCAGCCGAACTTATGTCTCTTACTTCCCCCAGCCCATTTGTATGACTTTTATTCCCCCAGCTCCTTTGTGTCCCTTATATATCCCCGCCCTGTTGTGTGTCTATTTCTTCCCCCCCCAACTCTTTTCTCCATCAAGCCCCATATTTCAACCCTGGGGGCTACAATGTCCGGGTGACTGGCAGGAGGGGGTGCTGCTGCCAGTTTAACCATGTAACATGGCCTGCAGACCTCTGTATAGGATATTATATATCCTTTTCCCGGTCTGACAGGAAGCTAAGAGCAGCGGCAACTTCTTGTCAGACAGGGTAGATGATTAATAAAACCCTCTACAACAGGCCGCAAGGCTACACTAATATGAGGTAAGCAGGCATGCAAGGGGAGGGGAAGGTAGCAGACATGCAAAGTGGCTGGAGGGAAGAAATAAACACACAGAGGGGTTGGGGGAAGAATAGCCACAAATCGGTTGGGGCGGGAAACAGGCACACAAAGGGGCTGGGGGAAGTAAGAGACACAAAGGGGGTAGGGGAGTAAGAGTCACACATTGGTACTGGGGGAAATAAGAAACATATAAGGGGGTTTGTAAGAGACACAAAGGGTGGGCTAAGATACGGGATTAAGAGACACACAGGTGAAGGAATTCATTTTTGGGGATGGAACAACCAAATGTATCTTTGCCTGTGTAGCCCAAGGCCCTTCTCCCGGCCTGCAAATAAATCGTGTTTTTGGGAATTGATACCTCTGCTACAACCAAGCTATTTGCTCACAGATAGACATGAAGATACAATGCACATGAGTGTCTCATATTGATACCGGAGAAACTGACGGAAGCCAAGCACAGAGAGATGGACACAGGTTTCTTCAGGAAGGAAGAGATTCTTTATTCGGTTCACCGATCGGGACTCAGAGGGACTAATGTCACCAAAATACAACAAGTTCTGAGCCCCGGACAATAGTGCAGGCTCCTTATATAGGCATATAACTCCTCCCATATTAAGCTCCACCCGCACATTCTCTTAACCAATCAAAACAAATAAGAACTAACTTCCTGCTTGACCGCATGGCTTGTCCAGCACAATGGAGGAGGGGAATACTACATCCTGTATTCTCGCACATGCTCCGTACACTACTGATCGTATCTTGCCACGTGCAACCAACCGACCGATACGTCAGCGTATGCACGTACACATGCCACGTGGTAATCTCGGCCTGCTAAATTTACTTTTACCGAGATTCCACCACAATATGTTTACAGATTCTATTCTAGTAACCCCTTGTTGTCTCATACTATTGTGTAATCTCTCAGCTGTGTCTTGAACATGTAACACACCTCTGGGTATCTGACCCATGTATAGCACACATGGACATGATCCATATTCCTAGGTCAGTCGGCATTTTCCAGTTTAATAGGGGTTTATTAACTAAGTTCCGAATATGCTGAATTGAAGTCTGAACTGCAAAATTGAGGTTAAAACAGCCAAGCAGCGACTATGATAACATGTTGAAGAATTTCCAGACCCGCTATTTTGTCTCCGTTTGCCATTTTTATTTTACTTCTGTACAATTCTGAGTTTATGCGATTGTTATAAGCCCGCCGCTTCTGGAAATTGCTTTTAGTTTTTTATTTTACGAAGATCGTGTTTCGCAGTGAATATGGTTCGCTTTTAGACACTATTAATCAAAATCAAAATAAATGGGACTTATATTCTTTTTTTTCTTTTCAGCATCAACCACAGTTCTTTTCTGCTTTCCTCAGTTACACCAGGAGAATACAGTGAGAATGACTCACTGTCTGGACACTGCTTTATATACTTTTTTTTTTCCTTTGACAAATTGTTCCATTAATTTCCCTGTACATATCAGACAAATTTAGTAACGGAAACTGTTGGCAAATCTATGAGAACGTGGAACAAACGCTACCTAAGTTCTGGTCCTCCTGTTTGTGGAATGAATGTAAAGCACGTGTGGTCAAAACGTAGATTCACAGTGATTTTTAAACTACTATTCCCATGATGCCTTGTCAGTTTTTAGAATGGGGGGCATGGTTCTACAACAGTTGGGAATCTACTTTTTTTTTTTGTCTGATCCTGATCTAATGGTATTAGTTGGACAGAAAACTAAGTATCGCTCCTGAGTAGTGCTTTAACCCCGTAAGTTCGCAGTTGACTTCATTTTTGACCCTCATCTTTTGCTTCTGCCTAAGAACCGCACCGTCTCCGAGGCTTATCTGCTGCACTCTAATAAATTATCACCAAATATAAAAATTGCTTATGTTTTTTTATCTCTTGATGGCTGACAAGATTTATATCCCTTTTGATCTGGAATTGTTTTGGATTCGCCAAGCTGAGGGTCTACGGCAAATGGAAGAATTAAAATGATCTCATCCCATATTCTAATTATCTCCCAAACGTATCCCTATTGGTAAAAATTATTTGACGACATAAAGAGAATTCTACTTTGTATTTTTCATTCTTTTGTGTTGCCCACCTCCTGTTCTAAGTTGTTATTGCGGGAGGGGGGGGGGGGGGGAGGGTTTACTGTGAGAGCCCATGTGTCTTGCATCCCCCTCATTGCTTTATTTATCAATCCAGCAGTGAATTCATTGTTGTTTTGGTTTTATCCATTTCCCTATTTATTTTACTCAGTTTGTGCTCTTGGGGTTGTTGCCTGTATCCTGATTTATCTTGTGGTATATTTTTGATGCACGTTTTTATACAATATATATCATCTTGAATCTTCATATGCAGTAGTTCTCTGCACATGCATAATGTATTGCACATTTATTTATTTTGTGTTTCGAACGTGTTTATTTAGTATTTTGTGTTCTTTCACTTGTAAAACACAATAAAACTTAAAAAAAAAAGCACACTCCAATCCTTTCCATGTTATAACAACGCCAAATTAGATTAACCGACCGAGAACGTAGATTAAAACCTCATTATCTTGTCTACAAACAGAAGACAGATTAACATCTTCCAAGCTACAGAAACATAACACAGATTAACCCTCTATTAATGTCCATACAGAGTGCACAGTTTGCAGCTTCCCATCCCCGGGCCCAGGTACTCAGTATTCTGTGCCTGGTGCTCACACAAGGCAGACTGTCCCCTAATTGCTATTCCGAGCTGTCTGTTATAGCCTGGGTGCTGATGATGGACGAGCAGTAAACAAGCTTTCTGTGACGGACAGCAGGTTACGTGGGCTATCGTTACCTCGTCTGCTAAAACGTGCTAATTTGACTGAAATAATGCACTTTTTAAACTAATTATTTTTACATTTAAGGGAACGTTCTTAATTCTTTGCTTGATTAATTCACTGCTCAGCCTTTTTTAAAGGGTTGCTCCAACCATCATAACCACTACAACTGGCTGTAGTGGTTGTGATGGTAGATGTACTCTGGAGATGTTCCCCAGTAATGGGGCAAATACAATGGTCTTCTCTCTTGCCCATGTCCCTGCCAGGCACCGGGGTTCCTTTCAAATAAGCTTCCGACATCCGAGATCATCAGCTGATTGCTCTGCGCCAATTAATGCAACTCTATGCATAGAAATCTAACTCTTGTCCTGGGCTAGCTAATGATGACCCAATGACGCTGCTGGGAGTGGTCATGGTGGTTGGAGTAACCCTTTAATGATAAGCGTAGCGTGAGCAACACTCTACTGGTGGTCCCTCTGGCTCTTTATTTGTTTTGCAAGTGTTTTACCAGAAATAACACTTTGCTCTTGTTTTCAAGTCTGTCTACGGACGCCAGAAGATTGTAGAATGCAACACTTTGTGACATGCAATGCACGCTACCTAAAACAAACCTTATGTTGCCCTACGTACTAAGATGGACTTTTCAATAAGCATGTACTTTGATGCTAACGGTGCCAAGAATTCATCACAAACACACCGAGTAAGCTTTTAGCCATGTTACTCCAACTTTGCTGAACTTTACCCAGCACAGGTAGTAGCAGAGGCTGCTCCCCTGGACATTTTCTAATGAAGTCTTAAGCCATATATTTTGAACAAGACTTTTAATAACATTTCTAACGTTTAAACAACTCATACGTAACCATGAGCTAAGCACTCGTTGAGCTCTCCCTGGAGAAAGGTTCTAAATAAGCTGCTGTCGATTAATGGATCAAAGTCTGTTTAGACTCCTAAGCTATGACCTTAGAAGATGCAGTCATGTATTGGATAACTAAGACACAATTTACTTATTATTATGTACCTCTCCCCATGAACTGCCTCCCGTTACTTAGTTTCCTAAATAGAATAAATGTGTCATGTTTATAAAATATTTTTGGTCTTTTGTTACCAGAAGCTTTGGTGTCTGTTTCTGCAATATGTCAAACGTTCGGCAGACCTATTGCTTTTTTAGCAGACAAAAAGCTAATATTATAAGATACTTTTTCACCCGCAGTGGAATCTTTGACTTGAGATTTTAATTTAAAAATAAAAGGAAATGTAAAAGAAAAAGAAAAATGCCTGCTCCTTCTCAACATATCATTATTATTTAGGTAGCACTAACATATGCTGCAGCATTGCACAAAGGGAATATTAAAATACTATGGCAAACACGTTTATGTGAAAAGATACAAGTTGGCAAGGATCCGGTTTGAATAAGCTTAGTGTCTTATTTTGGTTTATTGATTTATTTTAGTTGAGAACATCATGTTTCTGTTTACTTTGCTTGTCATGATTTGTTTTCGTTTTTCAATGCCCATTGTACAGCTCTGTGGAATATTATTATTATAATTACTAGGATTTACAAAGTGCCAACATATTCCGCAGCACAAAAAAAACAAAACAGTACAATATTCACATAGACCAATACAAAAGATAAAGAGGACACTGGCCACGAGCTGAGCTTTTTTTATACAAAGTGCTTAGTTAGATAGCCCGTGAGCTTACAATCTAAAGGAATACTAGTTGGGTACTATATAATCATATTAAAAGCAGAAACACTGTTCATACAGCAAAGTTGTCAAGTTTTATTTAATTATAAGTTCTCATTAATTTAAACCTTGCGTTCGGATAAATTGACCAGCGCAATCTTCCTGCTGACACAGATACCCTGGCGTCATTGCGAGCACATTGGCGTCTGAACAGCCTGGACACGAGCGCAGGAAACTCTAGGGAGTCTAGGCCAGGGATTAACTACAGCTTACTCTCTGTAGTTGCTGTGATGGGGAGCAGAAGAACCACATGGAGGAAGGTTCTCCTGCTCTCCTCAGTCAGCCAATTCTTGGCATACAGGTTATGCTCGTCCTATGCTGTCCTACGGGTTGCTAGTTGGTGAGTGATCTATATTTAAATCATTTTTACTCTCACTCTATACATTTGCCAGCAATATATATATATAGAATTTATTGAAATTTAACCCCTTAAGGACACATGACATGTGTGACATGTCATGATTCCCTTTTATTCCAGAAGTTTGGTCCTTAAGGGGTTAAGGGAATAAATCCTTGTAGAAAACACAGGATTAAACCCCAATATAACAAGGGATTGGTTCATCAAACACATACGATATAAAAAATAATTTATAGGGCCATTATTTTAATGATTCTTTAAGTTTGGCCAGATTACGCTGTCATATGTCTGTAGACTTCTTGTTCAGGTAGACAATTTATTGAGACTGTATGAGTGTGGATCAGGAATATCTGTGTCACGCTATACACAAACTTGCTTAACTAAGGCCTCGATTTAATATTTTAAGATAAGATTTTCAAATGATTTTTATATTTTTGGAAACTTTTAAAATGATATTTTTTCAAAATATTAAAATATTCAAAAATATCATATGTAAAAAAATATCAATAAATAAAAAAATATATTTAAAAAAAATCTCAATATATTAAATGATTTAAGAAGTTTATCCAACAATATGATATAATGTGACAAATGCCCTGTGGTCTGGTCGTTTGGCACGAGCTCCTGGAGGAGCCTGCTAGCCAGCCTCCTGCCCCAGGATTATGGACCATACAAAATACCCTGCAAACTACTCTGTTCATGTGATTTGGGACTATGTTGTTCATGAATCGAACAACCGCACGAACCAGAGACCACCTGGGAGCTTGTTAAGCCCAATTGACACTGTGTTCCAGGGTAGATCTATGGATCTCTGTTCGGTAGGCTGTTCGGTTTTAAACTACCGAACTTGACCGACCATTAGCACTGATTCCATGGAATTGTTTTGGGCATAGGACCATGTACACGGTCAGTCAAAATTATGACTTCCATTGAAATCCCAAACCCCTGAACTGGTCTGGGTGATTTTTGGATATGTTGGTCAGCCAGACTGGGGCTATCCGGGGATGAGAAGTTTGTGGGGGTTTTCATGTGTTTTGGGGGTATTTTTTTTTTGTTATATTGCCTGTTTCTGTACTGAGAGATAATTTAATTATATGTTTGTGTGCTCAAGTAATTATCTCTCAGGCACAGGGGAGGAGTATGTTAGATGTTTGCTTGTAACAAGTCACCTCTTAGATCCAGGGGGAGGGATTATCCTGGTTTGTGTGGGAGTGTTTTGGGCGTGTTTGACTGTGTCTAAAACTGTATAAAAGCAGGCCATCTGGCCAGATTAAAGCATCCCAGCTTGTACTCCCAGAACTATGTCTCGTCTGGTTACTGGAAGGGGAAAGGGCTAATCACTGTTCCAGTGTGGAGGATTCAATGGAGAACGTCCTTTCCCTTACCACTCCCAGGACTGAGTGTCGTCCAGTGCCCGTGGGTGGATAGAGCGAGTTCCCCATTCAGTTCCAGGAGGGAGCGGTTCCAGGGCCCCAGTCAAGCCACGGCAACTGTGGACAGTAGTTCTGTGGTTTGTCCCCTGTTCCAGCTAGGAATCGGTCCTTGGTTGAGGTACCCAGCCAGGGGTACAGGGAGCTCCATTACAGCGTTCATTAAAACAATGGCCCTATAGATTTTTTTATTTTGTATGTCTATAATGAAAAAATCCCTTTTTATATTGTGCTTTATTCCTGTATTTTCGACAAGGATTTATTCAATAAACTGTGAATTCGAACAGGAGAACTGGGAATTATAGGTTTAAACAGCTGAGTGGGCATAATGGCATAACCCAAACCTTGGTTTAGTGGATAAACCCCACAAAGTACTATAATTTATAGTATACCTAGCTTGCCTTCGTCACGGAGTTAGCGGCCTTAATTACTGGCTTCTGCACAGGATTACCATATTGGGATTTGAATGTAGGGTTGGCCCGTGAAACACGTAGTCATGCAGTTTTATTTGCAAAACTTTCGTTCTGAAATACGTGTTTTATTCCTCGTTGTCCCTAAATCTAATCCTGAACTGAACGTCTACCTTTGCACTTCCAAAAGATCTGTTTCTTAAAGCACTATCTGTGTTGTGGCCCCAGCCTCCCATTGTGCATCATCACACAAGCACTGTGACCTGTGTCAGTCCCCCTGCCTTATAATTGCCAATTATATGCCTGCTTTCCCTCAAGCCACTGACCCAATCCTGACACCCAAATCAACATTTAATGCTTTTGGGAGGATCACCTGTCTATTATTACAAATCAGGATGCCCCTAATGGCTGGTGCTGTATGTCTCTGGAGAAATTTAATGGCCTCGGACATATTTTAGATGCTGAGTATCTGTCT
The DNA here is from genome assembly GCF_036172605.1 of Pelobates fuscus. Taxonomy (NCBI): domain Eukaryota; kingdom Metazoa; phylum Chordata; class Amphibia; order Anura; family Pelobatidae; genus Pelobates; species Pelobates fuscus. The sequence goes on from NC_086321.1 coordinate 367,984,295, forward strand.
AACCCGTGTCACATGGTATTTAAAGGGTCTATCGGCCAACCTAACCAAATGACAATAACATATATGCTGGGGCTGAAATTGTGGATTAACTGAGAAGTTAATATTGCACTTTACGATTTCAACTTAGATTCTCTTCCATATATCTACTAGTTGCTATCTTTATATTTATCTATAACCTTGATTTTTATTAGCCCCAATGTTACTTGTCACGTGGTGTGGTGTGAAATAGAATTGAGTCTATCTGAAAAAGTGCATGCATTCTTAATAAGTAATTATTGTTTTTTTTCTGGTATATACAGTATGATGCTGTAGAAGCCAAGCAGAAACCAAACTTTATGTAATTTTTTTCCAACTCTTTATTTAAAAAAAAAAAAAAACGACATACATAAATATTTAAATAAACAAATATACAGGAAGGAAATTTCACAATTCGATGTATGACTCGAGGCAGGACGAGCGCCTCAAGCTCGAATCGAGATATGGGAAGGATTTTGTAACGTGTAACGAATTTTACGTCCAATATGGACTCAAGAAGTAAAACGCAACTATAGTTAGATATTGAATAGCGTTAGTTTTTTTTATTCATTTATCACTAAAAATATAAAAAAGGCCACTTAGTAAGAAAGTAATAGGTTGTAGCTCTTTCCATTTAACACTGCGCGATTATTTGTGAATGGATCTTGGACCAGTTGTCTACCATAGGAGATTTCCCTTTTCTGGTTATCGATGTTTCAGGATTCCATTAATATATGGAGTATAACAGGCCTAGTCTCGCTATTCAATATTTTCAGATCCAAACTTTATATAATTTATGCTTTTACCTTCACTAAGATAAACAGTGTATTTTTTTTTCTGTTTCTGACAATAAAAACACTTTAAGTCCCTCACCTTCTCCATAACTCAAAATATGATTTACTAAGCTTTTTCTGTGTTTGCCTGGGTGCCTTACAATTCATTTATCGAATGATAAATTATAAAAAATTTTGTACAGACTTGACTTTGAATCTTTAATTTTTAAACAAAAAACTTTCTTCTGTCGAATTGCACACATCAATCAAACATTTACCTTATTTTCTTTTTATTGGTTGGGAAAAGCAAGTTGCACATTTAGACCAGTTGCTAGCTGCTGTCACCTACTTAGGAGATATGGCTTCAGTCGCTTTTTTCTATCGATAAAGTCAGCCACATTGACTTGAAAGTGTGTTGTCCAATTTTCTTAGGAAGTCTTCTTGCGTCAGGATGTCCCATAGCCATTCATCTGTGTCAAGGTAAGGAAAGAAGGTCTTTCTCTTGATTTGTGACTGCAGTTCAATTATTCCAATAATGCGTTTCTTTCCTCAAGAGCAGAAATCTCAAAACTCCCTCGGATGTCTCTTGACTTTAAAGGATTCTGGGAGTTGTAGTTCATCAAAATCGTTCCCAACAACAATATATATGTGCATCATCGGCGTGAAATTTCTTCTGCGTCATCCGATCATTTGTAGATTTTCCGTTGAGGAATCATTTTTAATTATTGCTGGGCTACATGATTCCCCCTAGTGGGGGGTTGAATTGTTTTGTCAAGGCCTTTATTCCTCAAATGCACATGAACACATGCTAGAATAGTTTCTCAAGGGGAAACAAAGAGGATGTAATACCCACATCTGGCTTTGCCTCTATGGAAGCAGCCATATACATTCCTACTTCCTGGCATGCCAGCAGCTTCGTCTCATAGGTCCACCATAAATTCCTCTATTCTTTAGCAAGTTTAAAACAAACACAACCAAATGTGTTTCACGACAAACAGCATCGTCAGAGGAATCAGCCTGAAGAAGCACTATTTTTCATGTGACTCATTCAGCCGAAACTTACAATCCATTGTAACGTTTACATAGGTTGATATGGAGCACAACCGCAGATTTCTTAGGACTTAGATTGTTGATTAGGATACTTAGAGAATAGAATAGGAACTGTGTATTCAATAATGGAAAATACTGGTACTGTATCTTTAATTACTTCGCTGTTGGTTTAATTGGAGTAAGCAGCTTCCGATATACATGCAATCTAGCACATTGGTGTTTGCAAGATTTAAGGAAATGGAGGAAGTTAGAAATTAAGTTGTATCAGGAGGTGTTCGTTTTGGAGTTAGAGATAGCAGGCCTGGGAGCAGCTGTAGCCTGAATGCTTAACGGACTTGAGAGCAGGCTGTAGCAGAAATGCTTGGCAAACTTAAGAGCAGACTATGGCAGGAATGCTTAGCGGTTTTGAAAGAAGGTAAGCTCTTATCACAGATATAACAATTGACTTAGCTTCCAAAGGGTGAAAAATCAGGTTCCCGGAGTTTTCTTCCGGGGAGGGTTGTTTCTCAGGCAGGATGAGGAAATTCCAGATACTAGCCGTGGGCGAGGAGAGGAGAAGGAGGGTGAGTAGAATTCCAGTCCGGTTCGGTACACAAGTAGAGGTCGCAGAGAAACTTTTAGGAGGGATGATATCGCGGTAACGCTGTTCAATAATCCAGCGTCTTGTATCTGGCGCTGTCGCATTATGTAGCGTGGGGAGACCGCGTCAGAGAAGAGGTGTGGCTAAACTCCGTCAACCCGGAAGAGACAAGGAATTACCGGTAGTTGAGGCATGACAGTACCCTCCCTGTAAGGAGCACCCACAGGGTGCTATCAACATGGATTAGAAGGATAGCGTTTGTGGAATGCGGCAATGAACCTGTTTGCATGGATCATAGAGGAGTTTTCCCAGGTATCCTCATCAATTCCGTAACCCTTCCATCTAATGAGGTACTGCAGAGAGCCACGATGGATCCGTGAATCCAGAATCTTCTGGATCTCGTATTCTTCTTCACCTTGTACCAAAACAGGATCGGGAGTAGTAATTACATCTCTATGGAAAGGGTCAGGAACATGGGGTTTGAGCAAAGAAACATGGAAGACAGGATGAAGTTTTAAAGTAGGTGGAAGCTTCAATTTCACAACGTTACGGTTGATAATTGACAATATTTGAAAAGGACCAAGAAAAAGGGAACTTAGCTTCTTTGAAGGACGATTGGTGGATATGTTTTTTGAGGAGAGCCAGACCAGATCACCAATTTTATAAGCGGGAGGAGGTTGTCTTTTAGTATCAAAAAACTTCTTTTGATTGGAGGATGCTAATTCAAGATTTTCATGTAATTTTCGAAATAGGGAAGACATGTGAGAGATTTGATTTGAAACGGTGGGGTTAGATGAAGGAATTGTATGAGCAGGAAACGAAGAGGGATGAAACCCATAATTGGAGAAGAAGGGAGTCATTTTGCTACTTGTATGAACTGAGTTGTTATATGCAAATTCGCCCATGGGCAACCATGTCATCCAATCATCTTGTAAGTGGGAACAATAACATCGTAAATATTGCTCTAAGCATTGGTTAACTCTTTCAGTTTGCCCATTGGTTTGGGGATGATAAGCGGAGGACAGTTTACGTTGAATACGAAGAGAAGCACACAATGCGTGCCGTGGTCGAGGAGAGGAGAAGGAGGGTAAGTAGAATTCCAGTCCGGTTCGGTACACAAGTAGAGGTCGCAGAGAAACTTTTAGCCGGGTTGATATCGCGGTAACGCTGTTCAATAATCCAGCGTCTTGTATCTGGCGCGGTCGCATTATGTAGCGTGGGGAGACCGCATCAGAGAAGGGGTGTGGCTAAACTCCGTCAACCCGGAAGAGACAAGGAATTACCGGTAGTTGAGGCATGACATCCATCATGTTTCACAAATATTAGCAGAACACATAACATTGTATTGCAGACATAGGCGTGTGCAGCCTATTGAATTAGGGTGTGAACCCTAAAGCACAAACACACACGCTGCATGTATATGTATGTGTATTCCCCCCCATATTTCATGTCCATCCCCCCACATTTCATGTCCATCCCCCCATATTTCATATCTCCCCCATATTTCATGTCCATCTCCCCATATTTCACATTCCCCATTTTTCATGTCCATTCCCCCATATTTCATAGCCCATGACAAAGTCATTCAGACGAAACGCATAGGGTGGCATGCTTTATTCTCTTACTGAATTTTTTAATTGTGGACTTTCTGAATCTACCTTGTCTCCATACCCTGATGGTCATATCTGTTCCTGGTGGGAAGACACTGAGTTTGATTTGATGATCCCTTTTACCACTGTCATTTTGTAAGTGCATACAATAAAGCTATTTTTTAATACCATACAGCTATACACTATGTTCTTCTTTTGTGCTTTATTTTAAGCATTCATCTTTATATAAGAGAAGAAAAGAAGCACTTGAAGAGGACTGGTTATACCCTGCCTTTTTATTCCTATGTTTGTGAGTGCATTTTAGTTTCCTTTTTATGTTTTTTAAAAAAAATTCTATCTGCACTATTTGGTCTTCCTTTGTATTTTTAGGTTGTGCTTTTTGTTGTTCTATATTTATGATATTGAAGACATCGAGGAGTCTTCGCACTTTCTAATTTGGGGTATTTATATATGTGTATATTTTTCCCCTTTTGATAGCCACAAGGGTTTTTTTGCAGTTTGTGCAAATTATTTCTTTTTGGCTCACTAAGAGGAAGGTGGTGAAATATTTATCAATGAATCATTAGTAGTACTATTGAATCCATGATAAAGAGTTCACCCCCCTTCCTCATTCCATGCACTTACCTGGTCCTGGGAGCTCCTCTCTCTTTTCTCCCACACAGCCGTCTGCAAAGAGTGCTGGAAGGAAGTAACGCCATTGCGTGTGACCTCGCTTCATCGCAGCGCTGGTAGGGGAGGGAGAGAGGGAGGGAGAGTTGCTGCTTGCACATCTCCACCAGCGGGCAGCAAATGGGGGCATGTGGTGCTGGCATAGTGGGGAAGCCAGCGGGCCCCCTCTTCACTAATATGGGGAACAGCTCATTCTAGCACATTACATTGTCCCAGAATGAAGGTTCCCGGGACCTGGGACAGTCCCACAAAAACCCAAACGGGCGATCCAGGCAGGGCCGGCGCGTCCATAAGGCGGCACAGGCGGCCGCCTTAGGGCGCACCGGCTCTGGGGGCGCAAAATTCCAGTGACCGGCAGGAGGGAAGTGCTCCCTCCTGCCTGGTCACCTCCTGGATCCCCGGAGCGGAGCGGAGCGGCGCGGCGTGCGGCTGAACTGAATTAGGGGGCGGCGAGGGAGCTCTGATCTCTCTGACCGGCTCCCTCGCGCGCCTTTTGCTGATGCCGCGGGAGCCGGAATATGACGTCATATTCCGGCTCCCGCGGCATCAGAAAACAGCCTGCGAGGGAGCCGGTCAGAGAGATCAGAGCTCCCTCGCCGCCTCCTAATTCAGTTCAGCCGCACGCCTCCCAGCAGCCCCACTAGACCACCAATGAGAGACCCACGCCAGCTCTCCAGGTAGGGAGGCTGGGTGGGACATTTACATTTAATTTAGATTATTAATTACTGTGTGTGCATGTGAGTGTGAGTGTGTATGTCAGTGTGTATGTGTGTCTGCGAGTTTGTGTGTGTCTGTCAGTGTGTGTGTGTGAGTGAGTGTGTGTGTGTCTGTCAGTGTGTGTGTAAGTGTGTCTATGTGTGTCTGTCAGTGTGTGTGTAAGTGTGTCTATGAGTTTGTGTGTGAGTGAGTGTGTCTGTCGGTGTGTGTGAGTGTGTGTGTACGCATGTGAGTATGTGTGTCTGTCAGTGTGTGTGTGTTCGAGTATGTGTCTGTGAGTTAGTGTGTGTGTGTGTGTGTGTGTGTGTGAGTATGTATTTTTCTGTATGCCTGTCTGTATGTATGTATCTGTATGACGGTATGCCTCTGTATGTATGTATGTGTCCGTATGCCTGTATGTCTTGTACGTATGTTTCTGTATGTCTCTGTATGCATGTATGTACCTGGATGTATGTTTGTCTCTGAATGTCTGTATATATGTCTCTGTATGCATGTATGTAACTGTATGCCTTTATGTCTCTGTGTGTACGTATGTGTGTGTCTGTGTGTCTCTGTATGCCTGTATGTCTTTGTATGCATGTTTTTGTATGTATGTATGTGTCTGTATGACGGTATGCCTCTGTATGTATGTATGTGTCTGTATGACGGTATGCCTCTGTATGTATGTATGTGTCTGTATGACGGTATGCCTCTGTATGTATGTATGTGTCTGTATGCCTGTCTATATGTATGTGTCTGTATGACGTTATGTCTCTGTATGCATGCATGTATCTGTATGTGTGTATGTCTTTGTATGCCTGTATGTATTTATGTGTCTGCATGCCTGTATGTCTCTGTATGTATGTTTCTTTATGCCTGTATGTCTGTATGTATGTGCCTGAATGTCTTTGTATGTATGTTTCTGTATGCCTGTCTGTATGTATGTGTCTGTATGACGGTATGCCTCTGTATGCATGTATGTCTTTATATGCCTGCATGTCTCTGTATGCATGTATATCTCTGCTTGTATGTCTCTGACTGTATGTGTCTGTATGTCTCTGTATGATTATTGCTGTCTTTGTATGACAGTGTACCTGTATGACTTTGACTGTGTGACTGAAAAATGATGCCTGTGTGCCTGTGGCTTGGGAGGAAAGACACACAGGTGAAGATGCATTTTTTTTTTTTTTTAATGAGGGTTGGGGGCGCCAAAATGCATCTTTGCCTGTGTAACTAAAAATCCTAGCACCGGCCCTGGATCCAGGACACATGGGCACGCTAGATTAAGCACACCCTGTGCACACGCCTATGGTTACAGCAAACTCTATGTCGATTGTGATTACTTGGCAAGACTTCACAGATTGAAACTATTTAGCCTTGAAGCAAACAACAGCACCATATTTTAAAAGATACAAATTTTAAGGTATATCAGCGCTTAACCAAGTGCAACTATAAACCACCCAAGTGTGTTGTCACCCTCACACTTAATACATACGTAAATAAAATTTAAATCAGTGTAGTTTGCGCACCAATTGGTAAAACAAGTCTCACAGTGTACTGTCACATGTATATCCTGTAAGATAAAATATACACACACTTCATAGTGTGTAGGCTGTCAATATATATGTCACATTGACAGCCTACACTATGAAGTGTGTGTATATTTTATCTTACAGGATATACATGTGACAGTACACTGTGAGACTTGTTTTACCAATTGGTGCGCAAACTACCTTGATTTCAATTTTATTAACAGCACCATATTTACCTGGAAGAAAAATGCATCCGTGGCGGTCAGTCAACTCCCATCACAGGGAGCAACCTACGATCTATATTTTATATTCTGCAATAATTGTGTCTGTTCAACACATCCAGTGGGTTTTGAAGTCACTGATACCCCGGGAATACCAGCTTATGCAGGTTACATGAGCAAAACATGTCAATATACTTCCAATCACAGGAAATAACCTAATGATAAAAAAAATGGCTATTTGAAAAATGAAATATGTAGGGATAATTGTGAGACAAACTAATATGTCTGACAAATACTAAGAATTTAAAATGTATGTTTATTTGACGTGAGTTGATATGAATTTTTATCATTTAATGAAAATGACTTTTCTGAACTAGGTAAGCATTCAAGGTCGCGGAACGAGGAATATATATTTGAAATGAATTACGAAAGATTTTTAATGGCTTTGGTCATCACATTGAAACTAATTGGGTTTGCTAATTAAACAATGGGTTGTGGTGCGGTGACAAGAAACGATTTGGAAAATGTAGACACACCGGAATGCCAGTTTGGGGAGATAAATTGAATTGGAATATATTTCTCTAAATGCTTTTGGTTAAATATTTCAGTTTTGTTTCCAGTCCACCAAAGGTCACCACTTAGTAAATAAACCTCCTAAAAAAATGATTGCTTAGTTTCCTACATTCAGTAATTCTTCTGCTCCAAAACCCAATTACTTAAATTACTGAGTCATCGAAGAGATGTCCCTTATAATCTCTATAAACCGCTATAAACACAACTACGCACTGATTAAATTGTAGAACATGGAGTGACTTGGAAAATATTTTACTATATATATATATATTAAATGAAATAGTGTTTTGGAATAAAATAAATTGTGTTTGGGTTTTTTTTCTTAAATCTACTGTACTATTACGTTGAAGCAATATAGCCAAGTTTAAAAAATGCTTAGACTATCATGCCTGCTGGATTAATTAGGGGAGATGAAATTGGGTTAAAATGATTGAACGTCTCATTAACATTTCAGCACGGTCAATAACAGTTAACACAAGTAATCGTTTTGTTAACTCTATTGAACGAAATAATTGTAGAAAAAAATGGGCAGGTTGGCTTAACCCCTTAAGGTCGCATGAGGGAAATATTCCATCATGATTCCCTTATATTTCTGAAGTTGTGTCCTTAAGGGGTCAGAAAATTAGGAGTCTTTTTTTTTTTTTTTTTTTTTTTAAAGGGCAACCATCCCTTCCCAGGAATATAAATGTCCCATTGACTTATCCACTATTTTTACAAATATATGTTTATGAGATTTAATAACTAATCAACATTTCAGCATTGTATCCTGGAATTGTGTGCTGCCATCTTGACTCACTGCCAATCATTGTTAGAAACTCTGTCCTTTGAACCTGGTAGTTGGAAAATGGAACATAGAGAGGTGATGAGAATTCTGATCAATTCACAGTTACTCAATAAAGTGTGAATTGATCGGAAGTGAAAGCTAATTTTTGGCCTAAATACCCAAATTGGGAATGTAGTTGTCTTGGAGCCAGCTTGGATATTATGATCTAAGATCTGAAATTCACTTAGAATTTTCAGCAATTGACATTTCCTGGCTAATCATGGCAGCATATACACATGGGTTAGCTCCTCCCCTTACAGCCGATAGGACAGGAAAACCACCAAGGTTTTAAAAGGAGGCTCCATCCCTAAGGTCCTCAGTCTTTTTCCTGTCCTACAGCCCTTACGACGTGAGCAATTTGCTCCCTTTACTTACGGACATGTATGTTTTTTTTATCTTCATTACTTTATTTGCCTGTTTTACTGTAGTACATTTTATGTTGTGCTTTTATGCTGTGATATCTTTAAACTAGTGCATTATACAGCTGTACCTTATTTTTAAGATTGTGGTACATTATGCGGTTGTGCTTTTAAGCATTTAAAGGACCACTCTAGGCACCCAGACCACTTCAGCTTAATGAAGTGGTCTGGGTGCCAGGTCCCTCTAGGATTAACCCTTTTTTTTATAAACATAGCAGTTTCAGAGAAACTGCTATGTTTATACTGAGGGTTAATCCAGCCTCCAAAACCTTTTAGTGGCTGTCTTATTGACAGCCGCTAGAGGCGCTTGCGTGTTTCTCACTGTGAAAATCACAGTGAGAGCACGCAAGCGTCCATAGGAAAGCATTGTAAATGCTTTCCTATGCGACCGGCTGAATGCGAGCGCGGCTCCTGCCGCGCATGCGCATTCAGCCGATGACGTCGCAAGGAAGAAGGAGAGGAGGAGTAGAGCTCCCCGCCCGGCGCTGGAGAAAGAGGTAAGTTTAACCCCTTCCTCCCCCCAGAGCCCGGCGGGAGTGGGTCCCTGAGGGTGGGGGCACCCTCAGGGCACTCTAGTGCCAGGAAAACTAGTATGTTTTCCTGGCACTAGAGTGGTCCTTTAAACTGTGTGGCATTTAAAACTGTTTCATTTAAATTTGCATTTAATACTGTTGCATGTAATACTGCAAGTCATTGGAAACTGCAGTACATTTGGAAAACTGATTTATTTTAAAACTATGATACATTTTGGAAACTGTTACCTTTTATACCTTGAGGCCTTTAGACTGTGGTGCCTTTAAACTTTGACTTTTTGCACGTGGTGGCCTTTTAAACTCCCTTGCAGGCACTTTTGTTATCTATTTTGCTTCCCCTCGGTCCCAGTGATTTATTCCCAGTTCCCTGGGTGTTTAGGGGCCATGTAGGCTTCAGACAGAGTTCTGGTCTCTAAACCGCAAACACACTCGGAATAGGCCCACATGTGTGCAGTTTGTGCCTTATTGGGCCTAATACAGATGACTTGCATTGTGGGAAAACAAGTTGTGGCAGCCATCTTGGATAAGGGCAATTGCCAAAAAAATAAAGGGAAAATGACAGTAAACATACCACACTTATTTGGTAAGTATTTGCAGGGTCTCCAGACATGGATAAGTGCTGTCTTCAGCCTGTTTTAAAGCTGTTTCGCTGGTTTCTTATAGAATTTAACAGTGCACATTTTTTCTTAATACTTTACCACAGGTAATATTTAGTTATTATTATTTGTCAGGTGTCTGATTCTTCACCGGGATCTGGTTATGAGGAGAAAACAGTGGAAGGAATCGGTTATGCACTGACTTCCTCCAGAAGGTTGTCGCTTCAGCATGACCTATCACTGTGCAGCCACATGACATGCGGGCAGGGCTTACAAAGTAAGTTCCAGAGGCATTAGGAGTAAGAAAAGAGTCCAGGCTTTACCCTGTGGAGGAAGTTATTTCCAACCCCAGAGCTACACCACTTAAGCTGCACACTTATGGATCATAGGTGGACGCAGACCTGTCCAAAACTTTACGCCTACCATTGCAGGAGGCCAGCCAGCTGTGACTTCCGCTGCTGTTTCTACAAACATGAAGTATGTGATTAAAGATCTAAAGGCTACTATGGAGAGAGATATTAAAGCCAAGATTGAAGAGGCAGTCTGAAGTCTTCAGCTTACAACTGACCTCTTCACAGAAACTTCCCTAGATGTAACTAGGATATTCTCTGGATCAAATGGCTTTATCTATAGCAGCTAAGAAAGCATTATGGTTCTGTTTCTGGGATGATGACTCATCCTCAAAGTCTGCCCTCTACACCCTTCTATTTGAAGGTGTGGTGCTGTTTGGGAAAACGTTGGATAATTCCATTGAAAAGGCGAATGAGGGCTGCAAGATATTGGTACCTTAGGATGGAAGTTCCAAGGATCCCAGCTCCTCATAGTCTGACCGGAGAACCTCCAGTCACCAGTATTTCTGAGATACATGGAGCTACTGGCCCTGCAATGAATAGTCCAGAGGTAACTCATGGCAGTTGGTAAACCTGCCTTTCAAGGTTCTAATGGAGCTATAAAGCACAGAGTTTTGCTCTTCAGCAATGAACATATCTCCTCCAGTACTAGGAGCCTCATTTTTCTGATCACACATACCTGGGCTCGTCATACTCTGGAGGCTTGAGTGGTATCCATGGTCCAGATTGATATAGACTGGAGTTTTTTCTTAACGGGCACAGGAGTCTCCATACCAACAGGAGTATTAAGACCAATTAATCAAAAGGTAAAGCACTGAAGGAAGAAGCCTTCTAGATGAAGAGGTGATTTATTTTTTTAGGTCCCAGAACAAGAGCAGTTCCAGGGACAAGTTTTGCCTCTCTTCTGGTGCTAAGAGGAAAAGCACATGAAACAAGAGGCTGAATGTCAGACTTCGGGATGGAGTCAATCAGATCCATATCTCAAGCAATCTGGAAGGATAATTTCCTTACCTCTATATATCTCAAGGATGCTTACTTTCAGTCCAATCTGCAGAGATCTTCAGCATTAGCTCAGAAGAGAACTTCCATGTTAGTGCCCTACCATTTGGCCTAAATACGGCCCCAAGAATCTTTATATGTGCTTATAGTGTTATTGAGCGTCCAGAACTCCACCTGGTTCCATTATCTGGAGGATCTACTTCTGATAGTCTTAGACCCTCAGAAGGCAGGCACACAGAGGTATATAGTTCATAACTCCTAAAGTTTGGCTGCTTGATGAATATCAAGAAAAGCAGTTTCAGACCTGCTCAGTGGTTGACATTCCAGAGTGGAAAATTCTATGCTCTGCTTTTCCCTATCTCGGGAACAGTTCCTCAGATTGTAAAGGTTTTCTCTCCCAGTTTCTTCATTTCTGCTTGGTAACAGCAAGAAAATAGATGCAACTACTAGGAATCCTGGCTTCCACCAGCAGACTTGTCAGATGGGCCCAATGGCGTCTCTGGATTCCTTACAGATCCTTCCTATCTTGGTCTAACAAGAGAAAGATTATTGGAGCCAGCCACTTACTATGTCCCCGTCAGTGAAGTTACACCTTACCTGGTAGCTGAAAAGAGGGATTATATCTGAGTTTCCAGTGAACAGAACCTCATTGGTCAATTATTAGCTCGAATTCCAGTTTTTATAAGATTGGTTGCACAGTGTTTGGACCATGTTGCACAATATTTCCATTCATTTGTATGGAATTAAGAGTCATTTTCAAGGCTCTTCTTCACTTTAGAGGCCTGCTGAAGAACGAGTGGGTCCAAATTTGCTCAAATATCAATGCAACTGTATCCTATATCTACCAAGATGGGTCTCACAGATACGTATTGATGGAATTCCAGCCCATAATGATCAGGGCACAGAAGAACAACCAGTGGCTCAGAATACAATGGCTGTTTGCTGGAGCCGAATAACTGTGGACAAGATGGATTGGCAACCATGTCCTGACGTGTCCTCAGGGTTGACGCAGATTGTCTGATACCCTACATAGATCTGATGGCCATTTCTTGGAACTACCAGGTCCAGAAGTATTTTTTTACATGCTAGGGCCAGAATGCTCAGGTTCAGGATACACTGACTCAAATTTAGAATTTTAGTCTGATGTACATATTTTCCTGTTTTTGACTTTCCTAAAAAAGGCAATGCAAAAGGTGACAGTGGAAGACCGTGTCAACTCTAATTCCTATGATGAATAAGATGATTCTGGAACCTCCAAGGAAAATTCCTGTACGTCCAGACCTATTACAAGGCCCCCTGACACACCAGGATCATCAAGTTCTGGTGTTGATGTGGGAGTCCATATTAGTATAGGCATCCCTGAGACTGTCATGGAGATCCTCTTACAATCCTATACAGGCTTTACTAAGCTTGACATGCTTTTGTCTGTTGGAATTACTCCTCGTTCAGGCCTTGAAAGGTTCTGTGTTATAACACTCTAGAGGAGCACTTAGCTGCACTTTGCTTCATATAGGCATTGATTGAAATCATGCCTCCACTGAGTGTGGTGAAGCCAATATGTGATGTACAACTGGTCTCACGGGCCCTGACTGAACCATTATTCGAACCTCTAGAAGGAGCTTCCATGGTGGTAGCACAGAAAGTGCTGGTGGCTGGTACCCCAGCAAGGAAAATGGGTGAACTCCAGGCTTGATCCTGTGAACCCCCTTTCACTACTTTTCAACAGATATGGTCGTCTTGCATTTGGCACCTGAAGATCCTGCCTATGGTGAATGCTTATCTATGTCATTCTCTACCTGTACTGAAGGGTATCGATTGAGCGTTGATGCCCCTGGTGCTTTGCTTCATGAAAGCAACAATTGAACTCAAGCCTCCGCTGAGGGTGTTGAAACCAATATGTGACGTACCACTGGTCTCACAGACTCTGACTGAACTTCTAGCAGGAACTTCCATGATGTTAGCCCAGACGTTGCTGTTGCTGGTGACTGGTACCTCGGCAAGGTGAATGTGTGCACTTAGCTGCACTTTGCTTCATATAGGCATTGAATGAAATCATGCCTCCACTGAGTGTGGTGAAGCCAAAATGTGACGTACCACTGGTCTCACGGGCCCTGACTGAACCATTATTCGAACCTCTAGAAGGAGCTTCCATGGTGGTAGCACAGAAAGTGCTGGATATGGTTGTCTTGCATGTAGCACCAGAGATCCTGCCTAAAGTGAGAGCCTTTCAATGCCATTATCTACCTGTACCAAAGGATTTGGTGCATTCTCCACTAGTGCTGTTACAGCATCTCATGGGCTTCCATGGCAATGGTCTCTGCTGAAACTTTGTAAAGTTGGCGTTTGGACCTCTTTGAACTAGTTTGTTCTGCATTACATATTGGACATTAAAGCAATTAATGAGGCACAATTTGGCCGTCACGTCCGTTCTCTTCCTGTGCTGGAGGGTATCAGGGCACTCTCCTCTCATGCTTTTGCAGCATCATGTGTTGCCATGGCAATGGTTTCTCCTGACACTTTTTGTAAGCTAGCATTTGAACCTCTTTAGACACGTTTGTCTGGCATTTCATACTGTTCATTAAAACAGTCTAGGATGCACAATTTGGTACTCAAGTACTTAACTCAGTTCATTCTTCTATCTATGTTGAATTATTCTGATTATTTGATTGGTTATTCTGTCCCTCCCTTTGTAAGCTTGGGTATTCCCCATGTGTATATGCTGCCACGATTAGCCAGGAAAGTGGAAAATGTATTCATACTTACCGTAATTTTCTTTTCCTGGCTATTATTCATGGCAGCATATACTTCCCACCCATTAATGTCTCTATTTATGTACTGTAGAGCTTGTAAACTGACTGAGGACCTTAGGGATGGAGCCTCCTTTTAAAACCTTGGTGGTTTTCCTGTCCTATCGGCTGTAGGGGAGGAGCTAACCCATGTGTATATGCTGCCATGAATAATAGCCAGGAAACGAAAATTACGGTAAGTATGAATACATTTTCCACTTTTCTTTTCCTCCTTCAATGCAATGCATACTCTGGCAGTGCCTACACGTAACTGGATTTTTATTTTATGTCAATTGCTATAGCTTTTTTTAAAAAACAAAAACAATCAAAGCATCACATAAAAAAGAAAAAAACAAACCGGTATAAGTGATTTTCAATGTTTTATTCAATGGTGAAATTTTCAGAGAAGTAACAGTTTCTAAGCATCTAGAATATAATAAATAAAAAATAAAAAAATACTTATGAAATTTTTTTTAAATGATATGTAAAAAGAACATCATTACTTGACTTGCAGCAAATATTCAGCTCGTCCAGTTAACCGTAAGTGACTTATATTAGCGTCACTTCTTGCTTCCGGAATTAAGTTATATGAGGTCTTGCAAGTCACAGAGACCCTACTTGCACCACAAGCTATGGTGTGACTGGTCATTGTACATTTACAGTCTATTTACTATCATATAACTGCCCGATACCCATATTTAAGATTAGAACAAGCAAGATAAAATGGAATCCAAGAGGTGGTTTTGATCATAAACCCGGAACATCCAGATTAGCACGAATGTCTTATCCATATCATGGGGCGTTTTCTGATTTCGTCCACTTATCTCAAAGACTTCCTATAATTATGAATAATTTCTGTGCGAGTGGCCTGGTAATATATCTGGTACAAAAATGGTTAAGTATATAGCCTCCCTGGCATCACTCCTAAATTGTGTTAAGCGTCTACTAGACAATCCTAAAATAACCTTTTTGTCTGCTGTAAAACTCTTGTCAGGAACATACCAGGCAGACTGGTCCATTTTTACTTACTTCGCAAACTCCCCTCTAATGTAGGCTCACAGTGAATCAGACAGTAATTACACCTTTCTCTCACATGTCTGGATGCTACGAACGTATCCTTTTATTATCATTTTGCAATCTGTTTGTGGGCTAAATTGGCATCTTTCTGTTAAGAAGACATTTTTTTAGTAGAGATGTAGGGCTGGCATTGCCACTTTTACCTCTACGTTAATCAAAAAATGTAATACTGTTTAACCTATACATTTATCAGCAATTTAGAATATAACAAAATAGCTCAATTGGAAAAATCCCTTGTCGGTTCTCCAAGATTCCCAGTTTAGATCAGGATCAGGAAGACGGCTATTACAATTTAAATTAAATTACTTTTGGAAAAAGAGGGTAGCTCATGTTAGCGGAAAAAGAGGGTAGCGGGATGCCAGATCACACACCAGTTCATTGGAAACTGTCAGGACTTCAAAGTGAATTTTACATATCAAACCACAATAGCTGTAATTAAAAAAAAAAAAAAAATTCCAAGTAAGCAATGCTTTCAATTTGGTTATTTTTGGCCCAAAATAAATTCACTTTGAATTCCTGACAATTCTTATTTTAATAAACAACCCTCTTAAAAAAATATCACGCGTTTTCAAAGATTTCACAGAACATTAAACCTGTTTTCATAAAACAAAAATGCTTACGTTTTTAAAAAACAGTTTATTCTCCCAAATCCTACGTGTGTCTTAATCATCATAATTCTAACAATATATTTTTGTGCCACTGTAAATATTCTATGACCAGAAGCAGGGACGTATAAGCCGCGAGGCAAACAAGGCATTTGCCTTGGGAGGCATTTTCCATGGGGCAGCAAAAAAAGCCGCCCCCAAATGCCCAGGGTAAATGCCTTGTTAGCCTTGTGGCTAACTAAAAATCCGGTCGCCAGCGCCGCCCGCCCGCTCAGCAGCCCCACTGGACCTGAGGGAAAAGGAGAACCTCCCACCCCCCCAGCATTCCCAAAGGTAAGGAGGCTGGGGGGATTGAATTTTAAAAAAAAAGTGAGTGTGTGTGTGTCTGTTAGTGAGAGTGTGTGTGTCTGTTAGTGTGTGTGTGTGTTAGTGAGTGAGTGTGTGAGTGTGTGTGTGTGTGTCTGTTAGTGTGTGTGTGTGTCTGTTAGTGAGTTTGTGTATGTCAGGTAGTGTGTCTGTTAGGGAGTGTGTTACTATGTGTGTGTCTGTTAGTGAGTGTGTATGTCTGTTAGCTAGTGTATGCGTGTCTGTCAGTGAATGTGTGTGTGTATTTAGAAGGCGGGGAAGGGGGAATGGGTGGGGTGGCACGGGTTGTGGGGGGCGCCTGAGTTTTGTCATGCCTAGGGCAGCACAAAACCAGGATACACCACTGAACAGTAGACGAATCGAGGTATTGTGAACAGCCATCAGCCACTCGTAAATTTAGCAAGTGGTTCCGAAGGCGTTAATTAAAGGACCACTATAGTGCCAGGAAAACATACTCGTTTTCCTGGCACTATAGTGCCCTGAGGGTGCCCCCACCCTCAGGGACCCCCTCCTGCCGGGCTCTGGGGAGAGGAAAGGGGTTAAAACTTACCTTTCTCCAGCGCTGGGCGGGGAGCTCTTCTCCTCCGATCCTCCTCCCATTCGGCTGAATGCGCACGCGCAGCAAGAGCTGCGCGCACATTCAGCCGGTCTCATAGGAAAGCATTATCAATGCTTTCCTATGGACGCTTGCGTGCTCTCACTGTGATTTTCACAGTGAGAATCACGCAAGCGCCTCTAGCGGCTGTCAGTGAGACAGCCACTAGAGGATTTGAGGGCTGGATTAACCCTATTATAAACATAGCAGTTTCTCTGAAACTGCTATGTTTATAAAAAAATGGGTTAACCCTAGCTGGACCTGGCACCCAGACCACTTCATGAAGCTGAAGTGGTCTGGGTGCCTAGAGTGGTCCTTTTAAAGAGCCCTCTATCATTTCCCTTTGTGTTCGAGTGAAAAACAAAAATGGGTTAACATAGACTTAAGTTGTTTTGAATTTTTTTCTTTGCTGTTGTCCTGATTTGGGAGCTGTGGAGCAAATTATTGATCTGCCTTCCTTAACAGATTTATAGCTGATTGGGTGCAGGCTTACACAGTCTGGCTTTTTATCATTGTGGCTGGAAATGATATAATAAGGTCAGCTAAGAATACAGGGAGGCCTTAGAAAAGTGAACATCCCTTAATCCGCTGGCTGTGCATTCCGAGGATCGATACTTTGTGTCAGCGACTGGATAATACCGAAAGACATATTGAATGAACCAACAGATAAGAGACCATTTCTTTGGCAACTTTGCCCTTTAATGATTTCAGTTAAATGTCCAACACTGCAGGGGGAGATTTATAAAAATAAAAAATAAATACATTTATAAAAAGCCCTGGGGCAAAAGTAACACAACCACAGTGTAATTATTATCTCCAATTAACATAACTCTATAGCTGTTAATGTCCCTTTCCTGGTTAATTCCTATAAAATGACCGATACATTTTTTATGTATTTTTTTTTTATATGATGATTTGGGCAAAATATTTTTGCAGGCGCATATCTAAATGTGTGCATTATTTTTTTTTTATTATTTTTTTATGTCGAGGCAACAATATTCCTCGTATTAAATTATTATTTTTTTTTAAATAAATCTGAGCGTTATTGGGTTAAATCCCAGTAGATATCACAATAGACATGATAGTCCACAGTACGTTGCTGGAAAACCTCTACAATCTCCCCAGCTTATCAAAATCCAACAATGTGGTTCTTGTAAATAGGAATAGCAATTTCTTGGTCTGATGACCAATGAAGATCTAAAGACCAAGAATGTAGCTCTATTCAACTCTTTTTTTTCATGGGACATCGGTGGATTGGGTAGCTGGAAGTTGTAAATGTATTTCCTACCGTGTTGTAGCTCTGAGAATCAGCCTCTGGAAAACTTGCCCATGGTCATATAACGGTCATCATAGTCAACGTCCAGATCCATTCAATGTTTTAGCAGCCAGAAGGAAAAAAAATACATAAAGTATGATGTACTTACTTCAATTCACCATTGGAAGCTTAGATTTAAAAAATAGAGCAAGTGGTTTAGTAACCAGATTTTTGAATCCCTTTCTTGGTCCTTTGAGGGACTGACCCACAAACATGTCACTGTCATTAAAAAAAAAAAGCCTCTAGAGGCGAGTAAAACTTGTCTGGGTATCAAATCCTACTTACAGCAGCATTTTATTGTAGGAGTGAGACGTTTGGCCACATATGCGTATCTCCAATCTATTGCTTTTCTATGAAAACCAATATATTGCATGAAATCGAGAAGACATCAACAGGCTTGAGCAATATTTACTTAACTTTTAAACTCTAAGAGGGCTGGACAGAATCGATTGTTCCAAAATAACAATTTTGGGGACTATAGGTTCCCTTTAATACATTATGGCTCTTAGGAAGGACTCACCCATAACATGTCACTATCATTAATACACTGTGGCCCTAGGATGACTGACCCATAAACATGTCACTGTCATTAATACATTGTGTCTGTAGGAAGGACTGACCCATAAACAGGTTGACGTCAATTAACACACTGGGGCCCTAGCAAGGACTAATCCCTAAAAATGTCACTATCATTAGAACACGGTGGCCCTAGGAAGGACTGACCTATAAACATGTCACTGTCATTCATACACTGCGGCCCTAGGATGGACTGACCCATAAACATGTCATTGTCATTAATATATTGTGACTGTAGGAAGGACTGACTGACCCATAAACAGGTTGCCGTCATTAATACAATGTGGCCCTAGCAAGGATTAACCCATAAACATGTCACTATCATTAGTACACGGTGGCCCTAGTAGGGACGACTGTTCTCTTAAATAATTATACGCTATTCCATTTATATTTAGTTTTGGGTCCCTCTAATTGTAAAGACGTTTAATCCCAGTGATGCTGTGAAAGGACTAAATACTGATAAGTCAGATCTATGTTTATGTAACGGTGTCCGCCGTCCCACTGGGACCAATTTTCCAAAGCCTGTTTGCCTGAGGGCTGGTATGAGAAGTAACTATCCACAGAAATGTTACAGTCACAGTATAAAATCTTGCAGCAAGAGAGAAGCAGCTAATGTTTGTGACATTTTCCCCAAATACATCAGGTTCCCAGTTATATGCAATTTCTAATACATCAGCAGACACCAAAGGTGAGACTACAAAATTCAACATTGGGTGGCAGGGCTCAAATTACCCTCTTTATACACGTAATTAGCCCCTCTGTTTTGGTAGTAGTTTTTTTGTTTATTAAAGATATAGAGACATTCTATATACATTTAAATTAAGCATACTTACTTTTTCACTAAATAATGTTAAGACTAGCACATTCCTCAGAATGCATGAGACCACGTATCTCTAGTGCAGCGTTTCCCAATTGGTGTTCCGCGAATCCTGGGGTTCCGCAAGAACACAAATGGGGTTCCGCCACAATATTGGGAAACAAAATGTCCCTGCTCAGCTCCCTCGCGTGCACCGCAGTAATGTCGGAGCCGGAATATGACGTCACTTCGGCCCCGGCATCACTAAGAGGCATGCAAGGGAGCTGAGCAGGAAGATCACAGCTCCCTCTCCGCCCGCACTGTACGCCTGCATGCCAGACGCTCAGCCCAGCAGCACCACTGGACCCCAGGGACTGCATGCCAGCTGTTCAGCCTAGCAGCCCCACTGGATCCTAGGGACTGCACACCAGCGGCTCAGCCCAGCAGACACACTGGAACCAAGGGAAATAGAGACTCCATGCCAGCACTCCCAAAGGTGGGGAGGCTGGGTGAAGTGAAATTTAAAAAAATAAATACATTTTGTGTGTGTTTGTTAAGGAGTTTGTATGTGTGTTTGTCAGTGAATTTGTGTATATGTGTGTTTGTCAGTGAGAGTGTATGTGTGTTTGTCAGTGAGAGTGTCTGTGTGCTTGTCAGTGAGAGTGTATGTGTGCTTGTCAGTGAGAGTGTATGTGTGCTTGTCAGTGAGTGTGTATATGTGTTTGTATGTGTGTCTGTCAAAGAGTATGTGTGTTTGTCAGTGAGAGTGTATGTGTGTCTGTCAAAGAGACGAGTATGTGTGTTTGAGTGTGAGTCAGTGTGTGTATCTGTGTGTCAAGATTTGTGTATGTGTCACTGTGTGTATCCAAGTGTGTGTATTGGTGTGTGTGTATGTGCCAGTGTGTATCTGTGTGTCAAGG
The DNA here is from genome assembly GCF_036172605.1 of Pelobates fuscus. NCBI lineage: Eukaryota > Metazoa > Chordata > Amphibia > Anura > Pelobatidae > Pelobates > Pelobates fuscus. Next base: position 368,004,770 of record NC_086321.1, read on the forward strand.
TCTGTGCATGTGTCAAGGTGTGAATCTTTGTGTCTGTGTGTATATGTCAGTATGTATATGAATGTGTGTGTATGTATCAATGTTTTTATCTGTGTCTGTGTGTTAATTTGTTTGTTTGTGTATGTATGTACGTGGCATACGTACAGCAATCATCTGTGCATACATCCCAGCAATTAAACACCATCCCAGCAATCAAACATGTATATGTGCATGCATCCCAGCAATCAAACACTAACACAACATGCAAACACACTCCTGCAAACACAAACATTACATACAAACACACCCCTGCAGGCAAATGCAAACATTACATACAAACACACCCCTGTATCAAAACGCTAACATTATATATAAACACCAACTGTATAAACAAAAGCACACCTGCTCCTAAGTGCTACTATTTGTTTACTATCTGCGCTACGGCGGCAAAAATGTGGGGGGTTCCACGTTGTTAGCGCATTATGTCAATGGGCTCCATGGGAAAAATGAATTGGGAACCCCTGCTCTAGTGGTAGCTAGTGTATATGTGTATATAATCAGCAAAATTCACACGTAATTTCTACCCCTGCTTCAAAAAAAGCAAGAATCCTATAAGAATAACAAAAAAATTTATAATAATCTGACAATTACTAGCCTAAGCACCCTAAGTGTTGAATTTATACCATGGGACCTTGGGGTCATGTCTACCATAACTATTTAAATAGATTGAGCAAAAGGGGTCTTAAACTTTATTTAAAGGGACACTATAGGGTCAGGAACACAAACATGTACTCCTGAATAGAGATGTCCCGAACAGTTCGCTGGCGAATAGTTCCTGGCGAACATAGCTTGTGGCGAACATATGCACGAATGGCGAACATATGCAATGTTTGGTCCGCCCCCTATTCATCATCATTGAGTAAACTTTGACCCTGTACCTCACAGTCAGCAGACACATTCCAGCCAATCAGCAGCAGACCCTCCCTCCCAGACCCTCCCACCTCCTGCATTTATTATTTATTTTTTTTGTATTATAATTTTTTTTTTTTTAGACAGAAGTGTGTTATATTTGAACATGCTAGGCTGAACGTGCGTATATCATGGCTAGTTGCACATATGAGTATATAGCAGTACATTGTTGTGAAAGATGGCTGTCATGTTTAGAGCGTAGCTTGCACGTTATCAACTGTGTATTTATATCAGCAGCTCCACCACTAATTATAAATCAAGTGTGAGTCGCCCCATGAGATGAGACTAGTGAATAACATAATACATGAACGGTTAAGGTAAAGGCATGTAAGGAACTACGACAATAAACTCTTTATGAGGTGAAATAATGACATGTTTAAACGCTTGCTACTTTACGATTAGTTAATGTGCAGAGAGCAGTTTATGTGATCAAAGGCATGGTGTGGAGGATCAGCTATAGTGGGACATGCTTGGCAGGCTGCTGTTTACTGCTTGTGCTCATCCGATCTCTTCTGGGTGCCAGGTGCAGACCCTGGGAGTCCCTGATACCTGGAACAACAAAGGCAAGTCTCTGGCTGAGTGCCGGGTTCGCGGCTTGAGGTGGTGGAAGCTTGTTTTGTCGGGTGGTCGGATCTGTCCCGGTGGTGCTTCACGTCCGGTGCGGGATTGTGGTGGCTTAAGGTGGAGGCCAGTGCTTGACGTGGGGCAGGCTCTGCATTTCTGTTTGTGCCTCCGGTCCCGTCTTCGACGCCTTTTGCGTTGGTGGATTTTAATGGGGACTGCTTCGCTTAGCTGTGGTGGAGCTTGTTGGGGCTGTGGTGGAGCTTGTTGGGGCTTCCTGCTTGTTATTTGCTTCCAAAATTTATTAAAGAGTCTGTCCAGCTTAGACTCAATATCCTGCCATGCTTTGCTGGTACCAGGAGGACACGCGGCTGCCGCCATATTGGGAGAGTCGCAGATGAGTATGACAGCCTGGGCGGCTGTGCTCTGTGCGTCCATTAGCTCCAGACAGCCTCTCAGGGGTAGACCGGGATAACCCCCACCGGTCCGAGGGGGGGGGTAACGGAGCTCCTGCCGGGAAGTTGCTGCTCCTGGGCATCCCAGGATCAGGAGATGGGCCGCCTCTCCTGCCCGGTGAGCACCAGGCCACACTTGCCACGCGGAGGTAAGTAAGACTCTGTCGAGTTGCTGACCGCTATTAAGCATGTCGGGTCGGTCAGGTAGGAGCAACATTGCTGGGTCATCCCCTTCTGGGGTGAAATTCGCTTGTTGATAGCTGCTTAAAGTGAGAGATTGAGGGAGCTCACACGAAGTTCGTCTTTCCTCCATGACAGCTAGGCCCCGCCCCCGGAAGCTGCATTCTTAGTGAGAGGAGGGACAGTGTAGCTGCTGCTGTTTTAATAGGGAAATAGCTAGCTAGGCTAGTGTATTCAGTGTCCACTACAGTCCTGAAGGACTCATCTGATCTCTGCTGTAAGGACAGAACCCCAAAAAGCCCTTTTTAGGGCTAGAACATCAGTCTGCTTTTTTTTTTTTTTTCTGTGTAATCTAATTGCAGTTGCCTGCCTGCCAGCGTGTGTGTCAGGCTCACAGCGTATACTATGCCCACTTGCCCAGTGCCACCACTCATATCTGGTGTCACAATAGCTTGCATTTAAAAAAAAAAAAAAAACCTTTCTTGACTTTCTTGACTGTAATATAATAGCAGTCAGTTTCCTTCACACGTGTGCGTTTCAGGGCCTGCCAGGGCACAGTGTCACACCAGTGCAACTCATATCTGGTGTAACAGTAGTGTACATTAAAAAAAAAACTAGAAATTTGACTGTGAAATAATAGCAGTAAGTTTCCTTCACACGTGTGCGTTTCAGGGCCTGCCAGGGCACAATTTTGACTGTAATAGATTGAATAGCAGTTAGTTGTCTGCAAGCGTGTGTGTCAGGCCTACAGCGTCTACTCTGCCAACTTCTGCCAGTGCACAGTGCCACTCATATCTGTTGTCACAGTAGCTTGCACGCATAGTACCACTAATCGAAAAAAAAATGACAGGCAGAGGCAGGCCACCCCGCAGGGGCCGTCATGGTCGTGATGCTGTGATTCCCTTTGGCCCTAGAATAATGCCCAGTGTTCAGAGGCCACGTACCCTGAACTCGAAAAGTTCTGAGAACATAGTTAACTGGCTAACAAAGGACACCCAATCTTCTACAGCTTCCGCTCGGAACCTTGACGCACCATCCTCCTCCAGCTTAGCTTCGGGCACCTCTCAAGTTACCACTCGCCCGCCTGCCGCCACCACCAACACTAGCACCACAGCCGCTTCACTTGATCTGTCAGAGGAGTTATTTACACATGAGTTGGAAGAAATGAGTGATGCGCAACCATTATTGCCAGAGGATGTAGATAACAGGGATATGTCTCAGTCAGGCAGCATTACACACATGGACGTACGGTGTGATGATGATGATGTTGTACCCGCTGCTGCTTCCTTTGCTGAGTTGCCTAGGTCAAAAAAAGTCTAGATTACCTCACCTTTATTAAGATGAATGAGGGATGGATCCCGAAGGGACTGACAGTGGGCGATACTTTCGACTAAAACAGTCCTGATGAGGGGGACGTAACAGGGATTAACCTCCCTGGCGGTATTCCCGAGCGTGACTCGGGGTTAATTTTCGCTGCCAGAAGCGGTAACCCCGAGTCACGCTCGGGGTAGATAACAGAGCCCCCGTTGGTAAGATGTACTTACCTCCGCCGCGATCCGCTTCGGGAGGACTGCCTCACAGCCCAGGCAGCCCTCCCACGGCAAATCAGGCCCCCAGGGAGCCATGTGATCGCTCTCAAAGAGCGATCACATGGCCCTCTATAGCTGGCTGTGGATCTGCCAGCAGGGGGACTGTTTGAAATATCAGACAGTCCCCCTGCTGGTGGGAAGTATAAAAAAATAAATAAAAGACAAGTGTAAAAATAAATTAAATAAATTTTTATATATATATAATATGCATATATATTATATATATAATATATATACATATTATATATATGTAACGTCATACAAAGTGTATTTTAATATTAATATAAGTATATATATTAATATTAAAATACACTTAGAATACACTCACCACTCACTCAGAAACCAAGATGGCGGCAGCCGACCGGGCTCCTGGGCCTCCACTCACCCAACTTATTCCGGCGCAACGGATAAGCGAGATCTCCCACGAGGACCGCATAGCAGCGGCCTTTGACCTTTTTTGGACCAGACTGGCACAGGTCCAAGCAGCCACAAAGACCCCTCGACTGTCTACCGCCTTACCTGCACACATACCGGCCCTGAAACACAGTCATGCCACAGGCCAGCAAAACGCAGCAAGGGGCACAAGGGTCTCTGCACAAACTCAGAAAACGCGGACCACGCATCAGACGCCGCCGGCCCAGGTCCCGATATGCTCGGAGAGCGGTTAAACACGCTCCGCCGTTGCGCAACCCACAGAGGCACACACGAGGGGCATATGCTCGGCCTGCAGCAGGAGAAGCTTCTTTCAATTGTCAGTCCATCTCCCACCAGCGGGGATACTTAGCCGCAACCAGCATTCAGAAGGACCCTGGCGGAGCAAGATGGCAAGGCACCACGTGGAGCCTAAGCGAGGTACAGCTTTCCACCCTACCGAAGGACACTAACTCACATGAAACAAGCCCACGGAAGAGCGATCACAAACCTCTCCACAGAATGGGCGTCGGATGAACAGGTGTGAGGACCCGGACTGCCGGCTGGCCAGCTCTGGTGAAGACACCGACAAAGACGACCCTGGCGAACACATATACCGAGTTTGCATCCATGGACATAAACCTATACATAACACTCCTAGCCCTAGCACGGATTCACAATATGTTTGACCAGGCAAGCTGCCTAACAACAACACGTTACACACAACTCGAGGCATGGCACTAAGATACACTAGCAAGCCCTAGGGCACAGTCACCCATCCAAAGCAGCGAGCATGTTATAATATTTAAACTTAGGTTTCAGGTTATACATTTTATGCACACCGATGCTATGTTGATTTTGCTACAGATGACTATCTTGCAATCATAGAAATGTTGTGTATAACGCACCCATATTACGTCAGTGTTATCATTACTCGTGCTATATCACTACTTATCCCTTTAAAATTGCACAAGCTTTCCTAAGCAGCATTTAAAGGCAACCGAACCGGTCCCTGACGTCAGCAGCCCACTGAAACTAAATGGGGCCATAGACCCGCAAAGCTACTTGCAGCAACAGGTGGTGGCCTGATACTGGGAAAGGGGAGTTTAATTCGGGGCTATAGGGCAATAACCTAATCCTCCCTGCAACAACCAAACGACCTTGCCATCTTAGTTACCTATACCTAGCTTGTATGCAGCCTAGTCTACCCCAACCTTACTAATGCTACTCTTGCTAATGTTATCCCAGCATACTCAACGAAACTTTACTGAAATTGTTCATCTATCATCAACTTTATCACATGCATGTCTAGCGTAGAATGTTTGATACGACCACTAATGCCACAAAGCTTATAATTTTACAATTACCCAATAAGCCTGTTTAACCTTTAACGAACACTCGACTTGTATTAACCTATTAGAATCATACCAAATAGACACAGCGGATTATCACTCCTACGTTTAACCATTACTATGCCTAAATACTTTAGCATGTTATTGCATGTTATTATATGTATACAATGTTTATTAGCCTGTTATATTCATTTTTAACAAAAAATGTGCAAATGTAAAATACCACGAATATGTCTGCATGAACCTGCCTGTACCTGCTGTCGTGGCTACACGGGCCTGCATGTAAAATCTTTTGCACCAAAAATAAAGAATTTAAAATACACTTAGAATGACGTTACATATATATAATATGTATATATATTATATATATAATAGATGTACATATATATATTATATATAAATACGTATAATTAAAATAATAAATAAATAAAATAATAAAATAAATAAATAAAATATTGAAACAAAATTTAATATAAATTATATATGCATATGTAATTTCATTCTAACTGTATTTTGTTATTAATATATATATATCGGTAACAAAATACACTTAGAATGACATTCTATATATATCTATATATATATATATAAAATACAAATAACTGCAAATATATATATATATAGATAAATACATATAATTACATAAAAGATTACATTAGTATACACGTAGAATTTAAATACCTATAAATGCATATATATTAAAATTCTACATGTATATTTAAATAATCTTTTAACGTAATTATGTGATTTGATTAATTAAAATTTGATTGACATGCCTGACATGGGGGCGGAACTGGGCGGGTAATTCAAATGCAAAAAATGGTACCGCTTTTGGTACAAAATTCCTGACATAATCATACCGCCAGGAAGGTTAAACTGATAAGAATAGTACTACTTAACACACCACTCCTATCTGGTGGCAAATTAGATTGCACGCGCAGTGCCCTAAATTTGAAGTAGGAGGACCGACCATGCATCTTTTTCCATCTCCCGGTTCCTAAAATCGATGCCATACACACGTCCCCTGATAGGGGACGTAACAGCAATTAAACTGATAAGAATAGTACTACTTAACACACCTTATAATAACGCAGAGAGAGGCAACGCAGAGAGAGGAGTCTGAAGAAGAGGAGTCAGAGGAGGAAGGTGGCTTTGAGGAGGTGGAAGACCAAACACAGCAGGCGTCCCAGGGGGCTTGTTGTCACCTTTCGGGGACCCTTGGTGTTGTACGTGGCTGGGTGGAGGAAGAGACCTTCAATGACATCAGTGAGGACAAGGAACGGGACATGGCTAGCTTGGTATCCAACCTTGTGCAAATGGGGAGTTCGCGGTTGTGCAAATGGACTGTTTGCGGTTATTTGCGGTGCGTTAAACGGGGAGTTTGGTCTGTCACTGTGAAGTGGGCGTAACCCTTACACTTCCTGATCGATACAACATCATACCTGATGTTTTAAAGCACGTTATTCCAAACAATTTAGGAATGTTAGGTGATTTATGCCCTTTATGGATTAAAACCAGACTCTGCATCAACTATGTAATTTTCCATGGGAGTTTTGCCATGGATCCCCTCCGGCATGCCACAGTCCAGGTGTTAGTCCCCTTGAAACAACTTTTCCATCACTATTGTGGCCAGAAAGAGTCCCTGTGGGTTTTAAAATTCGCCTGCCTATTGAAGTCTATGGCGGTTCGCCCGGTTCGCCCGTTTGCGAACATTTGTGGAAGTTCGCGTTCACCGTTCGCGAACAGAAAATGTTATGTTCGCGACATCTCTACTCCTGAACCTATAGTATTAAAACCACCATCTAGCCTGCCTGACTCCCCCTTGCCTCCCTAAATATAGTAAAATTTTACTTGTATTGAAGTATGCAGCTGATGCCTCTGCCCCTGATCTGCCTTTTTGGCTGACATCATCAGAAGTTGTGTTCTGAGCCAATTACAATGCTTTCACATAGGATTGGCTGAGATGGTCAGATCAGGGGCAGGAGCCAGCACAAGCCAAACACAGCCCTGGCCAATCAGCATCTCCTCAGAGTGATGTATTGAATCAGTGCATCTCTATGAGAAAAGCTCAGTGTCTTCATGCAGAGGGTGGAAACACTAAGTGCTGCCCTAGGCATGACAAAACTCAGGCGCATCCTCTGAGGTTTGATGTTACTTCATGTCCCTGACCCATTTACACACAATGCACAACATTGTAAGCCAGATCTTCTGAGCCAATGTTCTCCAGGTACCCAGTGTCTACCAAAAAATAAAAGAAAGGTCCACGCACTCCAACTGCTTTACTCAAATTTATTAGAAAACCTGGGTCTTTGTCAAGACCTATATATATTAAGCTCTCATTCAAAATTGCATCAATCTTGGGTGGCCGCACTGGTATAAACAAAGTAAACCCCTCCAAAAAAAAGTTACCCTTTGTTCTGTTCTGATGACAACATTTAGAGTAACCAGTCTTTAATACCAGTGTAACAGCATCTGAGGTAAGTCCTCCTCTAAGTCACTTAGATCATCTTAAAGGAAAGATCTGAGACTGCAGAGGGTTAGTTATTTTTTGTTGTTAAATCCAGTCTACATATTCTTTTGGTAAGGTTGCTAACCTTGTAGTTCTTTTGGTTAAGCAGGTCGAACACATGTCTGGGGTCTGCAGTTAACTTCCTAAAAAGTTGTGGTTAGCCAGACCTAATCACACGAAACATATTGTAATTGGAAAATTCTGCACATCGAAATGGAACTTTAATTGGTCAACTTCTAAATGTTCAGCAAATCTGTACACTTTCTCTGTTAATGAGCCGGTCTCGTAATAAATCTAATCGGGACCGCATCTATTTTTTAAGAGCGCATCAACATTCTGGGCAAATCGCCCACCGCTCTGGTTGGACAAATCTTTTTTTAGTGTCGACGTGGAAATATGAATTCTGCATTATCAATGAAGCTTAGGAGTAGTGTGTAGGTGGGGGGGAGGAGGTGTGGGGGGTTTGGTCTTTTTTTTTTTTTTTGTCCTACAGATTCTGTTTGACAGATATCCACAGGATGGTGCCCAGCGACCCGAAGAAACAAAACCAATTCATTGAGCTGTGATAAACTGCCGAGCTGCAAAATTATATCATGCTGTAGTGGTTATGTTGCTTTGAATTTATCAATCGATATTCTTGCTCTGAATATAAGCTCGGTTTAGGCCGGGTCCATATCCGTGTTGTGGAGACAAGCTTGGTTTTCAAAGTAGTGAGTTATAAAAGTTGACAATGCTGCTGGAGATGCAGTACTGCTGTTGCGTTTGTAAGAACACGTTTGACAAACACCCCTTTTAAAGAATGGCAATATGGTGCCTCTAAGAGGTGAGGTCGGGGTAAGCTTTGGTTATTTGTCTTTGTGTTAGAGGGGTGTTTGCTGAAGTTGTTGTGGTCCTAGGAATGACCTGGCACCCACCTATTGTAAGCAGTCAAAACGTTTTAGAATGGATTTACCTCATACCTCGGCGTTATCTGTGCACTGTAGTGGTTATGGTGCTTGGACTGTTATAAGGGGAACTTGTTGTGGTGTACCTACCTTTAAAATGTTGTGCACTGTATCTCCCTTGATTCAAAGTCTGGGTAAGTAGCACAGAGCTGTTAGTGGAAGGGCAGTGAACAGTATTGCATTAGTAACAGTGCAGAGTTACTGGCAGTGCAGAGTTACTGGCAGTGCAGAGTTACTGGCAGTGCAGAGTTACTGGCAGTGCAGAGTTATTAGCTGTGCAGAGCTCAGTTACTGACAGTGCAGAGCTCAATGCAGAGTTACTGGCAGTGCAGAGATCAATGCAGTTATTGGCAGTGCAGAGCCCAGTGTAAAGTTACTGGCTGTGCAGAGCTCAGTGCAGAGTTATTAGCAGTGCAGAGCTCAGTTACTGGCAGTGCAGAGTTACTGGGAGAGCAGAGCTCAATGCAGTTATTGGCAGTGCAGAGCCCAGTGCAAAGTTACTGGCAGTGAAGAGCTCAATGCAGTTATTGGCAGTGCAGTGCCCAGTGCAAAGTTACTGGCTGTGCAGAGCCCAGTGCAGAGTTACTGACTGTGCAGAGTTATTAGCAGTGCAGAGCTCGGTTATGGCAATGCAGAGCTCAATGCAGTTATTGGCAGTGCAGAGCCCAGTGCAAAGTTACAAGCAGTGCAGAGCTCAGGTCAGAGTTACTGGCAGTGCAGAGCTCAGGGCAGAGTTACTGGCAGTGCAGAGCTCAGGGCAGAGTTACGCGCAGTGCAGAGCTCAGTTACTGGCAGTGCAGAGTTATTAGCAGTGCAGAGCTATTAGCAGTACAGAGCTCATTTACTGGCAGTGCAGAGCTCAATGCAGAGTTATTGGCAGTGCAGAGCTCAATGCAGTTATTGGCAGTGCAGAGCCCAGTGCAAAGCTACTGGCAGTGCAGAGCTCAGGGCAGAGTTACTGGCAGTGCAGAGCTCAGAGCAGGGTTACTGGCAGTGCAGAGCTCAGAGCAGGGTTAGTGGCAGTGCAGAGCTCAGGGCACAATTACTGGCAGTGCAGTGCTCACAGCAGAGTTAGTGACAGTGCAGAGCTCAGGGCAGAGTTATTAGCCGTGTAGAGCTGAAGGTAGAGTTAGTGGCAGTGCAGAGCTCAGAGCAGTATTAGTGGCAGTGCAGAGCTAAGGGTAGAGTTAGTGGCAGTGCAGAGCTCAGGGTAGAGTTAGTGGCAGTGCAGAGCTCAGGGCTAGTGGCAGTGCAGAGCTCAGGGTACAATAACTGGCAGTGCAGAGCTCAGGGTAGAGTTAGTGGCAGTGCAGAGCTCAGAGCAGGGCTAGTGGCAGTGCAGAGCTCAGAGCAGGATTAGTGGCAGTGCAGAGCTCAGAGCAGGATTGGTGGCAGTGCAGAGCTCAGGGCAGGGTTACTGGCAGTGCAGAGCTCAGAGCAGGGTTACTGGCAGTGCAGAGCTCAGGGCAGAGTTACTGGCAGTGCAGAGCTCAGGGCAGGGTTAGTGGCAGTGCAGAGCTCAGAGCAGGGTAACTGGCAGTGCAGAGCTCAGGGCATAGTTACTGGCAGTGCAGAGCTCAGAGCAGAGTTACTGGCAGTGCAGAGCTCAGAGCAGGGTTACTGGCAGTGCAGAGCTCAGAGCAGGGTTACTGGCAGTGCAGAGCTCAGAGCAGGATTAGTGGGTTAAAGATGATGCAGAGCAGGGATGCTGTTTGTGTAAATCTTCAATAAGAGACAGCATAGTTGCAGAGCAAGTAAAGAGCAACATTATCAGAGGGTTTACAGAGAGAGGAGAGAGCAGTGTGTAGTATATGGAGAGTACAGAGCCAGTGGGGCAGAGTTAGCAGGGATGCTGAGCACACAGTGCAGGAAGGGACAGTGAGAGTGCAGACTGAGTGCAGGGATAGTGAGAGTGCAGACTGAGTGCAGGGATAATGAGAGTGCAGACTGAGTGCAGGGATAGTGAGAGTGCAGACTGAGTGCAGGGACAGTGAGAGTGCAGACTGAGTGCAGGGACAGTGAGAGTGCAGACTGAGTGCAGGGACAGTGAGAGTGCAGACTGAGTGCAGGGACAGTGAGAGTGCAGACTGAGTGCAGGGACAGTGAGAGTGCAGACTGAGTGCAGGGACAGTGAGAGTGCAGAGTGAGAGCAGGGACAGTGAGAGTGCACTGCAGACTGAGTGCAGGGACAGTGAGAGTGCACTGCAGACTGAGTGCAGGGACAGTGAGAGTGTACTGCAGACTGAGTGCAGGGACAGTGAGAGTGCAGACTGAGAGCAGGGACAGTGAGAGTGCAGCGCAGACTGAGTGCAAGGACAGTGAGAGTGAGTGTGCAGACTGAGTACAGGGACAGTGAGAGTGCAGACTGAGTACAGGGACAGTGAGAGTGCAGACTGAGTACAGGGACAGTGAGAGTGCAGACTGAGTACAGGGACAGTGAGAGTGCAGACTGAGTGCAGGGACAGTGAGAGTGCAGACTGAGTGCAGTGACAGTGAGAGTGCAGACTGAGTGCAGAGACAGTGAGAGTGCAGACTGAGTGCAGAGACAGTGAGAGTGCAGACTGAGTTCAGGGACAGTGAGAGTGCAGCACAGACTGAGTACAGGGACAGTGAGAGTGCAGACTGAGTGCAGAGACAGTGAGAGTGCAGCGCAGACTGAGAGCAGAGACAGTGAGAGTGCAGACTGAGTGCAGGGACAGTGAGAGTGCAGCACAGACTGAGAGCAGGGACAGTGAGAGTGCAGCACAGACTGAGAGCAGGGACAGTGAGAGTGCAGACTGAGAGCAGGGACAGTGAGAGTGCAGACTGAGTGCAGGGACAGTGAGAGTGCAGACTGAGTGCAGGGACAGTGAGAGTGCAGACTGAGTGCAGAGACAGTGAGAGTGCAGACTGAGTGCAGAGACAGTGAGAGTGCAGACTGAGTTCAGGGACAGTGAGAGTGCAGCACAGACTGAGTACAGGGACAGTGAGAGTGCAGACTGAGTGCAGAGACAGTGAGAGTGCAGCGCAGACTGAGAGCAGAGACAGTGAGAGTGCAGACTGAGTGCAGGGACAGTGAGAGTGCAGCACAGACTGAGAGCAGGGACAGTGAGAGTGCAGACTGAGAGCAGGGACAGTGAGAGTGCAGACTGAGTGCAGGGACAGTGAGAGTGCAGACTGACAGCAGGGACAGTGAGAGTGCAGACTGAGAGCAGGGACAGTGAGAGTGCAGACTGAGAGCAGGGACAGTGAGAGTGCAGACTGAGTGCGGGGACAGTGAGAGTGCAGACTGAGTGCAGAGACAGTGAGAGTGCAGACTGACAGCAGGGACAGTGAGAGTGCAGACTGACAGCAGGGACAGTGAGAGTGCAGACTGAGAGCAGGGACAGTGAGAGTGCAGACTGAGAGCAGGGACAGTGAGAGTGCAGACTGAGTGCGGGGACAGTGAGAGTGCAGACTGACAGCAGGGACAGTGAGAGTGCAGACTGAGAGCAGGGACAGTGAGAGTGCAGCGCAGACTGAGTGCAGAGACAGTGAGAGTGCAGACTGAGTGCAGGGACAGTGAGAGTGCAGACTGACAGCAGGGACAGTGAGAGTGCAGACTGAGAGCAGGGACAGTGAGAGTGCAGACTGAGAGCAGGGACAGTGAGAGTGCAGACTGACAGCAGGGACAGTGAGAGTGCAGACTGAGTGCGGGGACAGTGAGAGTGCAGCGCAGGATGAGTGAAGGCCAGGGATAATAAAAAGTAGCAGGAAAGCCATATTGCAGAGCAAGGTAAGAAGACTGCAGAGCAGATCGCTTTTGGTGTAATGGTTAACTGAGTTAATCAGGAGTTGAGCAGAGCCATAGCCCTTATGGTGAGCGAGTGAGTGACAGAGCACGGTCAGGGTATTGTTGGGTTATTCTGCTCTGAGTGCGGAGCATGGTGGGTGCAGAGCATGGTGGGTGCAGAAGTGGGAAGGATTTTGCAGAGCAGGGAAGTGCGGAAAAATGGCGAAAAAATAGATATCAGTGTCAGCGCAGAGCAGGTTGAGAGTAGGTGCAGAGCAGTGTATTGCAGAGCAGGTTGAGAGTGGGTGCAGAGCAGTGTAGTGCAGAGCAGGTTGGGAGTGGGTGCAGAGCAGTGTATTGCAGAGCAGGTTGAGAGTGGGTGCAGAGCAATGTAGTGCAAAGCAGGTTGAGGGTGGGTGCAGAGCAGTGTAGTGCAGAGCAGGTGGAGAGTGGGTGCAGAGCAATGTAGTGCAAAGCAGGTTGAGGGTGGGTGCAGAGCAGTGTAGTGTAGTGCAGAGCAGGTTGAGGGTGGGTGCAGAGCAGTTTAGTGCAGAGCAGGTTGGGAGTGGGTGCAGAGCAGTGTATTGCAGAGCAGGTTGAGAGTGGGTGCAGAGCAATGTAGTGCAAAGCAGGTTGAGGGTGGGTGCAGAGCAGTGTAGTGCAGAGCAGGTTGAGAGTGGGTGCAGAGCAGTGTAGTGTAGTGCAGAGCAGGTTGAGGGTGGGTGCAGAGCAGTGTAGTGCAGAGCAGGTTGGGAGTGGGTGCAGAGCAATGTAGTGCAAAGCAGGTTGAGGGTGGGTGCAGAGCAGTGTAGTGCAGAGCAGGTTGGGAGTGGGTGCAGAGCAGTGTAGTGCAGAGCAGGTTGAGAGTGGGTCCAGAGCAATGTAGTGCAGAGCAGGTTGAGAGTGGGTGCAGAGCAATGTAGTGCAGAGCAGGTTGAGAGTGAGTGCAGAGCAGTGTAGTGCAGAGCAGGTTAAGAGTGGGTGCAGAGCAATGTAGTGCGTGCAAAGCAGGTTGAGGGTGGGTGCAGAGCAGTGTAGTGTAGTGCAGAGCAGGTTGAGGGTGGGTGCAGAGCAGTGTAGTGCAGAGCAGGTTGGGAGTGGGTGCAGAGCAATGTAGTGCAAAGCAGGTTGAGGGTGGGTGCAGAGCAGTGTAGTGCCGAGCAGGTTGGGAGTGGGTGCAGAGCAGTGTAGTGCAGAGCAGGTTGAGGGTGGGTGCAGAGCAGGTTGAGGGTGGGTGCAGAGCAGTGTAGTGCAGAGCAGGTTGAGAGTGGGTGCAGATCAATGTAGTGCAGAGCAGGTTGAGGGTGGGTGCAGCGCAGTGTAGTGCAGAGCAGGTTGAGAGTGGGTGCAGAGCAATGTAGTGCAGAGCAGGTTGAGAGTGAGTGCAGAGCAGTGTAGTGCAGAGCAAGTTGAGGGTGGGTGCAGCGCAGTGTAGTGCAGAGCAGGTTGAGAGTGGGTGCAGAGCAATGTAGTGCAGAGCAGGTTGAGGGTGGGTGCAGAGCAATGTAGTGCAGAGCAGGTTGAGAGTGGGTGCAGAGCAATGTAGTGCAGAGCAGGTTGAGGGTGGGTGCAGAGCAGTGTAGTGCCGAGCAGGTTGAGAGTGGGTGCAGTGTAGTGCAGAGCAGTGTAGTGCAGAGCAGGTTGAGAGTGGGTGCAGAGCAATGTAGTGCAGAGCAGGTTGAGAGTGGGTGCAGAGCAATGTAGTGCAGAGCAGGCTGAGGGTGGGTGCAGAGCAATGTAGTGCAGAGCAGGTTGAGGGTGGGTGCAGAGCAGTGTAGTGCCGAGCAGGTTGAGAGTGGGTGCAGTGTAGTGCAGAGCAGTGTAGTGCAGAGCAGGTTGAGAGTGGGTGCAGAGCAATGTAGTGCAGAGCAGGTTGAGAGTGGGTGCAGAGCAATGTAGTGCAGAGCAGGTTGGGGGTGGGTGCAGAGCAGTGTAGTGCAGAGCAGGTTGAGAGTGGGTGCAGAGCTGTGTAGTGCAGAGCAGGTTGAGGGTGGGTGCAGAGCTGTGTAGTGCAGAGCAGGTTGAGGGTGGGTGCAGAGCTGTGTAGTGCAGAGCAGGTTGAGTCAGTGTCAGTGCAGAGCTAGGACTCCGACTGCTCCTGTCTTGCTGGATTCACACACTCAGGGAGAGTCCTGTAAGCATCCCGGTGACATCACACCTCGCCCAGTGACATCACATCTCGCCCAGTGACATCAAAAGGTACTCTCTAACTTGCACCAATCAGCTCCCAGGATTACAGCAAGCAACTGCATTGGTCAGCACTCAGGGGTGTAACACAGCACCCAGGATATAACACAGCACTAAGGAATAAAACAATATAACACAGCCCCCAGGATATAACAATATAGCACAGCACCCAGGAATATAACATCACCCAGGAGAATATCAGCCAGGGATATAATACAGCACCCAGGATATAACAGCACCTAGGGGTATAACACAGCACCCAGGATATAACAGAACCCAGGAATATACCATCCACCTCTCTGCCAGGCAGAGCAAAGATTCGAACACTGATCTGTGATATACTGCGCCCTCAGTGTTGGCAGCACACAGTACCCACTGTGCCACGTAATGTTCTACAAGAAGCCTTAGATCCACAAGGTGCCACAGGTTACAATGACATTATCCCACTCAGTACCCAGCAGTACTCAGTATAACAGCTGGCGGTGAGTGGCACCCACAGACTTCCAATGCTAATGCCAAGGACACCAGCAGGGTCACAGTCTAACCCAGGGGACAAGGCAAACACTGTGAAACTGAACAGGTGATACCACCCAGACCCACAGTGTGCAGCACCCAGGATACAGCACCCATTGTGTGCCAGCCATTTCACCAAGGATATAGCACCCACTTTGTGCCACCCACCAGCAACCAGGATACAGCACCCATTGTGGGCCACCTATCTAACCCAGGATACAGCACCCACTTTGTGCCAGCCCTCAGGATACAGCACCCACAGTGTGCCAACCACCATTACCCAGAATACAGCACCCATTGTGTGCCACCCATCTCACCCAGGATACAGCACCAATATTGTACCACACACCAGCACCCTGGATACAGCACCCACAGTGTGCCACCTATCAGCAGCCAGGATATAGCACCCACCTTGTGCCACTCATCAGCACCCAGGATATAGCACCCACCTTGTGCCATCCATAGCCCACTCAATACAGCACCCATAGTGTGCAACTCATCTCAACAAGGATTTAGCACCCACAGTGTGCCACTGCCACCGATCTCACCCAGGATACAGCACCCACAGTGTGCCAACCCATCTTACCCAGGATACAGCCCTCACCTTGGGCCAGCACCCACAGTGTGCCACCCATCTCACCCAGGATACAGCACCCATAGTGTGCCACCCGTCTCACCCAGGATACAGCACCCACAGTGTGCCGCCCATCTCACCCAGGATACAGCACCCACAGTGTGCCACTGCCACCCACCTTACCCAGGGTACAGCACCCACAGTGTGCCAACCCATCTTATCCAGCATACAGCACTCACCTTGTGCCACCCACCTCTCGCCCAGGGTACAGCACCCACAGTGTGTCGCCCATCTCACCCAGAATACAGCACCCACAGTGTGCCACCCATCTCACCCAGGATACAGCACCCACAGTGTGCCACCCATCTCACCCAGGATACAGCACCCATAGAGTGCCACCCATCTCACCCAGAATACAGCACCCATAGTGTGCCACCCATCTCACCCAGGATACAGCACCCACAGTGTGCCACCCATCTCACCCAGGATACAGCACCCATAGTGATCCTGGTGGTACCTATTTGCCTCCGGGGACGATGTGGCTCCAGCGCCGGGACCGGTTACTCCTAGTAGCGACTCTGTCTGTGCTTCTAGCTGCAGATGTTTACTTCCACCTGTGGCCGCAGATCCTGCTCAGACTGGGAAAGAGTTGTGAGTGCAGTGCCCCGCCACCCAGCAGAGTGAGCACCTCCCCTTCCACACAAGAACAAAGGGGCATTGAGGGGGGCACCACTGTGGGGGGCACTGGCTCCAAACTGCGGGACCTCCTCTCTCACCCACTTTACCAAGCACAGGTCATCTTGCCCCCCACCGAGGACAGGCTGCTGACCCCCCAGGAGATCCTGAAGAGCTACAAGAAGAGGGTGTCCCACCTGAACAGGTATCCCATACAGAATATACAATGTATCAGCCTGTATACAGCAATAATGTATCAGCCTGTATATAGCAATCATGTATCACACTGTATATAGCAATCATGCATCAGCCTGACTTTAGCAATCATGTATCAGCCTGCATATAGCAATCATGTATCAGCCTGTATATAGCAATAAGGTATCACCCTGTATATAGCAATCAGGTATCACCCTGCATATAGCAATCATGTATCACCCTGTATATAGCAATCATGTATCACCCTGTATATAGCAATCAGGTATCACCCTGTATATAGCAATCAGGTATCACCCTGTATATAGCAATCAGGTATCACCCTGTATATAGCAATCATGTATCACCCTGCATATAGCAATCATGTATCACCCTGTATATAGCAATCAGGTATCACCCTGTATATAGCAATCATGTACCACCCTGCATATAGCAATCATGTACCACCCTGCATATAGCAATCATGTACCACCCTGCATATAGCAATCATGTATCACCCTGCATATAGCAATCATGTATCACCCTGCATATATCAATCATGTATCACCCTGTATATAGCAATCAGGGATCACCCTGTATATAGCAATCATGTACCATCCTGCATATAGCAATCATGTATCACCCTGTATTTAGGTAATCACTATGACATATCCTGGGACTAGTAAAGGGTTAATTAGCCCAGTGTCTGTTTCAGAATGTGCTGTTTGTTTCGGCAAGTTTCCCTATTAATGTCCATTAACTGTACATGTGGCAGCCAGATAGACCTTAGCAGACAGGAGGGGGTTAACTGAACACACTAAATGAAACCCAATTTCTATCTCTTGGCATTATCTCTGTAACATCTATTACATGGTTAGATTCTATACTTCCTTGGACTCTTCTATCCCAAAGGGGCTTCATTTCTTTATTGGGGGCACAGATCTTATTGTGGACACTTACCTGGAGTCTGATTAATGTTTCCAGTGAGAAACTTACAGAATATGTCCTGGACTCTGGGGATCTGGGACTGACCCTGGGGTATAATTCTAGTTACTTTATTGGTCTAACACTTTAGGAGACCCTAATTTGTACAAAGATACTTAGATAGTTCATTCATTCATTTTATTCCTTATGCCATAAATATTTTATGAGAATTAAATGTTTGTCTTGTTCCCTCTTGTACAGCGCTGCGGAATATGTTGGCGCTACGTAAATAATTGTAACATTATCAGAGCCAGGTGTATTTGCACAGGTATTTTGGGCTATGACATGCTACAGACAAGTCGCTGTATAAGCAGTAAGTCATTAGGAAAATAGGAAGTGGTCTACCCCAGGGGTAGGCAACCTTCTGCACTCCAGATGTTGTGGACTACATCCCCCATAATGCTCTCACACAAAAAAATGCTGGCTGCCCTCGTGCTCTGATTGCACGACCATTCACTGCGAATTTCACAAACTACCCAAAGGCTTCAAAAACCACTCATTGAAAAATGTAACTGCTAATCTATGGCATCCAAAGAGAAGCATTGCATTGCTGCCCATGTAGTGTTGTTCCCCAGTGCTTCTCTGCGAGATTTTCCTGGTATATATGGCAAGTTTTTTTCAAATGTATTTTTATTTTTTTATGGCGGTCCCTGAATCTAAACCTAATCAGGAAACCTATATTTTCCTTAGTACTTCGCAACACTGTATTTAAATTGTACATTAAAATGTTTGGCAGATACCAATAAAGGGACTCTCTGAGCATTGGCACAACAGGCGAACTCGATGGACTTCTAGTCTTTTTTTCAACCTAGACAACTATGTGACTATGTAATTAAGGCATTTTTAGCTTCTGTCCTAAATAATAAGCGGTATCCCTTGCTACCTCAATTTTTTTAGAATTTTTATTAAAGAAAAAAAAATTTCAGTGTCTTACACCTTTAAACTGCCTCCTCTCTCTCACCTGTATTTCTAAACCCTTTCCTCTATATTGGCTCAAATGCCGGTGCACATGACAGCTCGGTGACCTTCAGCACTAGCTGAGCAGAATGGCTGGAAGTCACCAAGTCATATTTTGAATATAGAAATATAGAATGTGACGGCAGATAAGAACCATTCGGCCCATCTAGTCTGCCCAATTTTCTAAATACTTTCATTGGTCCCTGGCCTTATCTTATAGTTAGGATAACCCTGACGTGATGTCATGGATTTACAGCTCTGGCTGAGCAGAACTGCTGGAG
The DNA here is from genome assembly GCF_036172605.1 of Pelobates fuscus. Taxonomy (NCBI): domain Eukaryota; kingdom Metazoa; phylum Chordata; class Amphibia; order Anura; family Pelobatidae; genus Pelobates; species Pelobates fuscus. The sequence continues at coordinate 368,023,833 of NC_086321.1, forward strand.
GTCATTGAGCCAAGCAGACTGCATTAGAAGAATTGGACATGCAGCCAAACATTATTTAGGGCAAACATTTAGGATAAAGTAGCCAAGCTGTTACCATAGCCGGAGTTGGGTCATTTTTCAAAACCTGACCTTTTTTCCTACATTTTGCCAATTTATTTTAAATCTCCATTGTAAGTATGTTGGCACATATCTGTTCGCTATCACTAATTATATCTCTCAAGTTCATCAGTTGCCTCCCCGCCCCCACACCCCCCCTCCCCTCACCAATCTATAAAACTGTTTGTGTTTTTTTTTTCCTTTAATTTGTTCCTTTATACGACTTTATTATTGCATCCGCCTTACTGGCCGGAGGCCATTCACATGGTCACCCAGAAGATATTTATGTTTAAAGAGTGAGTTCTCTTGATTTTTTATTTTATTTTTAAAAAAGTGCAGATTTCAATAGAATATTGTACTTCTATAAACGTTACACCCACCCTGGCCGTCATTCAGACATAAGGTCCTGTTACTTCCTGGTTGTTTAACTCTGTGGTGCTGAACTAAAGAGGCAGAAGCCGCTCAGAGCACCTGCCTTGCCCAGACTTGTCATTGAGCTGCACTGGGAAGTCTGTGATTGGGCAGCCACTAAAAGTCTGGGCGGGGTTAGAAGGGGAGGGGCTTCCAAAGGCTGCAGACAAGATATCTGCAGGTTTTGCAAGCTGTTTTCAGGTGTACCCCCAATAAAAAAAATGCATAATTAAATTCATGTTTTATTGGAGTATATATACTAAAAATTGATTTTTATTATTATTCATTGTTTTTGCAGTGGAGTGTCCCTTTAAGACTAAGGTGGGGAACGTTATGGATCCAGGAACTATAGAGCAGAATCCTCTTTCAGCAAACATTGTATTCAGACAATGTGATATTGGAAGGTGTAACTGAAACCATACGACCATTTAGGGTGTTGTCGGTCTGCTAGCACGCCATCATTTTCTGGATCAGGAGAGGGGTCATTATCTAGGCATCTGTTTGCAGTTACTTTGCAATATTAGCAGAATAAAAGCCATACTCTGGTCAACATTCCAGACCATCAATGCTGGCTGGCTGAGGATGGTGGGAGTCAGGAGTCCACATCACCTGAAAGTGGCGGAGGCTGGATACAGCACCGATTGTCACAAACTGTAGAATTTCTTTGGAGATGCAAATCTGTTTCCGAAGAAAATGTCACTTGTCATCTGAAATCATTCGCTTGTCTTCACAGTGACGGCGAGTCGGATGTTCTTTACGTTCTTTGCCAGCGGAATATTAAATATATCAACCCTTCCCCTGCCAGATCAAATATTATAAACTAAGCCATTTATTATATGCTTTAGATGTCAGTTCTAAATGTACAGCGCTACGGAATTTGTTGGCGCTATATAAATAATAAAATAATAATAATAATAATGTACTAACGTGTTTTTTTTTCTCTCTCTCTCTTTTTGCAGTTTATTTCCTTTATTCAGTCTGTACAGGGCTTTTAAATCCTTTTTTTTATTCAGCTGTTCAGATTCTCAGGAAATAGCCGAGAATGGTTTAGTCATTGGAGAAATATGCAGTCCGATCGGAGGAGTTCATAGGATAGGGTCTGTCCTCTGTTCCGCTGGCCTAACACTTGTCTCGCACAAACGCCAACACAACATATTTTTGCATTCTGGGAAATTCATTATTTCTTGGGTTCTGTGACTCATTTTACTTTTCACTTACTGATTTTCGGGAACACTAAGATACCTTAACCTCTTATTATCTGGGCCTGTTTGCCAATGCAGAATGCCCAATTTATCACCCAAAATTCAGAGCTAAGTTTCCTTAAAGTGGCATTAAAACTCCTGTTTATGGCTCATGCAGTTTGGTCTGACCCATCTGTTTGGCAGTTTAAGGTCACAGCCACTCTCTGCATCCGCCCCAGTTTTTAATAAACATTATTACTTTTACACAGCTACATTCTCCCCAGAATGACTCAAAGCTCTAAGTTCCTAATACCCAAATTAATGGCACTGATTTTATTAACCTTGGAAGGAACAATGGCTGCATTAACTTGAGGCTTGAATAGGTCCCATATAGTTGGCTTATTAGCCAAATGTGCAATGTCACCTGTTGTAGGGATGGGGCCTAAGGTTGGTTACATGGCTGTGTACCCTATGCTGTTTTAAAGGGACAGTCCAAGCACTATAAACACTTTGACAAAAAAAACAGTGGTCCCCACAGACACCCCTCGCTCATCATATTGCCAATGTGGATTTTTACGCTTACGCCATTACCAGTATAAATTTTGTACTTCCTTGGGTATCCGTGCCAGTGAATGCTCATTAATTGTAAGCCCACCAGCCATTTTAGGAATTCTGCTAAACCCATTGGCTGCGGATTGTCAGCTCCAATCCTCTGTTATCATCTTCCGGCCTGGAAGGAGCATAATTAACAAGTAGCAAATAGTTACTGAAAAGAACCCTCTTCTAGTTAACAAATACCTTAAAAAGAATGCATTCAGAGGGTTTTTTGGTTTCAATGACCTGTGGTCTTAAGAACATTTACGATATAAAACTGCTGCAAGGTTACATATTGAAAACATTTTAAAACCACTTAATGAATCACAAACTGGCATCATGGGTATGTATTTACAAAGAAGCTGAGATACACGGGGAGAAAGATTTGATGTTCTCTCTGAGGTTGTTTAACCGCTTAAGGACCAAACTTCTGGAATAAAAGGGAATCATGACATGTCACACATGTCATGTGACCTTAAGGGGTTAATGCTTATTGCACTCCATGTGCGAGAGGGTAGATTTTTATTGACATTGAGAGGTTTTGTTCAGTTCACCTTTTATTAGGGGGAAATGGTTTACCCTTTCCAGGGCTGTATGTCTACTGCATGGCTCGACAGCAACTGATTTAACCCGTTCAGTACGATCAGTTTGTGCTTTATACCTGTGACACCGAAACAATTCATAATTGCAACATTCCCTTCGCACACACTTCCAGTTTTAGCAGTAATACGTCATAAGATATAACGGTGATTTGTTACATATAGGGGTGTTCAGAGGAAATAGGCACAAATAAAGGCAATTGTTTACATTAAAAAATAAATAAAAGAATTGTAAAATTATGTCATTTTTATAATTCTGCTATTTACTCTAAAATGTGCAATTCCCTTGCAAGAAGGGGTGACTGAACGCTGTCATGGTTAGAGGGGGGTTACTGCATTATGTCATGGTTGGGGGGGTGACTGTATTCTGTCATGGTTAGAGGGGGGTGACTGTATTCTGTCATGGTTAGAGGGGGGTAACTGCATTCTGTCATAGTTAGAGGGGGGTTACTGCATTCTGTCATGGTTAGAGGGGGGTTACTGCATTATGTCATGGTTGGGGGGGTGACTGTATTCTGTCATGGTTAGAGGGGGGTGACTGTATTCTGTCATGGTTAGAGGGGGGTAACTGCATTCTGTCATAGTTAGAGGGGGGTTACTGCATTCTGTCATGGTTAGAGGGGGGTTACTGCATTATGTCATGGTTGGGGGGTTGACTGCATTCTGTCATGGTTGGGGGGTGACTGTATTCTGTCATGGTTAGAGGGGGGTGACTGCATTCTGTCATGGTTCGAGGGGGGTTACTGCATTATGTCATGGTCAGAGGGGGGTTTAGTGCATTATGTCATGGTTGGGGGGAGGGGTGACTGCATTATGTCATGGTTGGCGGGGTTACTGCATTACGTCATGGTTGGGGGAGGGGTGACTGCATTCTGTCATGGTTAGAGGGGGGTTAGTGCATTATGTCATGGTCGGGGGGAGGGGTGACTGCATTATGTCATGGTAGGGGGGGTTACTGCATTATATCATGGCAGGGGTGGGGTTACTGCATTACGTCATGGTTGGGGGAGGGGTTACTGCATTATGTCATGGTGGGCGGGTTACTGCATTATGTCATGGTGGGCGGGTTACTGCATTATGTCATGGCAGGGGTGGGGTTACTGCATTATGTCATGGTGGGCGGGTGACTGCATTATGTCATGGTGGGGGGAGTGACTGCATTTTGTCATGGTAGGGGGGCGGTTACTGCATTATGTCATGGTAGGGGGGTGTCTGCATTCTATCATGGTTAGAGGGGGGTTACTGCATTATGTCATGGTTGGGGGGTGACTGCATTCTGTCATGGTTAGAGTGGGGTACTGGATTATATCATGGTTGGGGGGGTGACTGCATTTTGTCATGGTTAGAGGGGGGTTACTGCATTAAATCATGGTTGGGGGGGTGACGGCATTTTGTCATGGTTGGGGGGGGGTTACTGCACTGAGTACTGGTTACTGGGTTTTTTATGCATGTATATATTCATTGTGGGTATGTGTTAAAAGAGCTTGCAAAGGCTGCAGATCTTATGAACTACAGCCTTAACAAGCCCTCCCTTTTTTCCCATTTCAGACTCTTCACGGGGTAATAATAACCAGTCAGAGGCTTCTCATTGAGAAGCCTCTAGATTGGAGCCCATGTTTGAATTAGCGCATGTCTAATCTGAGGACTGATTATGTCACCCGGGGCTCAGGGCGGGGCAAAACAACGCCCTGACCAACAGCATCTCCTCCTAGAGATGCATTGAATCAATACATCTCTGTGGAGAGCGTTCAGCGTCTCCATGCAGAGGGTGGAGACACTAAACATCAGTCACACTGTGCAGCACTGCCCCAGGAAGCACCTCTAGTGGCCATCTTAGGAGGTGTTATTAGGCTGTAATGTAAACACTGCCTTTTTCCTGAAAAGACAATGTTTACTGCAGAAATGCAAAAAAAGGGATTATAATCGGGTAGTTCCCCTTTAAGGTGTACTCCCAAAGATCTGGTATAAATATAACGAACACACCGTTTTACAAAAAATATATACCTATGAGTTTATTTGGAGAAGGAAGGAAGGAGGGTAAAATGTATCAGGAAGGAGCACAATAACTAGTAACACTGTGTAACAATGTATCCTGACGTAACCAGTGCAACACTGAAACTTTATTAACTATATAGCAGAAAAGATACAGTTGCATCAGTGCACTCTGAATGGCAGTGCTTCTAAACTCTATATTCCTCTGGGAGACTGCCTTAATACAGTAAAATGGCAATACGTAACGTTCTAAATATTTGAACGATAAACAAAAAGCCCTGTCAATGCAATCAACAGAGAAAAAAAAATAGAAAATAAAAAAATTAATTCCACCGACCCATCTAAGATGGATAAGCAGGTCAATAGAGGGAACAGTGGAGAGTATGCCTTAAATTTCCCTCTAGAAAATGAAAAGCAGTAGGAGCTATGGCATATGAACAGTGGTTGATGTAGTCTGAAAACAATGCTACTAAAAACACCACTATTCTATGTATTCTATTCCTTCCTGATACATTTTACCCTCCTTCCTTCCTTCTCCAAATAAGCCCATAGGTCTATATTTTTTGTAAAACGGTGTGTTCGTTATATTTATACCAGATCTTTGGGAGTACCCCTTAAAGGGGAACTACCCGATTATAGTCCATTTTTTGCATTTACAATATCTGGGTCCAAGCCCACATTAGGTGGAACTGGTACCACCATCCTGACCTATTTCCCTAGACCTTGATCCAATCTGAGGGTTGGTCAAGGACGAAGGGAAATCTTCTTTTATTATTTTTTTTTTCATTAAAGTTTACTACAGAAAGCCTGCAGAGGCTCACTATACTCACATAAGTTGTAGCGTGTTCTGGTGACTATAGTGTCCCTTTAAATGAGCCTTAATGGGTTTCTTGTTTGTTCTTTTCATCTATTTTGTTGTATTTATTCCCCTAGACATATTTTAATTGCTTACCCCGTATATACACATAGCGTGCGTGTTGATATCTGTAAACACAGATGCACAGTAGGAGGATAGACACACGTACTGTGCACACATTATGTTGTAGAGCAGCACACACAGTGGGATTAACACACATTGTCCCGTGGACGCGAAACATTCGGCACTGTGTATTTTGCTGATGGAGCTGTGACAGTTTAGCCTTCATCAGGGATACATAATGCAGATTACATACCTCCAACATTCTTCACACAGCTGGGCTTTTGCCAGATTTAAAGGGAATACAGCATACATAACATTTCATAATATTGTTTTTTGGTTTTATATGTTATATGCTTTGTTACACAGTCACACTGCGGAGTAATCGTAATTTCGGATATATACACAAAAAACGTTGAATAGTAGGGATTCTGTAGGTTTGGGATTTATTCTCTAAATAAATGAGTAATTGCAGAGAAATTAAAACGGGATGAGCTTGCTTGAAAACAAACTAGAAGAATTGTAGATGTTTTTTCAATTTTTTTGTGTGTCTATTTTTTGTCTATTTTGTCCCCAAATGTACACATTTCTTGTTGATTAATAAACTCCCAAGTCCATTGAAGAGGTCTGGGGTGATTAGATCGACATATTTAGTTAAATTGGATTTAAACCTACATCACATATAAGATTACACGCACTCATAACAGACACATTGGACGTTTCTGTTTGAGAAATCATGGCTCAGACTGTAATCACGCTGAAAGACACAAATACCTGTAAGCTGAATCAACAGGACATTGCTTTGGCAAATGTTTATTTTGGATGCTGACAAAGAACAAGGAAAACAAATCCCTGTCTCATTTCTAAACTGAGCCAATAACTCCACCTCATTTTTAATTAAAGAACCACTATAGTGTCAGGAAAACAAAATAGTTTTCCTGGCACTATATAGTCTTTAGGTCCCCGCCCCACCCTCAGGGCCCCCCTCCCACTGGGCTGAAGGGGTTAAAACCCCTTCAGCCACTTACCTTTACCCAGCGCCGGCCTCCCTTGGCCCTGGGGACCTCTCCTCCCCCTCTGACATCAGCTCCCGAGTGTTTACAGCTGCAGGGTTAAAACCTGGGGGACCTGGCACCCAGACCACTTCATTGAGCTGAAGTGGTCTGGGTGACTATAGTGGTCCTTTAAATTGTTATTTACCTGTCACAGTACACATAAATTTAAAAAAGTAATATTCATATCTACACTGTGCTAACAAATGTATAGAATGGAATAAAAACTATTTAAAAACTGGTCCATCCTCACCTACCAATCAATTCTTCAGAATAAACTTGGTGTGGACATTTGACTGACAGGAGAGAGCAGGGGAACCCTTCTAACAAGTGGTTCTTCTGTTCTTTATTTTTTTTTATTGAACTGTGGCTGCTACGGTTACTCTATCTAGCCTAAACGGGGCAGTAAAACGCACAATTTATTTTGTCTATATCTAATGATAACCAAGAGTGCTTCAAGTAACCCTTTAATAAATATAGGTTTTTATTGTTTTTTATCTTATTTTTTTACTGCACATCCTTTTTTCACTTCTACTCACTTCTGTGAACTAAATGTCGAGAGTGTGTGCCTATCATTGTACTGCTAAATATATCATATTTATATTCTATATATATATTTTGCGGTAAACTGATTGGCCCATTTTCACACCCTTTTGGTTTTTCCGAATAGTTTTTTTCAAAACTATTTCATGATCAAAATTCGTCTGAACTGAAATGCCGCAGTCGGCAAACCTGGAAAAATTTCACTGCAGTGGTTATGGTGACCGGAATGACCTATACTCCCCCCCACTTATTTTAAGTAGTCAAATTGTTTTCTGTTGGACGAGAAAAGCGTTGTTGTCTCTCCTGACTACTGACACAGTACAAATTGCAGTGGTTATGGTGCATGGATTGTTCCTTAAATCTACGTATCTAATTAATGATGCTGTAAATATACCCACAGAGACGGTGATAGTAATCAAACAGTTAATAATGTTTATTTTTACGTCTGGCAGGGGATTTTTCGGCAACATCTGTGATGTATTAATCTGTGCCACACCTGCAGGAAAAGCGTTTCCACCAATCCACCCACCTTTCTGTAAAGTGGAACTTGCTCACTTTACCCAGAGGGCTGGCAGGCTCACCACAGGATGCATGTAGGAGTCTTTATGTCTCTGCCTGAGGCTGTGCTCCTGTTTGGCAGCTTAACATCCTACTTTAAAAAAAAGGACAAAAAAATAATACATTTTCTGTACCTCGATTTAAAAAAAATATATATTTTTTTTATGTATTTAAACAAACAGAAATGCTGCAGTAGATGTGTTCGGAAATTGTCATGTAGACGTTATCTCACTACAAGGCACGAGGGTTCTATTAACCCTGTAACTGTTATTGAAGTCACTAGGATGAGTAAAGGCACCCAGACCAGTTCATCTCACTGAAATTGTCTGGGTGCAGTGGGCCTTCAGATATAACTCTGGAATGTCAAATATTTTAGAATCGTCAATGTTTACATTGCAGGGCTATTATAACAGAACCGTATGGAGAAACAATATGAATGAAAAAAGTATCACTAGGTGCTAATACTCTGAGGCACTCCCTCGAGTGCCCAAACAATACTAAATATAACAAAAAGAGATTGCACACTAGAGCCACTACCAAGAGTTATATAAATGCTTTAATTAACCCCTTAAGGACCAAACTTCTGGAATAAAAGGGAATCATGACATGTCATACATGTCATGTGTCCTTAAGGGGTTAAACCAAAAAAGGTATAACAAACATAAACCAAAAAAGGTATAACAAACAAAAAGGTATAACAAACATAAATTCTTTAATTAAACCAAAAAAGGTATAACAAACATAAACCAAAAAAGGTATAACAAACAAAAAGGTATAACAAACATAAACCAAAAACGGTATAACAAACAAAAAGGTATAACAAACATAAACCAAAAAAGGTATAACAAACAAAAAGGTATAACAAACATAAAGATATAACAATAATAATTACCACAATTTTCGCAAACCTCCTATGGCAGAAACCCCTAATACCCAATGTTTCGGCACCTCCTTTGTCAAACAACCTTAAGAAAGGCAGCCAGGAGGTATTAGGGGCTTGTGTTTCTGCCATAGTAGGCTTGTGAAAATTATGGTAATTATTATTGTTTACTTATTTGCCCAAGTGTTTTTACTTTATCTTTTGCTTTATGTTTGTTATACCTTTTTGGTTTAATTGAAGCATTTATATAACTCTTAGCAGTGGCTTTAGGGTGTAATCTCTTTTTGTTACATTGTAGGGTTAAACACATCTTTAGCAGCGGCCTTCCTGACAGCCACTAGAGGCGCATTCTCTACAATGTGACCAAATGCCGGTCATAAGTAAGCATTCAATCCAATAATTTCCTATGAGACGCATTTGGATGTGTAAGCGGTGGTCACCGCGCATGCACATAAAACCCCAATGCTCCTCCTGAACCATCGGCTAGAGAGCTGCATGATGTCGAGGGTGGAGGTGCACTTAACTTACGAACTAATCAAAGTAATTAAGCACTACCAGAGTGAAATAGATAAGGCAGTAACTGAGTCACTACTGGGCTCACTGTAGAAGCGGCAGAGTTGTAGGAAATTAGAAATTTAAAAGTGAGTATCTTTTTTACATTGTCAAGTAGTATCATCACCAGCGTGAAGTGCCCCTTGATCATCATTGAGCCCAGACAAGTTACAGCTTTATCCACTAAATCGGGAATTGTAGAGCAATGACAAGCAAGTTTCACATTTTAGGTAAAAAAAAATCAATTGGACATTTTCTTTCAAATGTAGGCACTTTCCCAGCTTGGCTGTTTAGGCCTTAGATCTGCAATTTCCCTTTCAATTCTCCCCATCCCCAGTTCAGTGAATAAACCCAAGTGCTTCCATGTGGGGTTCATGTTACAGGGATAGATATGGTGGACTACCTCTCCTATAATGCTCTTACTGCCATAATGCAGGCAAAGCATCAAGGGAGATGTAGTCCATAACATCTGGAGTGCCAAAAGGTTGTCTACCTCTGTATAATGGGGTTTACTGCTAATGGAGAGTTGCAACAAATTATCTGAATGTTTGAATTTATAGGATACAAGTATCAAGTATGTTCTCATCCAAGACCAGGGATAATCTGACTTTTCCTGATCACAATCCCCAGTGAAGTCACCATCTGACTCGGTATAATGGTTAATTTAGCAAACACCGTGTTGCCCTACTGATAAGGCTGTGACCTTTGGGTTAAACTGATATCTGTGAAGCTCAGGCAAGGCAGGTTGAAGGGTCCATTGAACCATGTCACCTAACCCGTCGGTCTTAGCAGCTCTGACTTTTTCCCACATATACTGATGATATGCTGGGTTATTTACCAAAGTAAGAATTGCCGGGAATTCAAAGTGAATTTCAAAATGTAGGTCCAGCAGACTTCATTGGATCTGATATCTATGACCAGACACTTCTAGAGCTCTTTTCTCCAATGGGAGAAATCAACCCACTCCGGACCTTCTGAAATCTCTTTAGAATGACATTTGTCCTTCGGAATACCATCATACCATTTACACCAAGAGAATCACAAATCCTCGCGTGCAGAGCTAATACTGGCTCTACTTTAATGTCTTCGTAAAACCTCTCAATAATTACATGGCAACAAACGAAAAGGCAGGATGTGTCATTGTTAATTAGAACAGATCCAATTATCAATGACCAAATTGAAATATCTCTGACATCCGAGGAAGCAGTGGCTGCAAATGTAAGCAAGTTAATGGATTTGTGCAAAGAAAAAAAATATATATAAAACCCAGAGACACTGATTTGCAAAACTGCAGATTCAAGCCATAATCTGTTCTGGTGGCTCTGTTTGGAACCTGTCTTTACTGCAGACCTTGATTGATCCCTTGGCCATTGTTTTTTATTTTTTTCCTCCAGACACTTATGCATTCCTTGTCTATCTCAGCCTGGAGCAGATATCCTGCTGCCTTCTCTCCGTAATTTAAGCATTTTAATTCTATCCATTCTCCGGGAAATCATAGCGATACAGTCCCCAGGGGAAACCTGAAGGCATTCTTATGAGCTGTATTTAAAATAAAGAAATTTAATTCTAATTCCCATCTGGATATGTATCTCAGATTGCTTGTAATTACTCGAAGACAGACAACCTCCTCTGCTCAAGTCTAAAATTCTAAATCAACGATGGTTAACTTGGACACCCTAGATTTTCCTGAAACACAATTCCCAAGATGCTCAGTCAGCCATCGAGGTAGCTAGACTTCATGGGAAATTTAGTTCTGAAACATACGGAGAGTCAAAATTAGACATCACTGTAAAAAAACAAAAAAAAAAATAAACTTATGGTCAGGTGGGAGGTAATGTACAACCCTAGAACGGTTTTCTAGATAACTCTGTTCCAATTTTAATAAAAGGGCCATCATTGTACTCATACAAATGTTAGGAATGTCATAGTTTATTTTCACAAAGTTTTTGGGGTTCTTTTTGAAATCCACCGTCAGTGACAGTGCGTGCCCATTGTCGTTATATATTACAGGAGGCGCAGAGGACACCGCACCGAAGGGAATCGATCTATAGCCGTGACAGAGGGAAAGTTTGACCCACATACTCCTTGGCTTCAGTTCCACATGGAGATTAGCAAGGATGCCCTGTACTCCCGATCCAACAATGTGGTGGACAGACTCCTAAACCGCATGGGCAACATGACAATAATTGGAGCCGGTAAGAACAAAAGCTGCTGTGAGCCAAAATATTCACCAGACCCAATTATTTTACAAAAACATATTGCGAAGAACCAAAAAAACTAACGAAAAAACAGGATAATAATTACAACCTCTAAATTAACTGGGAATTGGTGAGAAGAGATAAGAAACTTGCAAATTGTAGACCAAATCAGCTAACCAGGAAAAATATTTCCATTTTATTTATTTGGGCCTAAACTACGCACTATTTTCTAGTGGGCTGAGTGATTTCATTCATGTATATGGAGTGAAATGTATATTTTCAGCTGCGTATGTGGGCAGGGTGCATTTCTTTCAGTTTATCCTGGTGCAAGTTTCCTAAGCCTCTGGGATAACCCCCTTTGCAAAATTATACCAAAAACGTCAACGACGTTCTATTTACAGTTCTATTAATTGATAATATCAGATAGTAAGTCATGAAAGCTTTGGATAGCTGTTTATACTAGTGGTGGTGTGAGTCTTAACCCCTGGATCAGAATCCAAAAATGCAAACCCCACAGGTTTGAACAAAAACATCACCATTTTCTGGCATCAGGCAAATGCCTACAATTACTGTAGAGGTGATGCCTTCTCCTGTATGGTGAAGAATGAGTAGCCAGTAGCCAAGCTTATAGGATGTATGGAATTTGGAGCAACCAGGAGAAACATTCCATTGGTTTCCATGATGATAGCTCCACATTGTGAACTCTGCCCTAGAATTGATCTGACAGAACCCCAGAAGTCTTATTGTTTTACACTTTACCTATTAAATATACTCTCCCCATGTTAGCCAGAGGCAAAAATTGTCATAATTGCATATGCAGGAGAGGCAGTACCTGTTTTGCCCCAAAATCACTTTGTCCTTCTTTTCTAGGAGCTCCATATTGTTGGTGTGTCTGAGTGTATAACAGAGCTCCACAGCAATAATACTCCCAGTAATGTGAATGTATAACAGAGCTCCACAGCAATAATACTCCCAGTAATGTGTCTGAGTGTATAACAGAGCTCCACAGCAATAATACTCCCAGTAATGTGTCTGAGTGTATAACAGAGCTCCACAGCAATAACACTCCCAGTAATGTGTCTGAGTGTATAACAGAGCTCCACAGCAATAATACTCCCAGTAATGTGTCTGAGTGTATAACAGAGCTCCACAGCAATAATACTCCCAGTAATGTGTCTGAGTGTATAACAGAGCTCCACAGCAATAATACTCCCAGTAATGTGTCTGAGTGTAAAACAGAGCTCCACAGCAATAATACTCCCAGTAATGTGCCTGAGTGTATAACAGAGCTCCACAGCAATAACACTCCCAGTAATGTGTCTTTAAACTACAATAAATGTGTTTTGAAATCAGTCCGTGTTTATAAGATACATTGTTCTTGGTCGAAATTAAATTTTAGTTGTATAAATTAATTGTTATTAGTAAGTCACCTAAAATTTCTCAGAACAACCCTGCCCCTGACGGCATCTCCACTTGCACCCTAAAATTACGGTGTCCTTTTTTGTCCATTTGAAATGTGAGATGTTATTGCAGTGGGAGGAATGAATGCAAGACAGAGTGTGGGACAGGTCACAATGGGGCATGGGGTGTGTGACTATCCCTCCAAATCTGTTGAGAGGCGTGGAATAATCATGTATGCATGCCCTGGCTGTGTTTCCCACACGCTCCGACATTTAAAACGAGCAAAGAGAGACACTTTAATTTTAGGGGTGTGAGTGGGGGGGGGGGAGTGCAAAATCTCTGTACTCTCTTATGCAAATCATGTCTCTCAGGTTTTCCAGTCTGTAGTTTATTTACTAAACTCTGAATTATAGTGGTTTGAAAACCGGATTGCAACATATAAGATAAAATATGTTAAAACTGTGGCTACAGCCAAGTTGTAAAATTATTTCAACATTTAGCAATTTGATTTTCATATTACTACAATTTGATCTGTAATCAATGAAACCCTTTCTAAGTTTCAATTCCCTGCTTTTCTGTGGAGTACCTGTCTCTCTCTCTGTCTGGTCTTATTGGGCTTGGAGTCATTGACTCGCTTTCTGCTGATAACATGTCACTGTCAGGGTAACGAGACAGACAGACCTGTGTATAATGTAATTTAGTAGGGATTAAACACACATCTCAATAAGTGCCTGAGACGGCGTGTAGCAAATGAACGAGATGTCAGCAACATCGCAGGTGATAGAAATCAGACGTGCAAATTACATCCGTCGGAACACGCGTGTCATTAACAGACCTTGTATAATTAAAGATGGGCTGCGTGAGCAGAATCTCAAGTCGGTGTTTGTAAAATGCGTTTAACACCTTCACGTCCTGTGTCGCTGTATAGCAGCATCGCTTACTGTTTAGACATGGCTGTAATCTGAGACTGTTAGGAATTGTTTTATAACTCCAGGCCGCGGCTTTAGACTGGGCTCCCCATACTCTTTTAGGGAGTCCTGCTAGTGGAAGCAGACTCGTTATCATTATCATTTGTTCGGCTCCAGATAACTGCACGCAATAAATGGTTTCATGTAGGAAACATGCCTTTCCCTCTGGGCCTGATTGAACGCCCAAAATGTTTGGGCCTCTTACTTTACCCCTCTTTCCCTTCACCCCAAAGAAATCAAGTTCTCGGTTGTATCCTTTATGATTTGGAGGACAAATGGGAAACTCAGGATGTACATATAAAAAAAACGAAAACAAAAAAAAATCACGCACGAACGCACGAACGCACACACACACACATGCACGTACATTCACACGCCCGTATTTAATAGATATTGTTGAAAATTGTGTTGGAGGCATAGAAACCCTCCAAACAGAGATGATAGCGCATAGATTGTATAAAGGAAGCTTCCCTAAAAAAAAAATGAACGACCGGAAAATGTTATCATGTACTTGTTGGATTAGATACGACGATTGGGTTCTAGACGTCTGTCATTTTACACTATGTTGTTAACCACGTGTTTGCTTGAGCACTGTGTGATACAATATACTGAACTACTTTTTGGTGTGAGAGAGGTTAAAATGTGACGGCAGGGCAGGTAGCATTACAACTCCAATGATGCTTTGCCAGACTTTGCAAAGGAAAAGGGCAAAATATCACCAGTGTCAGAGTGAAGCTGTATTGCAGGAATTCCGATAGATTATCAGGGGTGCCTTGCCCTTTACATTTATGTAATCTGTTTGGTTGTTAATCCAAATTATGTTTTTTGTTGACAAATTACTATGGGATTGCATTCACTAAAGATTAACTAGTGATTTCTGCTTCGATATATGACCCCCCTGGCCCCTCTCCAGTTGCATAGCTGCCAGTGAGAGGGCTCAGTGGATAGAGTTCCAGTACAACATGACAAAGTCACATTCTGGATTCAATGCAGGGCCAGCTCAGCAATTCACCCTTCCAACATCAATAAAATGTTTTCTATTAATAACTATTGATATCAAGGCTGAACTTAAAAACTAGTGAAAAAAATCCCACTATTTCCTGGTAGATTTCACTGGCAAGATAAGGTTGTACCAGCCCACACTGGGTTTCCCAAGATGTAATTGGTGCCTCGTACTTTTTACTGTTTAAATAAGAAACAGGATAGCAGGGGCGGACTGAGAACCCTCAGGGCCCCCGGGCAAAATAAATCAAGGGCCCCCTTACAGGCCCCACCCATACTCCGCAGCAAGCGCCACCCATGTCCCGCCTCCATGCACCGCCTCCAGCCACACCCTACACAATCTTTAGACACAAGGAACAAAAGTGCAATAATCCCTTCGAGGCCCCAGTAGAGACTACAATTGAGGGCTAATGGGCCATGGAGGGGGGTCTTTCTAGCAGAGGCTATCTCAGTGTCCTTTAGAGAGTGTGTTAGAAAGAATCCCCTCCAGGCCCCATTAGAGACTACAATGGAGTCTAATAGGCTTGGAAGGGGGTCTTTCTAACAGAGGCCATCTCAGTGTCCCTGCTGGAAACAGTCGCCTCCAGGCCCCAGTAGAGACTACAATTGAGGGCTAATGGGCCATGGAGGGGGGGGGCATTCTAGCAGAGGCTATCTCAGTGTCCTTTAGAGAGTGTGTTAGAAAGAATTTCCTCCAGGTCCCATTAGAGACTACAATGGACATAGCTCACTGATACCTAGGCCAAGTTAGCTCCTCTTACCTTAATTACTGTTGCTGGCTGGCAGTCTGTGGGCTTGCTGGAAGGCTGTGGGCTTACTGGCTGCGGCTGGCAGGCTGTGGGCTTGCTGGCTACTGCCGGCAGGCTGTGGGCTTGCTGGCTGCGGCTGGCAGGCTGTTGGCTTGCTGGCTGCGGCTGGCAGGCTGTTGGCTTGCTGGCTGTGGCTTGCTGGCTGTGGTTGGCAGGCTGTGGGCTTGCTGGCTGTAAGCCTAACTGGTGGCCTGTGGGCTGGCTGGCTGGCCGGCCTGTGGGCTGGCTGGCTTGCTGGCTACTGGGGCACTTGTAGATTATTTTAAGAAATAATCCATGCACAATAACCACTACTGCTCTGTGTAGTCGTTATGGTGCCAGGAGGGCCGGACCCCCCTTTCAGGGTAAGTAGTCAAACCCTTTAAGAACAGTTTGACAACTTACCTGGGGTCTGCTGGGAAATGAGGCTGTAGTAGGGTATAGGAGCAGTGGTGCAATGTGTAAGGGGTGCCGTGTGTGTGAAAGGTTCAGTGTGTGTGAGGGGGTGTAGTGTGTGAATGTGAAGGGTGTGTGGGGCAATGTTAGTATGGCGGGCTGTGTGTGTATGGGTGGGCAGTGTATGTGTGTGTGAGGCAATGTGTGTAAATGTGTATGGTGTGTGTGGGTGTATGGGGGGGCAGTGTGTGAATGTGTATGGTGTGGGGGGGTAGTGTGTTTATGGGGCTAGAGTTCACTCTCACCACTGCGACCACCAGGAATCCCTGGTGGTCACAGTGTTGAGAGTGAACTCTAGCCTGTAGCTCCAGGGCTAGTTTACTCTCGCAAGAGCCGTAACGTTGCCGTGGTAACCGCGGCAACGATCTGTGCTCGCGCAAGGACCCAGAGGAGCTGCAGGCTGAGCTCCCGGGTCCTCTCTTCCTCCCTCCCCTGCCGGCTGCCCGCACGGTGCCTGCGGACAGGGGAGGGAGCAATTGCCCTCCTCTTACTCCCCCCCTCCCCCTACCCCCCTCCCCCTCTTCTTACCCCCCTCCCTTTCTCTTCTTACCCCCTCCCTTTCTCTTCTCCCCCCCTCCCTGTCTCTTCTTACCCCCCTCCCTTTCTCTTCTTACCCCCTCCCTCTCTCTTCTTACCCCCTCCCTTTCTCTTCTTACCCCCCTCCCTTTCTCTTCTTATCCCCCCTCCCTCTTTCTTCTTACCCCTCCTCCCTCTCTGTTCATTCCCCCCCTCTGTTCATTCCCTCTCTCTGTTCATTCCCCCCTCTCTCTGTTCATTCCCCCCTCTCTCTGTTAATCCCCCCTCTCTGTTAATCCCCCCCTCTCTGTTCATTCCCCCCTCTCTGTTCATTCATCCCCCCTCTCTGTTCATTCCCCCCTCTCTGTTCGTTCATTCCCCCCCTTCCTCTGTTCATTCCCCCCCCTCTGTTCATTCTGATCCCCAACCCCCCCCCTCCCTCTGTTCATTCCCCCCTCCCTCTGTTCATTCTGATCCCCAACCCCCCCTCCCTCTGTTCATTCCCCCCCTCCCTCTGTTCATTCCCCCCCTCCCTCTGTTCATTCCCCCCCCTCCCTCTGTTCATTCCCCCCCCCTCCCTCTGTTCATTCCCCCCCCTCCCTCTGTTCATTCCCCCCCTCCCTCTGTTCATTCCCCCCCCCTCCCTCTGTTCATTCCCCCCCCTCCCTCTGTTCATTCCCCCCCTCCCTCTGTTCATTCCCCCCCTCCCTCTGTTCATTCCCCCCCCTCCCTCTGTTCATTCCCCCCCCCCTCCCTCTGTTCATTCCCCCCCCCCTCCCTCTGTTCATTCTGATCCCCAACCCTCTCTCTTTGTTCATCCCCCCCCCCCCCCCCGTTCTTACCCACCCCCTCCCCTGTAGCGTGGCCGAGCTGCTGTGTGGTCCGCGTGCCCGGCCGGAGTGATAGGAAGGTGCACCTTCCTGTCAGTCCGGCCGGGTACAGGAAACAGAAACTTCTGTTCCGCGCGGAACAGAAGTTTCTGTTTCCTGTACCCGACCGGACTGACAGGAAGGTGCACACTGAGCACCTTCCTATCACTCCGGCCGGCACCGCGGACCACGCAGAAGCTACAGGGGAGGGGAGGTGAGAAGCTGCAGCCGCCTGAGGCTCTGAAGAGAGCGCTCAGGCGGCTGCAGGATTTAAAGGGGCGGCCGGGCCCCCTGATGGCGGGCCCCCCTCGCGGCCGGGCCCTCGGACCATGTCCGAAGTGCCCGACCGGTCAGTCCGCCCCTGCAGGATAGTGACAGTGTTGTTTGTGCTTTAAAAAGGAACACTGTAGGTGCTTTAACTGCTTCATCTCATTGACGTGGTTATAGAGTCTCTCTTTACAGGAAGTATTTAGAAAGACTTTGCAAGTCAAACGCAAGGAAGGTGTGGCTAAGGCTGCATAAACAAACTGATTTAACAACTAAATCCCAGAGAATTCAGCAGTGAGCCTGCAGGGGCATGATCTGAACTGCTTCATTAAGCTAAGTTGTTTTGGTGACTATAGTGTCCCTTTAAAGAGTGCATCTGGGACAGTTGCTAAAGTGGAGCTGTCACCATTGTAACCAGTAGAATACTCCACATTTTCCCCAGAATTCCGTAACCAAATTATACCTGTTCCATTTACAGATTACACTCCTGACGAGAAGGCGTTGAATGGAGAATGTGACTGCACACAGAGTAAGTAACTATACCTACGGTATAAAGTATAGACCTATGACATCACCTGTACAGACCAGCCAGTGCTATTGGAGTCCATATCTAGACAACTATAAACCTGCAGATCTATATAAGCAATTTATCAGACGAATAGCCATTTATTGATGACAGCGTTACATGTAATACTCAATGATTAAATCTACATAAAGTGTAAAGTTTTGATTACTTGAATAAGAACTATCCAGGACGAATGGAATGTTTTGAAACAGATTTCTCATATTTGTGTCTGTATATATCCCTCCATATCCGACAAACAATGAAACACCAAAGCGAGAGTCACCCCTGCTGTGCCCCGGACAGATCGTCACCCTGTGCCTGTACGTGTCTGCCAGGGAAGGTTATTTGTCAGGTCGAGTACTGACTCCTAAAAACACATGCTGAATGATACAGGCTATTAAATATTTACTGTGCGAGAGATGAAAGAAAAATGAAATAAAAAATCCTCGTCTCTACCGCTCCTTTACCATGCCTGCCAGCGGGGTCCTTTTTAAGGCTTAGGGCCCTCAGGGTTCTTGGCAGCTCAGGCTGGGCCTATCCTCAAATCAAAATATTCACAGAGCGTTACAAAGGTACAGAGGACAGAAAATCATTTGAAATGCAGAACCATTTTAGGATCTTGGGTTAAAAAAGTTATTTTAATTATTACATTTTTTTTCCCCACATTGTGAACTGAATTCACCATGGCCAGAATCAAGGAATAACGAATGGCATGGTCACATTTCAAATTTTTAATTACATCCTTATTCTTGAAATTCTGGTTTTTTGTTATTCCACTTCAGCCTAATGCAGGAATTCCTTTTTTTTTTTTTAACATACCCAAAACAATACCTTGTCCTATTCTTTTTACCGTGATAATTTCTGTAACTCCTGATACTTGACTGAATTAAGGGGCCACTTCCCAAATAACGCCAGGTAAATAAATACAAGCGTTTCTGGGTAAAGGTAACACATTGTGACAATAGACAATGGTAGCAAAGAATTAAACATGGCACTATTACCCATTCTACTGTGACTGCTCCACTTTGTGAACTTTGCACAGGTTGGACATTCTGTACTTAGAATGTTTAACATCCCTTTAATCATCTCTATACAGACTGTATATGGATAAAGGCAATAATAAGGAAAACGTATTCAAACTTACCCTAATTTTCTTTTCCTGGCTTCTATTCATGGCAGCTTTTAATTAATGAGTTAACTCCTCCCTTTAGTTGACAGGAAATTAGCAATTAATTAAAATTAACAATTGGTATAAGAAGGATGCCCTCCGCCCCTGATCCCCAGGCTATTAACCAGTCGACCAGGGAGGGGAAGTAATGCTGCCATGAATAATAACCACGAATATATAATTACGGTAAGTATGAATACATTTGATTATTCTTGGCTAATCAGGGTAGCATTTAACTAATGGGTAATAACCTAGAAGTAAAGGACAGCAGGGACAAAAATGGTCAATATAGTTAGAGACAAGGTTTAAGGTCAAGCATGTTAATTTTATTCCTCAGACATTGATGGATTACAGAAAAAGGCTGAGAAACAATTTTCTAGGTCAAATGAAAGTAGGAGACAACCTTGAGAAGAAAGAGGTCCAGGCTGAAAGACCACCTTATTATTATCTTTATTATTGTTTACAAAGTGTCAACAAATTCCAAAGCACTGTACAATAGGTGGACTAACAAACAAGTAGTTGCAACAAGACAAGTTGGATGCACAGGAATAGAAGGTGCTGAGGGCCCTGCTCAAACAAGCTTACATTCTAAGGGGATTGTGGTAAAATGACAGAGGTAAGGGTAATTTCATGTTTTGTAAGAGTAAGTTGCTAGAAGAGTTTACAATGAAGGGTTAGTTGTTGTTTTTTTTTTAAAGATGACACAGTTTCAGGAGAGGAGGTGTTGGGTGGGAAAGACTGGGTGAAAGTCTAATGGAGCAGGGAATGGAGTTACAAGGGAATGACGCAGACCTAGAGAAGACTTGAAAAGGAGAATCAAAAGAGCAAGTACGAACATAGGATAGACGTAGCTCTTCGGCAGAGCATAGAGGCCCAGGTGGAGATACTTGTGTGAGAATCTGTAGACAGGAACAGTGCTATGAAGAAATTTGTAAGCGAAGACCAGTCATGGCAAGCTGGGTGTGTGTAGGACCAGTGAGAAGCAGATTGCGGGAGATGATAATGGCATTGACCAGCATCTTAGCTGCATCTGGTGTTAGGTAGGGGCAGGTACAAGCATGGTTATGAGATAGAAGCCACATGATTTGGTGATTGACTGGATGTAAGGTGTGAAGCAGAGGTTGGAATCAAAGAGAATGCCATGACTGTCAGGGCAATAGATATGGGATTAGTGGTGTCTGAAGGAGTAAAGATGAGAAGTACTGTTTTGGAGAGATTGAGTTTAAAGGATTACTCCAACCCTAAAGCTGAAAGGGCAGGAAAATAAGTCTGAGGATCAGTGGCTTTGGGGTATTTCATCATTTGAATTAGTTGTTAATTCCCTATCATATCAGCTGGATGGAGGAGCTAACCTATCAGTTAAATGCTGCCATGTTTGACCAGAATGAGATTTTATTTTAGAAATCGCGCCTTCAGACATTTGCCCGTGGGAATGTTAGCTTCTCACATATCCTTAGAAAACAGCCATGTGGACAAGTTTTCTATAAATATGTCCAATAAAGATATATTTCACTCTCTCGCAATAGTCTGATCTATCACACATGTTACATGGAATGATAAAATGTTTGCTGTGTAAATAAAGGAAAATCCTATATTATTAAAGTCTTATAGTAACAAGGCTAACTCCTACAGCCTCTTTGCACTCTGCATATGCAGTTCCCAGAGACTTATTCTAGGAATCTGATACATAATGACGTCTGTTCACTTAGTGGGAATTAGGTATAAAGGTTAATTCTTTAACAAAGTTCTTAAAGTGGAGCAGTCACCATGGGGACTAATAGCATGTCCTCACTGAATGCTGACCCTTTAAACTCTTTTTCCACAGAATTGCTTTGTATACTGTTTTGTTTAATCTACTTCTACTACTGGCACCTGAATGCACTCAGTAGTTAGAGTGTCAATAAAAGTAAAACGTATTGTGTCTTGTGCATTCATTTTCACGTTGTCTTTGTGCTTCGTTCGTAGTTGTGAAACCGAGTGGAACACACCTGAAACTTGTTCTGCGTTTTCAAGATTATGGGAAAGCCATGTTCAAACCAATGAGGTATGTTTTCTAGGGGTAGCCACAACTGATCCCAAGATATAAGATGCGGGTTCTAATCCTGGTAAAGTATTATGGTATCTGTACAATAACTATGGGTCTGACTACCTGTTCGCCATCGCTGCTGCACTTGCATCAAGGAAAATGAGACACAGAGGAAATTAAAAAAATGTATCAGTCTTGAGCTTTTTTTTTTTTTTTTTTTAAGTGAAATGCATTGGGCACATACATAAAATAAGGACTGAGGTAAAATATAACGTAATATTTTTTTAATAGTTAAAATGGGACTGTTTGCCATCCTATAAGATGTAACTTTGTTTTTATGCAGAAAATAACACTTTCTCTATAAGGCAACGCATTTCTCGCACACCCTGCAATCTAACGCACTCTCCCTTTAAGACAGAGCCGAGAGGAGGAGACCCCTGAAGATTTTTTTTACTTTGTGGATTATCAGAGGCACAATGCTGAAATAGCAGCTTTCCACCTGGACAGGTGAGACCTCGCTATACTTACCATAAACCTGAAAATAAACTACATTTCGTAGCAGTGTTTCAAAGTGTGTGTTCTGTGATTTCGATACTGCAACTATGAGAGCAACAATGTTCCAACTATTTCAGTCCAACATTCAACATGTATCTCAACTGTATACAGGTTAACACCAAGTTCTGGAGGGTGGAATCCATTAAAATGTAACCTTCAAAAGGTCCATCACTGTTTTAGCAGGACTGTAATGGGTCTGTGACAAACTCCCATTCCCACGTGAGTTTGCCATGAGCTCCTGGAGGAGCCTGCTTCCAGCCTTCTGCCCACAGACTATGGACCCTGCAGGGAAACCTGTAAAAGACTACCAAACTTAACACTCTGCGTGTCTGACTAATCACGTGCCGGCCTTATTACCCGTCTTTATGTCCAACTGAGTGCACCCACAAAGAACACTCAAACACCTTCCTACATCCTGCAGTGGGAAGCAGACCTCCAACAGACTTTAGAGGGAGGGGATTGGCAGGACATCTGGGAGGCGGCAGCCAAATCCTCTATATGTGTGATACACCAGGAACAGTGTTACAAGACACTCATGAGATGGTACACGACCCCTGTACAACTGCACAGAATGGGCAAGATCCCCACAGACACATGCTGGAGAGGATGCGGGGAAAAGGGGACCTATCTGCACATGTGGTGGACATGCCCGAGACTTACCCGATATTGGGACGAGGTGGCCAAACTCCTGACAACGATACTTAAAAAACCAATAAGACCAGATCCCTGGACATTTTTAATAGCCAAACCAATAGACACCTTACCCAACAAAGACCAAAAGCTCCTAAACAAAATAACTCTTGCAGCCAGGAGGGCCTTAGCACTGACATGGCTTCAAGCAGACACCCCACACATGGACAAGATAATACAAAACATCAAAGAAGCCTGTCTCATGGACAAGCTGACAGCTCAGGTACGAGACACATACCCACGCTTCCTCAAAGTTTGGGAACCCTGGGTGGAATACTCAGACCTGCACAGAATGACATAACCCTTCCCCCCCCCCCCCCCCCCCCCCTCCCGGCAGCAGAGCCCACCCCATCCCGGGAAAGGTGCGCCTCCAACTGCCCAGAATTAGGCCCCCTACACCAGCACCGGCTCGAGAATATACTCAGACCTCCGGTAGTGAGCCCCATGTGGCAAGAACCCAACGCACAGACCCGCATACCCCACAGCATGGGTCTCTTTTCCCCCTCCCCTCTCCCCCCCCCTTTTTTTCTTTTTTTTTTCTTTTTTCTCTTTCTTCTTTTCTTTTCTCTTCTCCTACCTAACCACTCCTCCAAACTTATTTTCTCTACTGAATAATGATCAACGAACATGTAATGAGCACAAGTATAATACGATTTGAACTACTAAATGTTGAAAATGTCAGATGATGGGAGTGCTGGTCGGCACCCACGCAAACCGACTGTGAAGACACCCACACTAAAGTCTATATTGGCTTCTGCGTAAGCAACGAAACTATGACTTGTAACAACAAAAATGTATACGCTATGGACGGTTTCTGCGCAAACCGGTCCAACTGCACAAGACGTGTTCTCGCATTTTCTGACAAACCTAAAATTAAAAAAAATAAAAAAAGACTACCAAACTTGACTGACCGTTAGCACTGATATAACGGAACTGTTTTGGGCATAGGACCATGTGCACAGTAGGTCAAAAATATGATTTCCATGAAAATCCCGAACCCCTTGAACCGATCTGGGGGATTTTTGGATATATTGGTCACCCAGACCGGGGCTATAAGGGGATGTAAATTTTGTTTTGTTGTATTGCCTCTTTCTGTACTGAGAGTAAAAACTAAACTTAAAACTAAAGGAGCACAGCACCCGGATCTAGTTGACTTTAGTGATTCTTTAATCCAAAGAGTCATTAAAGCTCTAAAGTTAGAGGGTAGTTATGGTTAAGAGGAAGTTATGGTTATGTTTGGGGATGTTAGGGGGGTACTCGGGGCTAACTACGTAAAAGCTATAATAGATTAATGGAAATACTAATTCACCCACCTCGAGATCAATATGGTTGGGGGTACACTGGCCGTAAGGTTGCAAGGTTACTGTATACGATAACGATACAGTGCTGTTCACCAGGCTTTAAGAAGCAGATCCGTATTTATTGGGCAGATTAGATGGGCCGAATGGTTCTTATCTGCCGTCACATTCTATGTTTCTATACAGCACTCCACGGGCTGATTGCTGGTTTATGAATGCAGCTCCCTATAATTACCCTCAATTTGATTTTAACCAAACATCTTAATGGAAATATTTTAAAGTGAGTTTATTAGAGAAATTCCAGAAAATAGACATATTACCATGTGCAGATATCTAGAAAATAGAACAAATTCTCAGTTTTAGACTGCGCTCAATGCCTTGTTGCAGACTGCATTAAAATACAAAGCCTTCCGGAGGGTTGGTACAGAGTCAATTCAGGGCTTTACATTACATCCCACAATACTTGTGTTTCAACTACAGAATACTATGCGGTTCACATTTGCTGAGAATTCCCCATACTCATCTCACTGACCACTTTGGATTCAAGACTAGAATCATGACTAGTTCAAGAAAGATCAGAAAACAATGGTTTGCAAACCTCCATCCTACAAAGAAATACATTTAAAAAACCACAGGTCCCTTGTTCCGCACCTTGGAAGAAGAACAAGAGAGTGGAGCCTAAGTGGTAGTAGACCACACCAAACAGTAAAAATAAATAATTAAAAAAACATACAAGAAAATGCCCATACCACACATTTGTTGACAGGCTGCTGTCCTCTTTCCCCATGTATAGATTAAAATATCTATGGTTTTATAAAGAGTTGCCATGTCATATTTGTGGGTGCTCTTAAAGACAAACTTGACTTGATAGATGATTATTTATAGTATTTGTCTCCTAAACTAAGTAGTGCCTGTCCTCCATACTGTTTGTAATACAGGATCCTTGACTTTAGACGTGTGCCTCCCGTGGCCGGACGACTTCTCAATCTAACCAGTGAAATTTTGGACGTGGCTTCCAATGAAGACCTGGAGAGCGTGTTCTTTGTGTCACCAGGTAATTATTTAGCGGCTCTAGGAGTTTGTCCTGACAAGTCCGATGTAATGTTGAATTAAAAGGAAATTAACAAATTACCCATATATGAAACAATCTCTTAAAAGCGTACGTGCCAAACTTTCTGATGTGGCAGAACTGATTTAATATTAATGATTGTATTCAATTCTCATTTTATTATTTTGAAATCATGATTAGATGTTACCTCATTACTGAACACGGCATTTCAGAGACTCTGTGAACTTTTCTCTGAGATTTTTATGTACGTCTAGGAAGCAGAGCTGGCCTTCTGGCTTCTACTGTTTGTTTTCAACCACATGGTTTGCGGAAGGTCTTATCATAATCAGATTTGATATGGTGCCAGGTGACTCAGGATTTAACGAACGCTGACTACTACACATCTATCCTTCCCCTTCTATGCTGCACAAAGACATAGATAATTAATTAAAACCCTAAAAAAAAAAAAAAATTCAAAAGTTTTAATGTTACGGCACTTGCTCTGTGATTTCCACCACAAAGAGGACCCACCAACCAGGAACCTGTCGTTATGGTCTGCGAGATCTGCCTTTATCCCCTGTTCAGCAGGGGTTTATGAGATAAGTCCTTCAGGGGCAGTTTCACAGTTTTGCCAGCAGACCTGCAGATGGCGCATGTTGGGTCCACAGCTTGGCACTCTCTCCAGGGAAGAGAGAGCTCAGTCCTCATTGTGATTGCAGCATGCGTGCAGTGCGTGTACAATACTGACAAAATTGACATAGTTCGCCCAAGACTGAGAAATCCAGTTGATTACTGGCAGTTTTGCTGGGCTATATGTATGCTTATAAATTCTTACAGCTAGAATGTATCTATATAATCCATTATAAATATGTAGTCATTTTTTACCTGTAAAATAAAATTAATAGTAAGCTAGGAGAGGTGACAGTCTTCCCAGTAGGTAGGTACCAGGAGGGGGGCTGAATAAATGATGGCAGATGGATATTGTAGCTCATGCCCAATAGTACAACTCCCATCAATCTCAGGCTGATCAGAACATTTAAAAAACACATCTCAAACACTATTTTTTTTTTTTTTTAAATCAAGTAATATTAAAGGTTTGGAGCCAAAGCATGTGAGCGGGTTGTTGCCCAGCTATTAACATTTAATTAACCACTTTACTGTGGAAACTACATACAATGCATTGGCAAACTGCCTGTTTGTTTAGAGTAATTTTTCAACGTAATGTCCATGGGTCTTCCACGAAATCTAAAGGAGGTTTTCAGCACCTGTAAAGGTAAACAGGTCTGTTTGTGCTGCTAAATCCATGGCAGGTCCATTGGATAAATGTGAGATGGTGTTTGTCATCAGCAAACAGACATCATTATGGAAAACCTTGCCCCCGTGTGACGTCTCATAGTTCAAGGGGTTTATGCACTAAACTGAGAAATGATGGTGGAAATAGCCTAAAATAGCTTGAGTTGGACAATTCTTCCCAGCCTGGCTATTTCAGGTTAAAGTTTTTTGTTCAGTGCAGGGGCAGGCAACCTTTGCCACTCCATATGTTATGGACTACCTCTCCCTTGATGCTTTGACAGCATTATGGCTGTAAGAGCAATATCGGAGATGTAGTCCATAACATCTGGAGTGCTGAAGGTTGCCTGCCCCTGGTTTAGTGAATAAACCCACTACTGTTTAACCATGAACATGCCAGTGGAGATATGCAGAGGGGCACTTACAGAGTTAAAGAAGTTCAGAAAAGATTTTACATACATGTGCCTAATCCGAATAGTAATAGTGTGTTTTTCCCGAAAAGGAAATTACATTTTGAGGTTCAATGCTGGCGCGGGGCCTGATCTCGCTGTAATTTTGTTTTTGATTTTCCTACAGCAAACAACGTGTGTTTCTTCTCCAAGTGCCTCTATATGTGTAAGACGGAGTACGCCGCATGCGGAAACTCTCACATGCTGGAAGGCTCGCTCTCGGTGTTCCTGCCATCCCTAAACTTTGCTCCGCGCCTCTCCGTTCCGAACCCCTGGATCAGATCTTACACCTTCACTGGGAAAGAGGAGTAAGTTGTGTGGATTATACAACTATGATAGGAGATGCACAAACAAGCACCAGATGTGTTGGACTACATCTCATGTAATGCTCCTAACAGCCATAATGCCGGCAAAGCATCAGGGGAGATGTAGTCCATAACATCTGGAGTACCGAAGGATGCCTACCCGTGATAGAGTAATCGGTAAAGACATTCCGTTGGTTTCCGTGGTGATTGTTCTAGTTTTAGAACTTTGCTCTAGAGTTACTGTCTGAAGCGAAATTGCCCCGGAGAGCAAGAATTACCTTGCTTTCCCCCAGGATAACAGATTCTAGGTTTGCACTGGTCCCAGTGCAGATATTCTCAGTGACTACAAAGTCTGTATTTGCGAAACCAGATGCAGTTCTGATAGCACACTTGCTTGTTGATCCGCCCTGCGCAGCCCTCTGTTCTACAGCTGCTGAATCTATGATACAGTGACACGTAGCACTGAGTCTGAACCTTAACCCTTGGCCAGCCGTCACTTTATTCCCAGAGTATTTAGGTGATCAGACACTTACAGGCAAAGCATTTTAAAAACTGGTGTCAGCTGTGCCCGCCCAAATGTTTTTGTCCATCATTATTGTAGCCATAGCCTGGAAGAGATTAATAGGAGTTGCAGTGCAACAACATCCAAGGGGCCACAGCTGGACAGCCATGCTTGAAAATAAGTGACTTCCAAACCCTGGAATTTGTGATTTATGTAAAGTAAAAGAATGCGTCATTGGGCGGGTTTTACAGTTCTCTGTGATAGTATGTTGTTAAATATTATTTTGTCTGTGTTTTATGTCTTGGGTCCAAAGTTGTTTGATGTTTTAATATTAGATTTTTCTAACAATATGCAGCATATTGCAAGCAATGCGTTCCAGGCCAGCGGGCACAGAGGGGTTAAGTAAATTGTTTTCTAGAAGGGAGGAAATATGTTCAGTGGCCATTTTCCAAATCAAAGTACTGAAAACATCTGGATTGTAACACGCAGGAGCCCAGGGGAGAGAATATCAACTATTGTGTAACTTGGACCAAGGATCCTGCACAGCAGACTAAGCCACGTGCATGCGTTCCACTGAGCTGTCTACGGATAATGTTTACACTTTATACGATAAGGGAAATATACAATCTAAGTCAGCAGACAACCCCAGGCTTTACAGCGTCACGCGTTACAGCGTCAGGCGTTACATGTCATTGTGTATATGGGTCAGTCCTTCCTAGGGTCACAGTGTATTAATGACAGTGACATGTTTATAGGTCAGTCCTTCCTAGCGTCACAGTGTATTAATGACAATGACATGTTTATGGGTCAGTCCTTCTTAGGGTCACAGTGTATTAATGACAGTGACATATTTATGGCTATAACATGTATAGCTTGGAGGAAAGACGAGACAGGGGGGATATGATAGAAACATTTAAATACATAAAGGGAATCAACACAGTAAAGGAGGAGACTATATTTAAAAGAAGAAAAACTACCACAACAAGAGGACATAGTCTTAAATTAGAGGGACAAAGGTTTAAAAATAATATCAGGAACGGAAGTATTACTTTACTGAGAGGGTAGTGGATGCATGGAATAGCCTTCCAGCTGAAGTGGTAGAGGTTAACACAGTAAAGGAGTTTAAAGGACCACTCTAGGCACCCAGACCACTTCAGCTTAATGAAGTGGTCTGGGTGCCAGGTCCAGCTAGGGTTAACTAATTGTTTTATAAACATAGCAGTTTCAGAGAAACTGCTATGTTTATCAATTAGTTAAGCCTTCCCCCTAATTCTCTAGTGGCTGTCTCATTGACAGCCGCTAGAGGCGCTTGCGTGATTCTCACTGTGAAAATCACAGTGAGAGCACGCAAGCGTCCATAGGAAAGCATTATGAATGCTTTCCTATGTGACCGGCTGAATGCGCGCGCAGCTATTGCCGCGCGTGCGCATTCAGCCGACGGGGAGGAACGGAGGCGGAGAGGAGGAGGAGAGCTCCCCGCCCAGCGCTGGAAAAAGGTAAGTTTTTACCCCTTTCCCCTTTCCAGAGCCGGGCGGGAGTGGGTCCCTGAGGGTGGGGGCACCCTCAGGGCACTCTAGTGCCAGGAAAACGAGTATGCTTTCCTGGCACTAGAGTGGTCCTTTAAGCATGCGTGGGATAGGCATAAGGCTATCCTAACTATAAGATAAGGCCAGGGACTAATGAAAGTATTTAGAAAACTGGGCAGACTCGATGGGCCGAATGGTTCTTATCTGCCGTCACATTCTATGTTTCTATGTTTCTATGTTTATGGGTCAGTCCTTCCTAGGGTCACAATGTATTAATGACAGTGACCGGTTTATGGGTCAGTCCTTCCTAGGGTCACAGTTTATTAATGACAGTGACATGTATATGGGTCAGTCCTTCCTAGGGTCACAGTGTATTAATGACAGTGACATGTATATGGGTCAGTCCTTCCTAGGGTCACAGTGTATTAATGACAGTGACATGTTTATGGGTCAGTCCTTCCTAGAGCCTTTTCTATTTCCATAGTTATCCCACTACATTATATGTAACATTATAAATACTTTCTTTATTCTAGCCTTTTATTTATTGGCCAAACTGTCTATATATATATATATATATATATATATATATATATATATATATATATATATATATATATATATATATATATATATATATATGTACCCTACCTGAACACAATGCTTTCCCCAGCCTTTCCCACTTCCTATAACCTCCGATCCAGTACCAGCACTTTATTTAGTCTACCTCAATACAAAAAGAAAGCAGCCCGATCCTCCTTCTCCTACAGAGCGCTGCAATTATGGAACGACCTCCCGCACAATTTAAAATCTTCCCCAGGCCTAAAGTCCTTTAAGAGATCCCTCTCTACATACCTCAAAACAGAATGCACCTGTCATGGTTGATTATATATTTCCTACCTGTTCTATGTTAAATTTTGTATATATTGTGTGTTAATATTGTTTTTGTATTTTGTTTTTGTATTTTATTGTACCCTAATGTAACAATGCAATGATTTGTGGACCCTGGACATAAATATCAATGTATCTTTCCTGGTAAAATATTTTATAAATAATAAATAAATAGATTTACCCCTCTCTGCATTTCTTAGCTGGGAGACTAATCCTTCTTATTGTGACTCGGTGAAGCTGCTGCCTCCCTACACCAACGTAAAGAGGCTACTTAACGTCATGGACCTGGCCATTTTTGATTTCCTTATAGGTAAGTCATTACTAAGCAATTTTCATAGCCATTTTCTATTTGATGTCATTGCATTGTAATCCTCGTTTTCCCTTTATAAAGCCATAAAGTCAATACACAATGAGATATTCCCAAAGCTATGTTATTAAATTGTAATATAATTTGTTATACGGCCATATTTTTTTTTTTTGCTAAAACGCTTAGCAGATTGTGCTGACGGTAAGGAGAGCGGATCCCCAGAGCCTCTTGTTCTGGAAGGTGTTATTATCCAAAATGAGCAGTTCTCTCCTCCAGAACGGATTTAGCTGCTCGTTTGGGAGGAAGAGATGATATAATCTCATCTTTATTTAGTGAATTCATTTTAGCGAGGTTATTCTCTGCTACATAAGATTGGGATGACTTTCAAACCGCACCACAAGTGTTCTGCCTCTAATTATGTTTTAGGAAAATTATAATGAAAGAAAAAAATATAAAGGTAATTACTTGTGTTGACACTGCAAATGCATATTTATTATTATTGCCATTTATATAGCGCCAACTGATTCCGTAGCACTTTACAATATTATGAGAGGGGGGATCAAACTATAAATAGGACAATTACAAGAAAACTTACAGAAACAATAGGTTGAAGAGGACCCTGTTCAAACGAGCTTACATTCTATAGGAGGTGGGGTGTAAAACACAGAAATAGCAATCAAATAAGGTGGAGTGAAGCAGAGCTGGAGGAGAGAATAGAGTGCTGCCCTTTAGGAGAGAGCAAGAGGCAGGTATGTAAGGTAGAGGTTAGTCTGGGAGGCCATAGGCTTTCTTAAAGAGATGGGTTTTAAGGCACTTTTTAAACGTTTTAAGACTAGGGGAGAGTCTGATGGCTGTAAGCAGGCTATTCCATAGGAAGGGAGCCGGCCACGAGAAGTCCTGCAACCGTGAGTTGGCCGTACGGGTGCGAGCAGTGGACAGGAGAAGGTCACAGGCAGAGCGGAGGGACCGAGGAGGGGCATACTTATGGATCATTGAGAAGATATAAGTGGAGCTAGAATTGTTCAGTGCTTTATAGGTATGGGTTAGCACTTTGAATTGACTCCTATAGGACACAGAAAGCCAATGTAAGGACTGACAGAAGGGTGAGGTATGAGAGGACTGACTAGAGAGAAAAATCAGTCTGGCGACAGCATTCATTGCAGACTGTAGCGGGGCAGTACGGCTTTTGGGAAGACCAATCAGGAGAGGGTTACAATAATCCATGCAGGAAATTACTAGAGCATGGACAAGCTCCTTAGTAGCATCTTGTGTAAGAAAGGGGCGGAAGCGGGCTATGTTTTTAAGATGGAATCTACAGGATTTGGTAACATGCTGGATGTGAGGCTCAAAGGTGAGGCCAGAATCAAGTATGATGCCAAGACAGCGGACTTGCAAGGATGGACTGATGTGGACTATAACTCCCATGGTGCACAGCTACCATGGGTCTGTAGGAAGGTAGAGCATCATGGGAATTGTACTTAACATCTGTAGAATGTTAAGCAGTGAATCGCCACTGGACCCATAGATGGACTACAAATACCATCATTCTCAGCCAGACTATTGCTGGCGGAATTTGAGCATTTAATCCATACACAAGTAGAATACAGTGCTGGGACAGAATCTATCTCCTGGGTGGAGTCAGAGGAAAACATCTGGAAAACAGTAGGAGTGCCAAGTGGACAAGATAAAATGTGAATTACAGTCTAACCGGGCCAAATACTCGGAAAAATAAAAAACTCCACACCACATATGCAAACAGTGCAGTTTAGTACAAAGAGCTCTATTTATAAAACATTTCCCAGAAACAAACACTGACAACAAACAAAAAAATAAACAAACAAAAGCAAAGATATACTCTGCCTCAAATAAGTTGTGGTTTTACGGCTCAGGCTGAACATTGAATCAAGGTTACACCCAGCCATTGCTGGTGCCGTTTTATACCCGGTTGATGGTGTGCGCTGGGTAATATATAGAAAGAACAATTCTGGGGACAGTCCTAAATGTGGAGTTTCCAAGGGAAACAATGGTATATGATCATGCCGACCGCTCCCCAGCTCTTTCTGCGTAATAATCATTGTATTCTCTCCATCCCTTCCATTTGGGTTTATACCCCGACATTCTGTTGACCAATAGCTGCAACACATCCATGCGTTTTGTTCCATTGTGACAGATGTTATAATTGATTTAATGCCTGGGGACGGCCTAACTACAGTTTATCCTACAATTCTCTTTAAAGCGGCGCTGTCATTTCCTTCTTTTTTATTTAATGTGTTTTATGTCCCTAATTGTTTTAAAAGTTATACACAAGAAAAAATTGTCCCTACTTTTCTTTACAGGTAACTTGCAGGTTGACAAATGTTAATAAATGATGGAGCTATAGTCAAGCTCCACGGCCTTTGTCAACGGCTGCTCCATCGTCCTCTTCCTCCATCGTCGTTTTATATATATTGTATATTGTAATTTTGTATTTTATTTTTGTAATCTTGTACTCTATTGTAACGATTAAATGTTTGTGGGTCCAGGACATACTTGAAAACAAGAGAAATCTCAATGTATCCTTCCTGCTAAAATATTTTATAAATAAATAAATTTAGACTCTAAACCTTCTAAAGTGACAACTTCGACAACAGGATATGGCTGGGATCCCTCAGCCAATCCTGACCCTTACAGCAACACTCCAAACTAAAAAGTGTGTTGGAGGGATCACAGTTTAGTAGATATGTCCCCAATTAAACATGCAAACAATAAATCACATATTTTTTTTATTGGGGGTATATCTCTAAAAACGGTTTGTAAAAGCTGCAGAGCTCTTGTCTAAATCCTTGGCAAGCCCTCCCAGTACAGACAGGAACTGTGGGAGGGTGAGAGGGAAG
Organism: Pelobates fuscus; assembly: GCF_036172605.1. NCBI lineage: Eukaryota > Metazoa > Chordata > Amphibia > Anura > Pelobatidae > Pelobates > Pelobates fuscus. The sequence goes on from NC_086321.1 coordinate 368,057,162, forward strand.
CAGGAGAGCTGGGGATCCGAGGTCTAGGGACAGGGACAGGGACAGTGCAAGGATTTTTGACTACACAGACGAAGATGCATTTTGCTGCCTCCCTCCCCCCCAAACAAATGCATCTTCACCTCTGTGGCTCGGAGCCCCACTTTTCAATTTCTTACCCCCATTAGTGTTTCATATCCCTTCTCTTGGATGTCTTTGGCCCTTACACCCCCCTTTAGTGTGTCTCTTACAACCCCTTTTATGTATTTCTTACTTCCCCCAGCCCCTAACTATCTATCTATCTTTCTCCAATATATACATATATACAGGCAAAAATACATATATTCACAAATACACAAACATACAGACACACAACCATACAAGCACACAGATATAGTTATTCAGGTACACAGTCACAAAGATATACAGACACACAGTCATGAAAGGCACACAATCATACAAACACAGACATACATTCATACAGACACAGACATAAAGAGACATACAAATATGCATATACAGACATACATACGCAGACAGTCATACAGAGACATACAGACTGATACACATTCAGATAGACAGACACACACATATAGACACACTCTGACAGACATACAGAAACACACAGAGGCGTACCTACCACGGTCGCAGGGGTCGCAGTTGCGACCAGGCCCCTCACTGCAGCGGGCCCGACCTCTGCGATCGTGGGCCGCCTAGATGCCGCCCCCTCCGTGTTCGCACTGTCATAGGGGGGGGCCCAAGAGATGGCCCGCTGGCCACCTAATGGACCCCCCCCCCCACCGGCAGGCGGCAGAGTTCCTGTCAGACGCGGCGAGGGCGCTGTGTTCTCTCTGCTCTGCTCCCTTGCGTGTCTTTTGCTGATGCCAGGAGCTGGAATATGACATCATATTCTGGCTCCCGGCATCAGTAGACAACTCGCGAGGGAGCAGAGCAGAGAGAACACAGCTCCCTCGCCGTGTCTGACAGGAACTCTGCTGCACGCCGCAGTGAAGCCCCACTTGACCCCAGGGTTAGATCCATGTCAGCTCTCGGGGTAGGGAGGCTGGGTGAACATTTAACATTAATATTTTTTGTGTGTCTGTAAGTGTATGTGTGTATATGTCTGAGTGTGTGTGTGTGTGTCTCTACATGTGTCTGCATGTGTATCTGTTTTTCTGCGTGTGTGTGTGGGGGGGGGGGGGGCGGGGGGGGACGTGTGGTGTAGGAGGTAGATGTATGGGGGGCCCCAGTGCAATTTTCGCACCGGGGCCCCGTGGTTTCTAGTTACGCCTCTGGACACACACACACGCTGGTCAAAATATACACTTTTCTAACTACCCTCCTGTTTCCTACCTTGTGGGTGGCTTACTTGGCATACAGAGTGCTGCCTGAGGTAGTTGGGAGTTGGAGGAGCTGGCCCTGCCCAGCCCCCCTCCTCTCTGCCTTCTCCTGCTCTCATGGCTTCAATGTTCTTGTGAGGAAGTACTCCCATGGCGATGAGAAGGGGTGCAGCGGTAGTTCCGCCCCTGCTTGGCGCCAGCCGCGCTGTGTGCTACATATCCCCACCCCCTCCACACGGATTGCGGAACCGCAAAGTGGAAGGCAGGCTGGACAGAGTTGCTGACACTCGGCCACGCTACGTGAAGTGACTGGCAGGAGAGGAGCGCTGTGCGCTTCCCTCCTGCTGGCCACCCACACATTTGCGCTCCCGGACCACCTGTGCCGCCTTATTGACACGCCGTTCCTGTATAGTGAACCCTGTGGACACGGGCGCGTGCACTCACAATGACTTGGGACAATTGCAGGAGCGCTGTAGCCGAGGGTACCTGCCACAGCAGTTAGCTCAGAGAAGCTAAATGAATAGGAAGAGAGGCTCCTCCAAGGGATGCCATTAGGGGGCTGTGGAGGACCAGTCGAGAGAGAATAGTAGCAAAGAGAAGGTAGAGGCAACCAGCTGTTCTCTCAATATCCCTGGTTCGTGATTAACATAGGCTACATAGGTGATTAACATAGGCTACTGTCACTGCTATCCTGAGGAGAGAAACATGCTACGCTCTCCCTGGCTTGTCACTGCCCCCTAGTGGCAGATAATGATAGCATTCGTTCTACTGTTACATTTCTTAAGAATTTTAGTTTATAGTGACTACAATTTGAATGTATATTTTTAATCTGGGTTTTTTTTTCCAGTGAAGACAGGAAGCTATCCAGCTGTAGGTGTTTAGTGACGCATTTAATTTTTATTTTTTTTCCCAATAATCTTAAAATTTTTCCTTTAATTGGAATAAGATTTTATTTTTTTTACTACTAACATTTTTAATGTAATCTATAATTGATTCACGAGCAATTTACATTATATTTAAAGGAATGTTTTACCGAGTAAGAAGTTATACCACTTTATAAATGACATAGCTACTAAACAGTGATTTTGATTTTTTTTGTATTTGGGCAATAGTGTGTCCCTTTTAAGACTTGCAAAGGATTGTGTGAGCTGTCCCACAACTAGGGATCACCTCTTCTTTTGATCAGCACAAAATTACATGTGTTGTATAAACATCCCCAAAAGTCATATTGCTTTTCCACTGTTTTTTTCGAAGTTCTTCCAGATACTGTTTAAAGCACCGTATGGGGGGGGGATATCAATTTTACTTTAGGTGAATGTTTGGCCAATGAAATCTACAATACCTGCCACAGATCATGAACATTTCAATCCTTTATCACAAAATGTACACTTCTAGAAGGATGGAGGTGACAAATGGACAAAACTAAAGAATGTGGAATTTATATGGGAAAAATGGCTCCTTTAAGGTTTAACTTACAGAAACAATTTCCTCTCTTCCAGGAAATATGGATCGTCACCATTACGAAACATTCACCAAGTTTGGAGATGATGGATTCTTGCTTCACATTGACAACGCAAGAGGGTAATACAGGAATGGGTAATCTGCAATACGCAGATAACGTGTAGCCCACTATAGTATTTCTACCTATTTTAAAAAATAAATAAAAATTATTTATCATAAGAAACAATCTTTAATTTACTGCTCCATTATGAAAGGACATTATTTTATTTTTCGCAATAGCCAAACCTTCACTCGAAGTACCATAACAACTTAATATCATTACAATGTTTATTGTACAGAGAGCACCTTGCACTCACTCTCTGTTTTGAGAGTAGCTTAAAATTGCAGTGATTTGTAAAAATAACACAGCTCCTCCTCCTTCGTTAGGGCACACTCTTGTGCATGCCTATGGACTGTGTGTTCGACCTTCTCCTTACAGTAGTCATAAATATCTGTTTCCGCTTCGCAGATTTGGACGCCATTCCTATGACGAATTGACAATATTGGCCCCTCTGTATCAGTGCTGTCTGTGAGTATTAACATCAGAATGGGCAGTATTCTAAGCTTCCATTTCACAGTGAGTGCAAAAAAAAATTTTTAAAAAGAAAAGGAAATACAGGATTATAGACGGCTGATAGTTTTGTGTTTGTATAAGTACGAAAGACACTGGCGCCATCAATGATATATTCTGCTCAATAATGATAATAGCCCTGTGGTGTTAATCTCCCAGACATTTATTACGTGAGATTTACAAATTCTAGTCTCAAACACCTTGGCCTTAAACTTGGTTTAGTGATTGAACCCAGAGTAGATGCAGGTAATTGGCATGCACAATATTTAATCTTTTGTAAGGTGGGAATTGGGGAGAATTGAGCTAAAAAGCTAAGCTGCTAAATAAAGTTGAAGAATGTATTTTTGCTATTATGATCTAAAGTGTACGAATGCCCTGCGTTCGTGAATGAAGTATTATAGTTAATTACAGGTTTTTCAAAATGATCTCCTGTGTCCAAGATTTTAAGAATTCTTAAACCCTAAGTTATGAAAAAGACATAAAATAGAGAGGCATGTTTTAACAAATGTCTTCTGCTTCTTTCTCAAGTATAAAAAAGGATACCTGGCAACGTCTGAACCTTCTTTCCTTGCCCGAATACCGGCTCAGTGATGTTATGAGAGAGTCTCTGAGCAACGATCGGCTCCTTCCGGTGCTTACAGAACCTCACTTGGCAGCACTTGACAGACGGCTGCAAAGAATCTTACAGGTGGTGAATCAGTGTGTGCAGATATACGGAGAGGACGCGGTTTTAATAAAGGCTAATGCGCTACAGCCACAGCCCACAAACACACAGGAGAAAGTCGTCCAGAGCTAGGGTCCAAAGAACTTTGATGGACTTTTACCTCTAGGCCTAAACCAGCGGGTGGCCATATTGGCATTGTGTTCGAAAAGTTACCGTAACCCTGTTAAACCGATAGTTTTCTTACAAGTTTGTAAACTAGCCCATTATAGGATTGTGATGCTGCTGTGGGGGCTTATGGTGGTAAGCTAAAATATGGGGGTAATACGAGACAGTATAAATACCGGTGCTAAAAACCAAAAAAAAAAAAAAAAAAGAAGAACACCTTGGTCAAGTCCAACCCCATGATTTCTACTTATGTCCAAAAAAAAAAAACTGAGGGTTTTAGAAGGTAATTTATATCTAGATACAGTTTAAATGGAATATATTGTTTACATTGATTTATGTACAGATATATTGGGGGACAAAGCAATTCTAGCACAAGGTAAACATTAAACCCCATACAGTGATTTTAGTACGGTTTCACACAATGGGTACATTATTAGAACTGCATAGCCAGCATGAATAACGTTTAGGCCGAAAGCCTGTGCAATGCATTGCATTCATCTCAAGCACAAGGAAAAAAAAAATGCCAGCATGGAGATTATCCTTATCTGCCTTAATATAAGATCTGGCCATGCTAAAAAAAAGGGCCTGTGTACTCGGGATTTATAATAAATAATCAGACAATTTGCTCCAAAGGCAACGGGTCTTCTTTTTAATCAATTATTCTCTATGAGGGAGCTCTGGTACTTGGCAAAGCATGATGGGAGCTGAAATTCAAGTATATTTTAGATATGAGTTAAATAGGAGTTGCATGTGTGTTGCTTGTTTTTAGAGGGGTGCTTTTAATCTGATTTTGATAAGTGAATGCACAATTCCCCCTTCTCCCCCTCCAAATATGATCAGCATATAATTTTAATGAATTAACTATTAGTTATTAGTGTAACTGCAGGTTTTATTGTGATAATTACTAATGATTATTATCCTTGGCTTACTCATGGGGGGTTGGGGGGTGTTCACCAAATACAGTGCCCCTAGCTTGTCATGTTCAGGAAAGAATGCTTAATGAGGTCTGGTTATATCACCGTGTGCATCTCAAACACCAAGGGACGTCACAGTTTCATAATATATAAAGCAGATCTTACCAATGACAATCAACTGATTCAACATCTCTGAGAAAAAAAATATAACAAAATAAAAAAAACGTGCATGACTTCGTATAATCATGAATTAAAATCAAATTTAACATTTTAGGGCAATAGCCAACTGGGAAGATAATTCGGCTATTGTTGCCTAAACCTTGAAAATCACTTTGAATTTTTGATCATTTCCAGTTTAATGAAGAAGTTCTTGAAATTATAAATAAAAGAAAAAACAGTCAACCTTAGCAAAGGAAAGATCTAATGTGAGGGATGGAGGGGGAGGGGGAAAAGAGTAAACAGTTACATACTGATGATTGCTAAACTTAGTGCTTGAGAACAAACAATGAACTCCGTGGCTGCCTGAGCATTTTGGTAAATGTAGTCCATGTGTCTGGGAGTCAATGTTATCCATCACAGCTATACACATTATCACAATGCAGAGCTGTCTCTTTACTGCCATCAAGTGGCATTAATTTATACTGCATTGTGTGACTTGAAAAGGAACACTTCATGTGTGTTCCTTGCCAAGGTTACCTAGGGAGAAGCTCTTATTTTTGTGTCACGACTGTCCCTTACGAAACCCATGGCAGTCGCTGTTTACAAGCCCATCCAGCTAACACACATCAGATACGGTCAGTGCAGACTGTAAAATAGATGGTTGTTTTATAATTATGTCAGTCCGCACAACAAATGTCATGTAAACTGGGAGAAAGTAAATACACAGACTGCATTCATTACTGAAATAAAATGGGAAGCTTGCCACTCACCAGCACACACACACCAACAACAGCTTGGAAGATGACAATGATGACCTTGAATATTGTATTGAAAATCCACAAAACACATTAAGTTAAAACTAATCCATGTATCATAGCAGTAGTTCTCAGCGCATGGGTCAGGTCCCAAAAGGTCCACAAGTAATTGGTGTGAGACCCAAATAATCACAACAGACCATGTTGAGAATGTCAGATTTTTTTTAAAACAAAAACAACCAAAGTAGAAGCCTAGCTAACTTGAAGAAAGTTCCAATTCAACTACTTTGACCTTAAATTTAAAATTCACCTTGAGTTCCCGGCAATTACCACTTAAGTAAATAACCATGATCATATTCAGCCAGGCTCAAGTTGTTCAGATTAGTATAACTGCCTTCCTTTGTGTAATGTAAACTGCTTTCACAATTGGAAAACACGTATGAAATGTAAAAAATATATATTTGAAAGTTATTTGTGCGTTTAAAATGTATTAAAATGTAAAAATTGGTTATCAAGCTACCGACATATAAAATGTGAGGAAAAGAAACCCAAAACATGGACACTTCAATAATCATCACAGGGCTAAACATTCTCCACGTTAAAAAAAAAATACACATAGGACATCAACCATAGAGGAACGTCATTAATAAGATTTTAAATTCACATCGTGACAAAGATAAGATTTAATGAAAAAAATAACACAAGAGAGTTTAAGAATTAAAATCATTTTTATTGCTCGACCTGCTTTTAGGAGAAATCTATAACAAAAGGAATATATATTTATATATTTTAGCACATACAGTAAATGAGACTTATATAGTCAGATAACAATACAAAAATGGTCCTCTTTAATGACTATACTGCGACTCTCTAAGACCGTGATTGACTAACGTGTGGTACCCCAGGATGCAAGCTACACATTCCCCATAAAGCAGCTTGGCATCATGGGAAATTTAGCTCACAACACATGGGGTGCCATAGAGCTGGTCATCACTGTTCTAGGACACAATTTCAAAATGGCAGCTGGGGGGGGAAGGCGTTCTATGGCCTGAACCTGATTGCAAAAGGCAAAAACTCTACAGAAAGTGGCTTCAGATCAATTACCATTACACGCAAATAAAAAGGCTGTAAGTTAGAATATTTATGTCCAGCTGGCTCTTTAAAAACATCAGGATTTTTTTCCGCAATAATTCAAAATGGTTTAAAAGCTAAAAATCAGGTTGTGGTGCGGGAATAGACAATAGGGTTCAAAGATACATATGTATGAAACTGAAAAGAAAAAGCCTTTGAAAAATGTGATACTGCAGGAAATTGCAGTAAAATGCCCAACTGCTAACAATTATATAACACCTGGTGAAACAAGAAGAAGAAAAAAAAATTAATCCAAAAATACACCTACTTATAATACATCTAGAGGGTTCCTATGATTCGATTTAAAAAGCGTTCCTTTATTTGTTGTATAAATTAAAATAAAAAAAATAAAAAAAAGTCAGACATTGGAACACTTAATCCTTCATTGATGGCAGTTACAGATAAGCTTATTAATAAGCCCTACGCCTCACCAAACCCGTGTTCAGCCTCCTAAAATTTGTGGGATTAACAGATGTTGGCATTGGTAGCCATACACCTGGTGGTGTCTGTGGTCGGGCTGCTACCCAGTCATTAAGACGCAACCGGAATCTACCGATGACAGATTTAACATTATCATCTGCTGGAAACAAAAGCAGGAGTAGAATTGTTTATTGATTTTCTTTTTGTCAAATACCTGAAAAGTCCGACTCACAGCAAGGATATTCCAGGAGCCTAAACTGCACTGCATGTAGGAGCATACAGATTAAGCGGGGTAATATAAATCACTTGAGTGCACAAAAGCCCAACTATCAAAAACTTGAACAGTCCAGGTTTTTGGTGTCTAATGGACATGCAGCATATTTTTTGGAGACTGTTTTATATACGGAGCTTTATTTTGGAATTAAACATTGCAAAGAGTGCACCTGAAGCGTTAAGGTATCTGTTAGACAGCAGACAGAAACAACTTGTGTTTATCAATGTTTTGGGGGAAGCACAGGCTGTTCCCCTTCTTTAAAGAGAAGGCTAACACTCCCTTCTACGCTGCTTCAGCAGTGAAAAAAATTGTTACATTAAAACATGGGACATCAGTAAAAAGTCAACCAGGGAAAAATCTGTCATTATCTCATGCGGAGCCCAAGTGCCACAGACAGGTGAAACTGCACTTAAGTAAGATGCCTTGACAACACAAAAAAAACAACAAAAAAAACAGTAGCCTCCGCAGGCCGCGCGCAACTAGACAAGGTGAGCTGTACGAATACATACCCGGATCAGATATATGAAACGTGTGGATCTAGACATACTGGAATACAGCAGTGTGTGACTAATGTATGGAAAACAAAATGCTTTAAAAAGATTAGCTTCCACCGTTACAAGTCGGCCCCATCGTGATAAGTCATTTATTCTCTTATTTTGGTGCCGAAAACCAAGCAATCCCACCCCTCCCTCCCCATAATAAAAATATATTTAGTACGGCACTTACATTGCACAGAGAGAAGCGGGCACAGCTTTTTTTTTCCTTATAAGTCGATATGCAGTTTTACCTAGGACGCAAAAGAACTACAACAAGGTGATTTCAGAGTTAAACTGGTGATCGAAGATTTACAATAAAGCTTTGAGAGTGATCGTAGCTGCTCGGTTCCCTTGTGGTCACAGTTTCACATGAAACGCCTTGACAGAACGACAAAATACAGCTGCTTTAGAACTGCGCCGGTCACAACGCTCCTGCTGGAATAACTGCAGGTTATGAAGTACCATTATAAAGATCTGCGCTGCAGTAAATCATTACCTCGCAGGAATCCGCAAACCATACAAAAATAAAACGGACAGAAGCAGGCAAGTAGAAAGAATACACACTGCGAAAGACTGAAAAAAATCACACTCTCACTGAAAATGTTAAGATGTGAAGATCACATTAAAAAAATTACTGTATCTTCCACTTTTCCCCTAAATCTGACGCTTTTAAAATGCTTCTTGTCAAAATCCTATTTGAAGGCAAAAGTGCTTCTTAATTCAAATGGATTGTGGCATTAACCTTTAAAAACAAAACGGCAATATATACAACTCTCCATGGACTGCGGACAGTGAAAATAACAGGATGAAGGGAAAAGCAGTATTCAACAAGGCAAATATTTTCAGACACTCACAAAGGATATTTCTCCCAACAAGGAGACTTCAGCACCAGTTAATAACTCATTATCACCGAGGTTAGTTCAGTCAGGTACTAGGTAAACTGTACCGCAATCCCCTTACAGCCAAAAAGGGCGAAGAGGAAACATAAAAAAGTAAGGTGGGGGAGGGGAAGAGGAGCATATTTGGGGTTTTCACACAGCTGTGACATTGTGGAGGAGAAGCTGCGTAGGTGAAGCGGCGTGGTGGGAGGGATGGGGACCCAGGGAAGGAAACGTAATTCAGACAGACAGGGAGACGAAGCTGTTGTACTGCTGGATGTTTCGTTTCAGGATGTCTGAGCATGGCCCCAGGACCCGCTCAAAGCGTGGCCTGTCGAGCTTGACACATTTCAGGGGTCCACGAGCGACCACTGTAGCGGCGCGAGGCCGGTTCATTAATAAGGCTATTTCCCCTGTGGAAGAAAAACAAAAAAATGGTTACTAACAGAGCATTTCACATCTGAGAAGAAAACTTACAAACATACGCTTCCATTAAAGGGACACTATAGGCACTAAAACAACTTTAGCTTAATATAACAGTTTTGGTGTATAAATCATGCCTTTGCAGTCTCAGGGGTCAATTATCTGCCATCTAGGAGTTAAACCACCTTTTCTTCTGCCCATGCAGCCCTAAGCACACTTCCCCTGGCTTTCCTTTTCAATCAGATGTTAACCTATGTTATAAGTCTTTTTTGTTGTTGTTTTTTTATCTCCTACTCTGTAAATTTAAACACACACACACACGACTCCTGCAAGGTCTACCAAGCTATTAACAGTGAATGAGACAAGATTCTACATCAAGCAGAATGTGATATAAAGGAAGTGTAAACATTAGATCTCACTGTATAGGAAGTGTTTAAGAATACTGTTCAACTCGCGTGCAGGGAGGTGTGACGAGGGCTGCATAAACAAAGTTATTTAACCCCTAAACTGCAGATAATTGAGCAGTGACACTGCAGGGGCATGATCTATACACCAAAACAGCTTCATTAAGCTAAAGTTGTTTTGGTGACTATACTGTCCCTTTAAACAGACAGCTTGAATACCACCCTGACAGTGAAGGAAAGAGAAACAACACATTCCCATAACCCGTCTTTAGGGAAAAATAGGTTAGCACTTCCCCTCTCCAATCCCTTGGAAGAAGATGCTATCTTCACACAGGCACTGGAAGGAGGCGACTACTATTATCAAAATATACCAGGAAGGAAACAATGTCATCACTTGTAGGAAAGAGCTGCTGCTTTCCATCCCCCATCAGCAGCAAATCTCCCAAAATAAAAAGCAGCAAAGCTATGACACACCTCCAAACAGAGCAGAATACTTCAATAAGAGGATTTATACAGCAAGGCCTGTTTACATTATCCCAGAGCGCTTACAGCCAGTGTCTGAACATCACTCTCATAAACAATACATTGCTGTGTATAAAACTACTTCATGAACCTTCACAGACAGAACACAGATAAGATTCATTACAATAGGTTTTTACATTTGAGGTGTACCGTTTCCTTTAAAATCAACCTGCTTAGTTGAGGACATACCGAAAAAGCCTATTTAAGAAGCTTAGCACAGGAGGGCTATACAGGTAAGCCCAATATGTAATCTGTGATAAAACGCCTCTGGGTCTTTTATTAGAACAAACACACAATATGAGATTAATTCTTTAGGAATATATTGTTATATTACGACTGAATTTACAGGCTGTGCTGCTTTCTAGTTTGTTTAGTTAAAGGGACACTACAGGCACCCACACCTTTTAATCTCATTGAAGTAATTTGGGTGCACTGTCCCGGTTTCCTTAACCCTGCAATCTAAAACATTGCAGTTACAAAGAAACTGCAATGTTTCTATTGCAGGGTTAAGACCGCCTCTAGCGACGGTCTACTAGACAGCCACTAGAAGCGCTTCCTGCTGTTTTATGGATTTTTAACTCTGAAACTACACTGGACTTTCTCATGCTGTGCAAGAGGATATCCATTGTCTTCAAATCCCCCAGAGGAAAGCACTAATTTAAGAGAAAGGGGTTTCCCCTTGGTGTTTATGTCAGAGGAGGCAGAAAGCCAGCACCAGGGGATTTCAGCGCTAGTATAAGTTGAGCATTTTTAAAGTTTTTTTTTTTACCTTTTAAATTGAATAAAGGGGGAGTGCAGAGGGATACTATAGTGTTGGGAATACAGCTTTGTATCCATAACACAATAGAGTTCCTTTAAGAAACATGCATTGCATTCAGGGACAGATCAGAAATTATCATGGGATGTATATACTTCTTGATTACTTTTACATTAAGCTTTATAGTGCATCCATGCTCTCACACGAAAAAAAACAAAACTTTATAACTTTATTTTTATAACTAGGATAACAACAGAGCATTAAAAACATTGATCAGGAGTATGGTTAATGCAAAATAAAACAGGCAAATAGTCTATAAAGTGAATTTTAGCATGAGAGCTGTACTTTACTTTCCCTCTGGCTCCCTTTAACACAAGGTTACAAAGATAAGACGAGACCATATAATATTAGACTTCCTGAGCAACATCATTATTTAAAGTGAAGCAGACACCTTTTTTAGAGTGCAAATAGCTGTGGACATTATTTAATAGAGGACCAAGCGCCACAAAGTAGTATTTTTTCCACTTTAGCGTGAACAGATTAAAACGTATTTATTATTATTTTCAAAACATGCATATTTCACCAAGACCCTTGTATTCCACTTAAAGCAGCGCAATGTGGAAGGGCATTGGACATACTGTTGGAGATTACTTCACTATAGGATAGTCGTTACTCACCAAAGTAATCAGAAGGACCCAGCCGGCCCACTTCCACAAACTCCTCGTTCTCAGAGCGTCGCTGCAGCACTGCGGCTGTACCCTGCACGAAATCGAAAAAAGGTTTTAAACGTGTCAACTACATCTACAGAAACACGGATCTGCCAACATAACCTGTTTCCATGACAAATGGGACACACATCTGCAACTGTGCCTCTTCGAAAATATAATTATTGGTCCTTTATAGTCAGCAACATCTTGCACGTGCAAATTCACTAAACTGGAAAATTGCACATTTTGGGCAAAAATAGTTGAACTCAAAAAAATCCTCCAACTCTGCTTCTAAAATGATTTACAGTTTCCTATTTACGGAATAAAGCCAGTTTGATTTAATTCTGTGCCACGAGCTGGTGACTGCAGTCATTCCATTATTTATCATGTGTGAATGCCTACAGAATGTCCTCAATGTCATTTTTTTTATTTTACACAATGAGCATCAATATCTTCTACGATCCAATACATATCTGCAAATTATACTTCTTTGTTGTATTTAAACAGCAATCTACCTGAACAATCATTTTCTCTTTTTTCATGCCCTGGTTAGGTTTCTTGAATTTCTAATAAATTAAACCATCTATATCCAGTGACAACCAAGCATTTATGTTAATTTAAATTTTGTAATGTGCACGCTAGTAAAGGAGTTATAAACAGGGGCTGCTGGTATATAACAGAAAATAAACAAGTGCAACAACTTCCTTAAATAAAAGTTGATGCAGCCATACATGTAAGATCCAATTTTCATAAGCGCTGTATATATAAAATATATTGTTCTGAGGTACACGCTTAATTTTTAGAACAAAAACTGACCTCTAGGATTATGAAGAATTCATCTCCTGGTTCACCTTGCACCACGATCTTCTGCCCGTCCTCAAACTGTACTGGCTCCAGCGCATCTGCTACAGTCAGACGTTCCCACTTATCAAGGGATTCTGAGAGAAAAGGGTTCAAAAAATGGAAATTAACTTTAATAAATAATTGTTTAATGCAGCATGGAGTAGGCTGCCAGTTATTCAGCACATCTAGGTTTTGGAAGTACACATGATTATGGGGTCAACAACAAGTAATTGTTAAAGGCATACTCTGGCACCATAACCACTTTATGCCAATTAAGTGGTTATGGTGCCTGAAATCCCATGGTACCTCCCATCCTTAAAGTGTTCAAAATTATTATTGCGGGGGGCGGGGCCGGGCCGCCGAGCCGAGCGGTCGCAAGACAGACCAGCTCCTGCTCAATACAACCTACAGACCACCTTTTACGCCTGTAAATCGGGATTTTGGATTGCGTGACTAGCCCACAACTGCGACCCCAGACGTCTAGGGCTACCAGAGCTGAGGAGAGGCTTGCCCTATGGGTTTTAGTCCCTCAGGGGAGAGGTCCCTGCGGCAACAGGCGAGACCCTACCCGGCAGTGAGAGGAGTGGACGGCCGCCACACCACTAACCTGCCCACTGGAGCCCGTCGAACAGGGACTCCATCTGCGGACCCGGTCCTGATTCCCCCCCCCTCTGGACCGGGGGGGTGATCCCGGTCCTCACCCCAAGGGCCTGAGCGGGATGCAAAGGATGACACCGCTGCACACAAAATGGCGACCACCATGTGCGTAGGAGACCTGAGCCCCGATTACAGCGGGCCAAAAGGAACAAGCAGGGTGCCCCAGCATGAAGCTGAACATCCCCCTTACCACACTCCCAGCCTGCTCCCAAGCGACCACAAGCAGCAAACACTAAGCCTCCCACCACGGCTGACCCAGGCTCTCAGGGGACCAAGCAATCCGCAAAGCAGCCGCAGCCCACGAGCACCCTCACCGCACGCAAGCTCCTTAGACCTCGTGAGTTCAGAAGCTGAAGCCGGCGCACAATCCACAGAGCAGCAGAGAGGAACGGAGGTCGGAAGCCTGCTTTCCCACTGCCTAGAACGAGCTGCACTGGCATCGGTCGGCAGTGGAACTTCCCCTCCAAGAACTGACTCGAGACCACCAAGATGGCGGCTCCCCGCGGAGACAAAATTCAACTCCAGCAAGAAACCATGACGAACTGTCTAAGGGTCCAATGCTTGTGAGCTGCAGCACATTTAAATGCATTAATGTATAGCTTTGGGGGACTAAGGGGTGAAGCTGTGTCTCTCATGCTTTCTTAACGGCATCTATGTGTGTTTATGGGGGCCTGAGGGGTGACACTATGTCTCTCATACCTAAGCATGTACCTAGCTAAACTACCTACCCTGCCTGCATGTAACCTTACCTTGCAACTACTAGAAAATGTGCAATGTCTAGCAACTACTATGTGTTAAATGCAATATCTACTTAAAATTTAAGGGGCCACAGCAGTTCACCTCTCAAGCGACGCTAGCTCACAAACCGGTAACCACTCTTATGTTGCACGGCCACTTTAGTTGCATTGGCCTGCTTCCACAACTGCAATATTGTTTTCACTTCAACCGTAATGTTCAAAGCGTGGTGGCCAGATTGTTAAATTGTTAAATTAAGCTTAAGTGGCAGTGGTTTACCAAGCTGAACTAACACAATGGGTCATATTTCGTGGCAGTAAGCAGTTAACTACTAAGACCCTAATCCTACGTCATACAGCATACTGCCCCAGTTCAATAATCTATGTTGAATTTACCCACATGTTATTTTCCTTGTTTAGCACTACCTTAACACAATCATATATGCCTAACTAACCAGATATAGCGACATCCTTTAAAATATAAAATGAAGCAGACACTCATGAGAATGTATATCAATGTTAACTGTTATTACATATGTGTGTATACTTTGCTGATATATTATTCTTCCTTTTCTTCCTCTCTGTAACAAATTCACAGTGCTTCAATAAAACAAAGATTGACAAAAAAAAAATAAAAAATTATTATTGCACTTTAGAGCTTTCTCGCACACAGCAACATCTATGTATATTATTAATACGCTGTATTCAACTAAACATGGAACCTCTCCTTTTAGAATTATCCTGGACGATACTTACTTAATAAAAAAAAAAAAAAAAAAAAAAAGATTGCACCAAAAAGATATGATGGCCTTCTTCTGGGAATACCAATCTCACACATTTCAGCCTTAGGTTTTATCTATAAATCTCTCATGGAATAGTAGGAAAAGTTCTAAACACTCACCCAGAATGGACACCTTGCTCAGGAATTCTTCATACATCTTTCGTTTCCTCAGTGTACTTCCCTAAAAATAAAGAAAATTACATCTATATTAAGAAGGAAGGACCAAAAAAAAAACCCAGGACGTCCAAGACCCAAACTTAGTTTAACTTCCCAATCTTAATAGCGGTTATTAACTATATGACACCATATGTTATTTGTTTTAATTAAAGATACTTCTATCCACCGTGTAGGGCCAATGAGAGATATGTCACCCTAGCTGTATGGAATAGCAAATGTCAAAACATACAATTTAAATACTCTAAAAGTACCTACCCAGCTTTCCTATTCCAACACTATATCTGCTACCAAACCACTTGCCATTTCTTTTCTCAGTCTGGTCACCTGTGACCCTCCTACTTATGAATACCTTCAAAAGATCATTAATCTGAGAGAGGATTCCCAAAACATGAAGAATAACTTGTGAATCACACCACAGAGAATACCAAATGGAAATAAACGGTAAAATAACTAATTTCTTAGTGGATGGGCTGTATAAAAAAAAAAAAATTCCATCAATTATATTGTTGGGCTCTATAAAGTTCAGCCGTTATTTTTTCATGTTTCTTCAGCTACCTTTCATGCATGTATTGGTGACATTAAATACACAGAACAATATTAGGAGATAGAACTGCAATAATGATGTGCTGATTGGCTATCTGCTGCCAATGGACTCTCTAGAAATGCTACATGAAAGTAGACATTACAAATACAGCAGACAATTTCTAATTTAACAACATCGCCTTTGTGGATTGTAGGGTGGAAGTAGCCACTGTACTCACCATAAGGATTCTCCGATAGCTGTCTCTGTCTATTCCCCACAACTTTACATTGGTTTTGGCTTTTACGGTAGCGGCTCTGGGAGTACCGTAAATCAGAGCAAGTTCTCCAAAGCTGCCGCCCTCTCCAATACTGGTCATCCATTCATTGCTCACATAGACCTGGGGACAAAACAGAGCTTGAAAGTTACCTGGACTTTACATTACAACATTATATGTCTACCAGATGCTCACAGACAGGATGAGAGTAATAAGTAGCAATTTAATCATTTAAATCCTTAGAAATTCAATATATATATATATATATATATAGAGTGAATACCCAGCACTTCTCCTAACATAAAGCCACGCATGCAATCTTCATGATGGGTAGCAAATGCTGGGACATCACACAGATCACGATGTCATGATGGGGCAAGAAGTGCTATTTCTCAAAGAATCCCTTTAAGGCCCAGGAATATTATTAAGTCACGCATACCATTTTTGTTTTCTGAGAAAGATAGTCTAAAAACACTTGAAATCTAGTATTTCTGAGAGGAAATCATGAAACCATGCTAAGTTACTTAAATAAGAGCAGCAACCTATGCCGCAGTCCTTGCATTGTGTAAATGTATTCATAAAAACTAGTCGAGGTAAAACGCAAGACATAAGAATAAAATAAAAACACTACGCTCAACTACGACACTTCCTAGAGACAGACGCACGACTCCTCGGGGGGGACCAGACCCCTCTCTGATTTCAAAACACACTGTAAAACCCGCAACATTAAAACTAAGCAGCTCTCGACCTTCTACAAAACTATCCAGATGGACCACGCTGCCCACCGGCCGAAGTTTACCGTCTCATGGACCGAAGACCTTAACACACAATTCACGACAGCGCAATGGACATCTATATTTAACCAAATACATAAAACATCTATCTGCACCGCAATTCAGGAAAGCGGATATAAGAGAATCTCCAGGTGGCACTACTCCCCAGCTAAACTACACGCGCTTTTCCCCAACGCCCCAGATGTTTGCTGGAAATGTGCCCAACCAGGTGTGTCCTTGGCCCACGTCTGGTGGCGTTGCCCTCAAACCCAAAGATACTGGACAAACATAGGGACAATGATTGCGACAATAACAGGAATAAAACTTCCCCACATACTCTGCTTTTCCTGCTGCTACCCCACACCCTCACCAACACGCAGAACAGACTTGTAACTCATCTCCTCACAGCAGCCAACATCCTCATTCCAGTAAAATGGAAAAACACCAATACCCCGACGATCAGAGAATGGATTCACAGAGTAGACACGCTTAAAATAATGGAAAACATACAGGCCTCTATTACCCACAAATTGTCCCTCTTCGAAGAGGTGTGGGAGCCATGGACAAGATTCTTGTCATAATCTAAAAATGCCCCATGACTCCGCAACCTGGAACTCATCCACCACACACACCTGACCACAAGATAGCCAGAATGCCAACTGCCTAAATGCTCCCTTAAATTCCCTCTGGATCTCCTCTCGGGCTTCCCCTCCCTCATCCCTCCACCCCCTCCCCCTTTCTCCCTTTTACCCCCTCCTCTCCCCCCTTCCTCTCCCTTTTTGCGATATGACTCGCTGACTCTTAACTCACAGACAGACACAGGTAACTACCAGCTTCTTAACACAATAAGCCGCTACCGCTCGCACACTACTATTCAACTCCCAACTTGGGAGACCTGCAGCCAGCCCAAAAGCTAGATACCCCCCACTGTAATATCTGCTTGATCTATGCGGGTCAAATCTCGAACAAGTAGCCACCACCTATCCGGGAACCTGGCTCACCTATCCGGGAACCTGGCTCACAATAGACAATCTTGAACTTATCCATACCGTCCTTAAACAAAAGGCAACCACTGACAACAAATAAAACCCACTGCAATACGAGTGGCTCCTGATCCGCCAGGCTTATATAACTCAGCGTGGGAGGAAAATGCAACCCGCCCAGACGCCACAATAGTAGGGCAACTCCTCGAGTACCTTCACTACACTAGAGGATACAACGATCAGGGTTCATATTGCCCTATGTGATATGCTTACTACCACAGCATGGTAAAGTGACACCAACGCTAGAGACCCGGGCATCACTTACCGTTTAGGCAATACCCCCCAGGTCAATACACATACCTTTTCGTGCAAAACGCAACTCTCTTTGGCAGTAGATACCTGACAATTAACCACCACAATTTTCAACTGTTATATATTGCTGTATAATGTGCTGTGACCTCTGCGTGGGTCCCCTTCAATGATGCATACAGATTGTCTGTGAGAAATGTAAATCACCCCCTCTATGTCTTCCTGTGATTTCCTTCTATGTAAACAATAAAAGTTTATATATAAACAAAAAAAAAATGAATAAAATAAAAGGACACTCACATCCATTTCACCCTGGTCGACAACATAGAAGTTATCTCCTTCATCTCCTACAAAAAAAAAAAAAAAAAGGACAAGAATGTCAGCTGCTCAATGGTTTCTAAGAAAACCTAGAGAAACTGCCCTTAATAGTCTTAACAATGTACACTGCAAGTTCCATGTGACTAATGCTGCAGATCTTCTTGGCATACACTATTTTCCCATGATTCCCTGCATGCATTGGCACCGTTATTGTAATGCACAGAAAGTGTGGGCTAGTTGGAGAAAACATTACATCTGATGGAGAGGGGGGGAAAGGCAACAACTAATAACCAACTTTTTAGTTAGCGATTAGATTGTTCCCTTTACCTGAAGGGTCAGTTATATTACAGTAACTAAAAGTATGTGCAGTGGTTTTGGTGCATCTAAGTGGGGAGTGTAATCATTAAGATACAATGGACGCAAGGAAAGAAACAAAAACAAAAGTAGGAAGAAAAAAAAAAATTCTCAGATTTGGCCTGGCAGTTAAAATGTTAACTGTCACAAAACTATTTTGTTAACATAAACATACTTTGCATTCAGAGAGAGTGCACGTGGCATGTTTTCCTCCTACTCCTGGCAATACAAAATGTTAGGTTAAGAAACTATCTATTGATAAGGCATGAAATTGGTGGGTGTAGTCAATCTGTGCAGAACCGAGGAGAGAATGGTTTATTTTAGAAGCAAAAAAAAATAATGAATATTCTGCATCTCCAGCACAGGAACTTGCAATTAGTTTGTCTTTTCTAAAGAATTCCGGTTTAGTAAATAGATCGGGGCCTCCCTCCACATGAATGGTGAGATTGTGGTCGAGTGAATCCACTCTACGCTCAGATTTAATCATTAATCAATAGAATCATGCCTGGTGGGACAGAGCATCATTTAACATTAAAAGTACACATTTTCTCAAAATTGAAAAAGCCTGCTGGGCAGGAGAAACAAATCTCCAGTATAGTTTAGTGCTTAGATGGCAATTTAAAATAGGGGGGGGGGGGGGGGGGGAGGAGAGAGAGAGAGAGAGAGAGAGAGAGAGAGAGAGAGAGAGAGAGAGAGAGAGAGAGAGAGAGAGAGAGAGAGAGAGAGAGAGAGAGAGAGAGAGAGAGAGAGAGAGAGAGAGAGAGAGAGAGAGAGAGAGAGAGAGAGAGAGAGAGAGAGAGAGAGAGAGAGAGAGAGAGAGAGAGAGAGAGAGAGAGAGAGAGAGAGAGAGAGAGAGAGAGAGAGAGAGAGAGAGAGAGAGAGAGAGAGAGAGAGAGAGAGAGAGAGACACATTATAGAGAATTGACAAGAGTCAAAAATAGCTCGGGACGGGGGGCGGGGGGTGAGGGAATCATTGCCCTGACTTAAAAGTAGTAGTTCGTCTCTGAAATCTCCCAAAGTTATTGGTTAAGCAAATAAATCCCAATGATGTGAAAGTTCCATTTATGTGTCTGCAGGTAAGGGGAGTCAGTAAAAGTGACACAATAAGACAAACAACCACGATAGCAACTCGGCAAGCCGTGGGAAAAGAAACAAACCCAGAATCTTACCCTGCTGAATGACAGTCTCCCCGGCTATGTAGGTAACAGAAAACATTGCATCGAAGATATCACTAGAAAGAGAACAAAGGGGAGGGGGAGGAAATATTTACATTAACTTCAGATTAGACTTCGCAATATTCATAATCCTTTAGCTGTCAGGAAACTACAGGGTGCACAGGTTTCAGGTGATCGGCAGGAGGAGAGTGCCCTGCACAGCGCTCCTACTCCTGACATTCACTGCGTGTCACGTTGCCAAGGAGATTGCGGCAGAGAATCTTCTGTATCCACTACCTCAATAGCTTGATGTCAGACCTGGTACATGAAACACAGGATTCTCCACCATGGTCCGCTCAGCTACACTACATGAAGGTAAAAGGTAGGGGGCCTGGGGGACAGACAGACAAACACAGAAGGGGCTGGGGGACAGACACACAGAGGTGGCTGGTGGTACAAAACTATACATATTTTTCTACAAATCTGTTTTTAAAAATCTAAATTTGGCAAAATCAATTCAAAAACCGGACTTGAGCTCGGTAGTTATGATGTCTAGGGTGTCACTTTAATAAAGTAAAAACTTTAGCAGGCTCTGCATTGTGGCAAGGGTAGTCCACAGCAGCTGTAGTGAGACCTTATTCACTAGAGTAAGCATAGTATTGTCAGCAGCTTGATATGCACTGCTTAGACTCTAAGCCTTAGAGTAAGGCACTGACAGTGATGTATGGGTCACTGTACGGATCCTGGCAGCAGTCTGATATGCACTGCTTAATGGAGGAGAACTGACAGTGATGTATGGGTCACTGTATGGACCACTGGCAGCAGTCAGATATGCACTGCTTAATGGAGGAGAACTGACAGTGATGTATTGGTCATTGTATGGACCGTTGGCAGCAGTCTGATATGCACTGCTTAAAGGAGGAGAACAGACAGTGATGTATGGGTCACTGTATGGACCGCTGGCAGCAGTCTGATATGCACTGCTTAATGGAGGAGAACTGACAGTGATGTATGGGTCACTGTATGGACCGTTGGCAGCAGTCAGATATGCACTGCTTAATGGAGGAGAACTGACAGTGATGTATGGGTCACTGTACGGATCCTGGCAGCAGTCTGATATGCACTGCTTAATGGAGGAGAACTGACAGTGATGTATGGGTCACTGTATGGACCGCTGGCAGCAGTCTGATATGCACTGCTTAATGGAGGAGAACTGACAGTGATGTATGGGTCACTGTATGGACCACTGGCAGCAGTCTGATATGCACTGCTTAATGGAGGAGAACTGACAGTGATGTATGGGTCACTGTATGGACCACTGGCAGCAGTCTGATATGCACTGCTTAATGGAGGAGAACTGACAGTGATGTATGGGTCACTGTATGGACCACTGGCAGCAGTCTGATATGCACTGCTTAATGGAGGAGAACTGACAGTGATGTATGGGTCACTGTATGGACCACTGGTAGCAGTCTGATATGCACTACTTAAAGAAGGAGAACCGACAACAGAGAGGGTGGTAGGGGGAATACAAATGCAATATATTTTAAACTAGAGTTATGGGTAGAAAACTCTGCAAAGTGTGTTCAGTGGTCAGCTGATAAGCATGGTTGCGAACACTGTAGGTTTTTCGATCCCTAAATATCCTTACAAATGCACTAAGAGGGACACGAGGATACATTGCCATTTTAGGCACAGAAGATGCAGTGTTTCCATTCCAACACTTGCACAAGCCAAGCTAAAGACTGAAGCTAAGTTGTCATTCTGGGAAAGGAAAGGCTGTTCTAACCTTCTCTCATTGTCATCCAGGTGAGCAAACAGAACATTCTTCTCAATGGCTTTAGCCAAAGCAGCCATGGTCTTGTAATCTTTAGGGATGACCTGAAAGATAGGAAAATGTGTTACTGCTTCTACACAACAAAATTCCTGGCAGGAGGAGAACAAACTAAATCAAGAAAATGTAAATGGTATCAACATCTAGTGCACAATAGGCGTCAAATCTGGGAGAACCAGGGATGACTAGACAAGTTACTTAAAATACGTAACAGTGACGAGTATCACGGACACTGCGTCTTTACCTTGCGCACGTAAGAAGCAGCATCTTCCTCTGTATAAACCTCTGCACTGATAGCCCCTCGGCGCCTCCTTCCCTTTACTACTGGGTTCATGGGGGGCGGAGGAGAGATCTCATCCTCACGAGAGTCAGAGCGAGAGCCAGATTTCTGCTGATTTAATGTCTGCTTAATCTCTTCCTAAGGAGAGAAACAGAAACTAGAATTATTGCTTAACACAACGATATATATCATCGAACATGGGCACCAGTTTATAAAGCTGAAAATAACAAAATGACAGAGAAAACAGGCAAAGCATGTAAAGCTGTCCCAGTTTATAACACAATGTAACTGATAGTTTTATAAAGAAACATCTCCCTAAGATAACAATGCATATAAAACCAGTGTGAGAGAGGATGAGTCCACGGAGTAAGAAGAGGAAGAAAATGAGTTGAACTTTAGGCCACTCATAAAATATATGATAACAAGCTCATAATAACATCCTAAAGGATCACCATAAACTACTTCTGCCGATTCTAGAGTCATGTTCCCTATCCAACATGAATACAGGCCAACTCTGGGAACAAAGGAGTGGACGTTGCAAGGATGGCACAGGTCCAGCCATTTGCAGATATGTGCGGATCTGAGCTAAAACACTAGAGAGTAAAAAAATTAAAAGTTGTCAAAGATGTCAACCTGCCAAATCACCTTTAAGAACGATTTAAGAGCTGGCAGTCTCAGACCATGAATGATTGAAATTATTGAAGCATAACAGAAGTCCGCTTTAGCAAGAACACAGAAGAATGGAAGGACCCCGAGTGCCACACGGACTTATACTTACTTACAAATCGTCCAAAAACAGTTTGACTCTTTACCATGGGATGGTGCCGAGACAGGGTGCTTAGACTAAACCATAAAAAAAGCACTGATTGGATTCAAACAGATAGGGCTTCTAAACAAAATCAATGTCTTTAAAGGAACAGAGAAAGGGTGGGTAACCCACAGGGAATTGGTAACAAACAGGAAAAAGGGGGAAATCTGTTCCCACTGCCTATATTAGGTAAATACTAACGGTTACAAATCTAGAAGATACTTTATTAATGGATAAGGAACACCTATCTGAAAAAGGCCCCAGCGATGGCTGCCTAACTAGACAAAGGTCAATAGCGGCAGTCCAATTAAGGAGCAGAAAAAAAACGGAAAATAAATGACAACAAAGAAAATATAATAGAAGAAAGTATAAAAATCTGTGTATAAATCAATAGAGGAGTTTAATACACATCGTGTGTAACAACATAAATATAATGACTGTGGTTAAAAATAATAATAAGTGCTAGAAATATGCTTAACTTAGTTGCCAACATAGACAAAAGGGGATAAATCCCACTAAGTCGAGCTGCACAATGTCGTAAATAAACAGGTGTCTGTATCAGAAATAAGATACAATACAGAAACTCCCACTGGGTAAATCTACACACTTTCGTTAGATATAATCCTAACAATGTATCGAAAAAAAGAGTATCAGTGTGATGTATCTTCATGGGATTCTGTATAAATCAGTATAAGCTCAATCTATAAAAATAATAGCAAATGAATATATATCCAAATAGCAATCTCTCATTAGACCTAAAGCAAATTTGCATACTGCATTAGTGTCAGATGGTCCTGAGTAAGTCAGCTTAATAATAAAAGATACACTGCAACTAATCCTACTCTTTGATTAGTAATTTCGTCAGAAAGATCAAAAGTATTCCTGATAGAAATAAGATAGGAACAGTGCCTTCTAGGGCACTCGGTATAGGATAGGGCTTCTACCCCCCAGCACTGCTATAATCATTTGTATTCAAATAGGTCTAGCATCAAACAAATCACAGGAATTCATATTTGCCTAGCGCAATTACAATTCCTTTGGTCAGTTTAGGAGCCAGACCAAAAGCTTATAAGGAAGTGATAGGGCTCCTCGGCATTTATGGACTCTGCTATATCATATCTGTGTTTTGCTCCAATGATCAAGAATATCTACCCACAAGAACAATTCGGCCTGCCCGACTTGCCATTCACATAGCACCTCAGCTGCAGTGGCCATAGCTTGATGGAAAAAAAAGTGACACCTTCCTCGGTTACATTAAAGGGACACTCTATGCACCAAAACAATGATAATTTAATGTAGTGGTTTTGATTCATTGTTCATGCCCCTGAATTGTCATTGCTCAATGGTCTACCACGCAGGAGTTAAATCACTTTGACCCACAACACACCATTCACTCAACATCCAATGCCCACCCCCTTCTAGTGACATGCCCTTTGTTTGCAGCCTATCAGGGTTATCCTTGGTTGGGTAGCTAATGTTAAAATCACTGCTGGTCAGATGGGTCAGGCTTTGTGTGCTGAGAGAGCTTCATTTTTTTCGCAAACCTCTATAAAAAGATTTGACTCAAACCAGAGGAAATACCCAGAAACGCTGTGCACAATAAACACTACGTGAGCTGTACTGTTTACGTTACTTAGAGCAGTGGTTCACAGTCTTTTTGGTCCAAGGCACATTTTAATAAGAACCATTTCCCCTTTTTACCTTCAACACGGCTAATACACATTAACTTGAAGATTTACTAGAGAGATATGCAGACATTGGCTTATAGTTTTAACTAATTGCTGGATGGAAATACCAACTTTAACACTGACTCATAGTAAATCATTTGTGTTCATCATGTTACAGAGCTGAAGACAATGTGTTTTTGGCACACTTTAAGGCAGGGGTGCCCAAAAGGTAGATCCCCAGATGATTCAAACTACAGCTTCCATGGTGCTTTGTCATTCTAGAGGCATGCAAAGCAACAGTGGAGCTACAGTTCTGCAACATCTAGGGATCCACCTATTGGGCACCCCTGCTTTAAGGTACACTGGTTGGACTATCCCTTTAAGGGCAGTCAGTGACAAAACACTGATAACAGTTCATGGTCAAGCTGGTATTTCTGTTTGTCATATGAGCCAGGAGCATACCTCAGTAAACACTGCGTGACTGAGAACCTGTAACATTAAGAAGCATAAGAGATTTGTTTTATATCCAAGTTAAACTCTAGATTGCAAGCTCATATGAGCAGAGCCATCTTTAACTCATGATTCCTCTTACCTAAATTAGTAATTAACTATTGTTTTCCCTCTATATTTCCATTATAAAGTGCTGCAGAATAGGACAAAGAGCAGTGGAAAAGCACAGTGATATCATTTAAAGATTATCACAATTTTCTAAATAAAAACTAACAAAACATAGGCTATAAAGATCTTCATAGGATATGCGTCATTAATACAGCATTATTAGAGAGGAGTATGAGAGAGCGTCTGCATCTGGGATTCACAAATCTTACACTTCAGGGAAAACACAGATACTCACCCTAAGGGCAACTGTAAGGTTAGAACCCGTCCTCATGTACAGCGTGGTGGGGATTAATGAATGAATATTGAGAACAACTAAAGCAGAGACATGCAGGTTTTACATGGCGTCACTGCAGGGATTGAGTGATGGCAAAATGGACGTCAGTGGGGTGAGCAAGGTAACACTATACACTGGCCCAAATCTCATTGTGAAATGCCTATGCAGCATCAGGTGTAGTTATTAGCGCTGTTTGTTTATAAAGGGTCACCAAACAGTGGAACCTCATCTGCTGTAACAACAGAGCATTATGTCTGGCAAAGCATCACCAGAGATGTAGATCTACAAAATCTTGATTTTAACCTTTTTGGCGATCCCTGGTGTATGGAGAGATGCCCCCTGATGTTAATTCCACAGCCCATGACACCCCAAGCCTACCTTCTCGAGGCGCTCAAAGTACTCCCGCAGAAAGGCCATAGGGTGTTCTGGTCTGGAGGTGCACAGCTGGACGATGCAGTCCTTGAGGAGCTGCTGAATGTTGTGTTTTTGGACATAGTGTTCACACTCTCGGAGGCTGCGATCCTCCTCGCTGCTGCAGGATGCCATGACTATCTGAAACAAAAGAAAGAAAGGCATCTATTTATAGGTCAAAGGCACCAGCACGCACCAAGTCACCACTCTGATAACAGGTTAACTCCTGAGTTACAGCCTGACCCACTCTCCGCACAGGAGACCCAAGTGCCAGGAGCGGGGACAGAGGCAACTTCAAATAAATCAAATGTTTAAGGACAACTTCATAAACATGGAGGTTTTGGGGGAGTTTTCCCTTTTCAATTCTTATTATGGTAAATGGAGTTCTAGCTGGTTTAGCGGGAGTGTGTTTGTGTGTGAATGTATATGTATGTAAATATATACGGTACATACACACACAAAACACTAACTAGGTTTGCAAGCAAATAAAATACAAAAACATCTGAAAAAACAACACCCACCTTCATAGCAGTAAAGAGGACTGCATCCCACGACTCCTAGAGTGCACACACGTTAGGAACTGTGGGATACTGTCATTTGGGGGCAGAATGCCAATGATTACTTAATAAATATGCACAACTGGAATAAGGAGAAGGTGGAAAGAAAACTTCCAAGTGAAACTCAGGGGAGTGTCAAACAGGGTTCAACAGACCTTTTGGTCCCTGAGGATTTGTTCCTGGCACACAGCCTGGAAACAAGAGCAGTATAGTAGCACAAAATTATGAATAATATATTTGGGGAGAATTAACCCAACTGCACATTCCTGCAGGGAGCTACTGAAGTTGGGATAGATCAGCTGCATATGGCATGTATAATGTTATATGGGTACTCTTAAACTGTAAGATGTTATATGGGCACAGTGTGGGCAGGCTCAGGCTGTAAGATGTTATATGGGCACTGAGTGGGCAGGCTCAGGCTGTAAGATGT
The DNA here is from genome assembly GCF_036172605.1 of Pelobates fuscus. Lineage (NCBI taxonomy): Eukaryota > Metazoa > Chordata > Amphibia > Anura > Pelobatidae > Pelobates > Pelobates fuscus. The sequence continues at coordinate 368,084,017 of NC_086321.1, forward strand.
TATATGGGCACAGCGTGGGCAGGCTCAGGCTGTAATATGTTATATGGGCACTGAGTGGGCAGGCTCAGGCTGTAATATGTTATATGGGCACTGAGTGGGCAGGCTCAGGCTGTAATATGTTATATGGGCACTGAGTGGTCAGGCTCAGGCTGTAATATGTTATATGGGCACTGAGTGGGCAGGCTCAGGCTGTAATATGTTATATGGGCACAGCGTGGGCAGGCTCAGGCTGTAAGATGTTATATGGGCACTGAGTGGTCAGGCTCAGACTGCAAGATGTTATATGGGCACAGCGTGGGCAGGCTCAGGCTGTAAGATGTTATATGGGCACAGTGTGGGCAGGCTCAGGCTGTAAGATGTTATATGGGCACAGCGTGGGCAGGCTCAGGCTGTAATATGTTATATGGGCACTGAGTGGTCAGGCTCAGGCTGTAATATGTTATATGGGCACTGAGTGGTCAGGCTCAGACTGCAAGATGTTATATGGGCACTGAGTGGGCAGGCTCAGGCTGTAATATGTTATATGGGCACTGAGTGGGCAGGCTCAGACTGCAAGATGTTATATGGGCACTGAGTGGTCAGGCTCAGACTGTAAGATGTTACATGGGCACTGAGTGGGTAGGCTCAGGCTGTAATATGTTATATGGGCACTGAGTGGTCAGGCTCAGGCTGTAATATGTTATATGGGCACTGAGTGGTCAGGCTCAGACTGCAAGATGTTATATGGGCACTGAGTGGGCAGGCTCAGGCTGTAATATGTTATATGGGCACTGAGTGGGCAGGCTCAGGCTGTAATATGTTATATGGGCACTGAGTGGGCAGGCTCAGACTGCAAGATGTTATATGGGCACTGAGTGGTCAGGCTCAGACTGTAAGATGTTACATGGGCACTGAGTGGGTAGGCTCAGACTGTAAGATGTTACATGGGCACTGAGTGGGTAGGCTCAGGCTGTAATATGTTATATGGGCACTGAGTGGTCAGGCTCAGACTGTAAGATGTTACATGGGCACTGAGTGGGTAGGCTCAGGCTGTAATATGTTATATGGGCACTGAGTGGGCAGGCTCAGACTGCAAGATGTTATATGGGCACTGAGTGGTCAGGCTCAGACTGTAAGATGTTATATGGGCACTGAGTGGGCAGGCTCAGACTGCAAGATGTTATATGGGCACTGAGTGGGCAGGCTCAGACTGCAAGATGTTATATGGGCACGGAGTGGGCAGGCTCAGACTGCAAGATGTTATATGGGCACTGAGTGGGCAGGCTCAGACTGCAAGATGTTACATGGGCACTGAGTGGGTAGGCTCAGGCTGCAATATGGCTGTTCACTGCATGTGAAGCTGGGATAGTACTTCTGTGTACGATGAGAGTGCTATTTTTCCTTCTGTAGTTTTCTGGTTTGCAATGAATGAACAAGCAGCATGTATAGTCTAGCACCATAATTTTAAAACTGGTTTAGAAAATCCTCTACTTTACTAATCCACCAACTAAAATCTGGAAATATCCCTTTTCCCATCTGTGATTGCCCTGATTTGTGTAATACATAAAGAAAAATATATTGCTGCTAAAAATCAGCCTAAACTTCTCGAGAATTGCTTTACGTTTAACAGATAAAAATCTATGCTGTGGTCAAAATATGACGTGAAGGACATTTACCAATAAGTCACCTACAGCACGAAACACTGGTCCTATTGCCTAAACTTTCTATTTTCACTGAAGCATGTGACCTCGCCTAACACGTCATCAAGACCTTTTAAAGAGAGCAGTAAAATTCTGTGAGCTTTGTTTACCAAATTCTTTAGCATGTTCCATTCTGCTCACTATATCACACAGTGCTTTTCTTGGGACTTGGGCACAATATTCCAAAAAAGACAAAAGTAATTTATTAACAACCACATTACATCAGACAGAGTTTTGCAGTTTTTTTTTCCTTTCTTTCTTTCTTTCTTTCTTACTGGCTCCTCTGGAAATTGTAGCCACAAGTAGCAGACTACTCTTAGTATGCAGTAAAATAATACATGCAATTTGGCAATACTCATTGCACAATCATCCCCAGTGTGGCAGAGAGATCTGGGATCTAATGGGGGACCCACGGGAGGACAACAAAAAATTTCCATGAATGTGTAGGAAGAGGAGAATAAAATATAATCGTTATTCAACTATTTACGGGGATGGTGACGACTGATCTGGCTGCCCACAGTGTGGATAGCACAAAGATTTGCATCACAACTAAATTGCACAATGCAGATTCCCCAAAAATAAACACATAAATAAATACTGAGCTAAGTAAGAAGGCCTTTGACATGGACAGTGCTACGACAGATCGAGGTAAACAGGAAAAGGTTCAAAGTCTGAGCTGACGCCAGGGACAGGCAGATTTCTTGTTTTGACAGCAGAAGTTGCAGAACTGGGAGGATAAGGTTCTTTCAGCATTAGGAGTTTATACAGCATCCCGGACAGCTATAGGCATGTGCCAAAACACTACTGACGGGAACAAAAGGGATGCAAAAGCCAACAAAACATCTGTGAATAGCTGCATTGATTTCGTGGATATGAATGCATGAAGACAAACAAGCCATGGTTCAAAACTGTACTTAGTATTACTATACAAGAAAAAGCGTGCTGCTCTATAACAGCACAACTAAGGCCTCACCTGCAATACACAAGAAAATGGTGCAAAGTACCCCACTTAAACAGGCCGGTCAATGCACTACCTGAAATTCATTTAAAAAAATAAATAAAATAATGTAAAAGGCAAAGATGGGGCCACACAATCAGTCCTTTAAAATAGGCCATGTTTACAAGCACACCAAACAGCGAACCCACGTCACCGTTATGTGCCATCGGTAATAGATCTGTCAGAGTTTAACATGACACACAGGGGTACAATACACATTAGCACCTGAGAGAAACAAGTAAAGCAGAGATTTTACCAATCACATGGTGTTACACACGTGCCTTACCAACGCACCCCGGGAGCAAACAAACTTGCACTGTACAAAACACATGTGAAAAATCTCACCAAGATATAAATACTCCACAAACTGTAATGGGCAGACGGCACTGGGAGCTGGTCAATGAAAGCGTTCCTCTGGAAACTATTTTAAGTGCAGTTTCCGGATATGGGGGATATATTTGATACAATTTCTTCCTCCATGCTATGCAGCAGAGTGGCAAGGATTATTACACCATTTAAATCCACATGTCCAGTTATCAGACACCATAAACAAATAGCAGTAACTATTGTTTCACATATGTCACCAACATAGATCCACAAACATGCACTTAATTTGAAAAACTCAATAAAACAATAATTGCAAGCTCAACGAACCAGAAGCTGTTTAAACAATCGCTGGCTCCTATTTTTATATTTATAAAGAGCTCTATATGTGCAGTTGCTAATTAGCTGACAAAACAAACACAAAGAAAAGCAAAACAACAAACGACAAATAAAATATATATAAACTTTCCCCCAATACAACATAACTAGCTCTCAAATGTTTATATCTAAAAGATGGTTGCTTAACGTAAATTCTAGTCAGATATGGTGGTCTGACTTAAATTGTATTCTACTACTGCTTGCTAGATTAATAAAAAATATATAACATTGAATACACACGCAGCACCCATCTGCTTTGCAAAGGCTTAAAAACTGACTTCTCTCAGGTGATAGCCATAGTGCGCCATTATTGATGGACAAAGGGGAGTAAAGTACTCAAAACATTAACTTTGTTGGAGTAAAAAAAAGTCAGCCACCTGTCTGCACGCTTGCAATCTCACAGCAACCGGTTCAAGGCTGGATGTGCCAGGAATACCTTTCCAACAAGCTCTTCTATGCCTCAAAAATTTGAGATTTGGATGCAGGACAAACCGTATGAATTTATAAAGCCATACTTTCAAAGGATAACTTGGAAAAATAAACCCAAAAATGATAACACTATCACTGAAGGCCAATCCTGACACTGCAGAGGTTAGGGACTAGAGTTCCTACGAAGCTCTGCTGATCTTTGGCTGGCTGAGAATCATGGGACATTAATTTACCAAATATGTAGGTTGCCAAGATTAGCAGGCAATGCTCTAGCTTGCAGCAGAGCTTCAAAGTTACCTAAAACATGCTACTAACTTAAATAAAAACTCTTTTTGTTTTGCAGTTTTTAGTGCGTGTGTAGGTGTATGTAAATACACACACACACACACACACAGATTAAGAGTACACACAGATTTCACAGGACAGAAAAGAGGTTTGGTTATGAAAACACACGTGGAATGCTCTGCATAATATTGTACTTTCAAACTCTCTTTCTGGATAATAATCTGTATACCTCTCCCTGTATTATCCCAGCACGTTCCCTTCAGTATTGATCCCCAATATTAAACCATATGCATTTTCATAACAGCATCACAAAAACCCTAAATCCTCTCTATTAAGGGTCTTTCTGTAAAACTAGGAATTCTGCTGAATTGCATTTAAGGCCAAATTAGCAGAGTTGCACAATTCTCCAAATGTGGCTATTTTTGGAACTTAATTTACCCTCATCAATACATTCCCAATAATTCCCAGTTTAGTGAATAATTGTCTGTATTACCCTGGAAACTCACTGCGCTACCCCCTGGATACTGTATTCCATAACAGCTTTTATTATGACCTGCTACCCCTAGCACACTCTGTATTATCCTCATGGCTGCTGGTTAACTCTTGGTATTACCCTCTGGGCCCCTGTAACGATTTCCCTTCTCGCCCCCTACTAACCTCTGCGCCTGTGTACCAATCCCTATTCTCTCTGTATTAACCCTCAGTCTATTCTATATTACACTCTGGTCCCATTTTACCATCTGTGCCCTTATAATGCCCTTTAGCCCTGCTGTTCTATTATATGCCCCAATCTCTCGTTCTCCACTTATAATACCCCATCTCTGTCAGCCTCTCCGCAGATTGCCCCCCCATCTCTGTCACCCTCTCGGCAGATTGCCCCCCCATCTCTGTCAACCTCTCGGCAGATTGCCCCCCCATCTCTGTCAACCTCTCCGCAGATTGCCCCCCCATCTCTGTCAACCTCTCCGCAGATTGCCCCCCCATCTCTGTCAACCTCTCCGCAGATTGCCCCCCCCATCTCTGTCAACCTCTCCGCAGATTGCCCCCCCCATCTCTGTCAACCTCTCCGCAGATTGCCCCCCCCCATCTCTGTCAACCTCTCCGCAGATTGCCCCCCCCCATCTCTGTCAACCTCTCCGCAGATTGCCCCCCCATCTCTGTCAACCTCTCCGCAGATTGCCCCCCCATCTCTGTCAACCTCTCCGCAGATTGCCCCCCCATCTCTGTCAACCTCTCCGCAGATTGCCCCCCCATCTCTGTCAACCTCTCCGCAGATTGCCCCCCCATCTCTGTCAACCTCTCCGCAGATTGCCCCCCCATCTCTGTCAACCTCTCCGCAGATTGCCCCCCCATCTCTGTCAACCTCTCCGCAGATTGCCCCCCCATCTCTGTCAACCTCTCCGCAGATTGCCCCCCCATCTCTGTCAACCTCTCCGCAGATTGCCCCCCCATCTCTGTCAACCTCTCCGCAGATTGCCCCCCCATCTCTGTCAACCTCTCCGCAGATTGCCCCCCCATCTCTGTCAACCTCTCCGCAGATTGCCCCCCCATCTCTGTCAACCTCTCCGCAGATTGCCCCCCCATCTCTGTTAACCTCTCCGCAGATTGCCCCCCCATCTCTGTCAACCTCTCCGCAGATTGCCCCCCCCCATCTCTGTCAACCTCTCCGCAGATTGCCCCCCCATCTCTGTCAACCTCTCCGCAGATTGCTCCCCCATCTCTGTCAACCTCTCCGCAGATTGCCCCCCCATCTCTGTCAACCACTCCGCAGATTGCCCCAACTCAGTCAACCACTCCGCAGATTGCCCCAACTCAGTCAACCACTCCGCAGATTGCCCCAACTCAGTCAACCACTCCGCAGATTGCCCCAACTCAGTCAACCACTCCGCAGATTGCCCCAACTCAGTCAACCACTCCGCAGATTGCCCCCAACTCAGTCAACCACTCCGCAGATTGCCCCAACTCAGTCAACCACTCCGCAGATTGCCCCAACTCAGTCAACCACTCCGCAGATTGCCCCAACTCAGTCAACCACTCCGCAGATTGCCCCAACTCAGTCAACCACTCCGCAGATTGCCCCAACTCAGTCAACCACTCCGCAGATTGCCCCAACTCAGTCAACCACTCCGCAGATTGCCCCAACTCAGTCAACCCTTTTTGCAGATCCCCTGGATTACTATAGCTGTCTCTATATTGCCCTTTTGCCCCCTGAATTACTATAGCTGTCTCTATATTGCCCTTTTGCCCCCTGAATTACTATAGCTGTCTCTATATTGCCCTTTTGCCCCCTGAATTACTATAGCTGTCTCTATATTGCCCTTTTGCCCCCTGAATTACTATAGCTGTCTCTATATTGCCCTTTTGCCCCCTGAATTACTATAGCTGTCTCTATATTGCCTTTTAGCCTCCTGGATTACTATAGCTGTCTCTATATTGCCCTTTTGCCCCCTGAATTACTATAGCTGTCTCTATATTGCCCTTTTGCCCCCTGAATTACTATAGCTGTCTCTATATTGCCTTTAGCCCCCCAAATTACTATAGCTGTCTCTATATTGCCCTTTTGCCCCCCGAATTACTATAGCCGTCTCTATATTGCCCTTTTGCCCACTGGATTACTATAGCTGTCTATATTGCCTTTTCGCCCCCTGGATTACTATGGCTCTCTCTATATTGCCTTTTCGCCCCCTGGATTACTATAGCTGTCTCTATATGGCCTTTTTGCCCCCTGAATTACTATAGCTGTCTCTATATTGCCTTTTTGCCCCCTGAATTACTATGGCTCTCTCTATTTTGCCTTTTTGCCCCCTGGATTACTATGGCTCTCTCTATTTTGCCTTTTTGCCCCCTGGATTACTATGGCTCTCTCTATTTTGCCTTTTTACCCCTGGATTACTATAGCTGTCTCTATATTGCCTTTTAGCCCCCTGGATTATTATAGCTGTCTCTATATTGCCTTTTAGCCCCCTGGATTACTATAGCTGTCTCTATATGGCCTTTTAGCCCCCTGGATTACTATTGCTGTCTTAATATTGCCCTTTAAATTACTATAACAGTCTCTATATTGCCCTTCAGCCCCCCCCCCCCCCTGTATCAACCCAGTTGTCTCTGTATTGCCCTCTAGTCTCTACATTGCCTCAGCTGTCTCTGTTCTGCCCTCTAGCTCATATACAGCACCAGCTGCCTTCTAGCACCCTGTATCGCCCTCTGTATTATCCCAGCTGTCTCAGTATTGCCCTCTAGCCCCTATTTTGCCCCAGCTGTCTCAGTATTGCCCTCTAGCCCCTATATTGCCCCAGCTGTCTCAGTAGTGATCTCTAGCCCCTATTTTGCCCTTGCTGTCTCAGTATTGCCCTCTAGCCCTCAGTATTGCCCCAGCTGTCTCAGTATTGCCCTCCAGCCCCCCGTATTGCCCTCCAGCCCCCCGTATTGCCCTCCAGCCCCCCGTATTGCCCCAGCTGTCTCAGTATTGCCCTCTAGCCCCTGTATAGTCCCAGCTGTCTCAGTATTGCCCTCTAGCCCCCTGTATTGTCCTAGCTGTCTCAGTATAGCCCTCTAGCCCCCTGTATTGCCCCAGCTGTCTCAGTATTGCCCTCTAGCCCCTGTATTGCCCCAGCTGTCTCAGTATTGCCCTCTATCCCCCAGCTGTCTCAGTATTGCCCTCTAGCCCCCTGTATTGCCCCAGCTCTCAGTATTGCCCTCTAGCCCCTGTACTGCCCCAGCTGTCTCAGTATTGCCCTCTAGCCCCGTGTATTGTCCCAGTTGTCTCAGTATTGCCCTCTAGCCCTCTGTATTGCCCCAGCTGTCTCAGTATTGCCCTCTAGCCCCCTGTATTGCCCCAGCTTTGCCCTCTGCATTGCCCCAGCCCCCTGTATTGCCCCAGCTGTCTCAGTATTGCCCTCTAGCCCCCTGTATTGCCCCAGCTGTCTCAGTATTGCCCTCTAGCCCCTGTATTGCCCCAGCTGTCTCAGTATTGCCCTCTAGCCCCCTGTATTGCCCCAGCTGTCTCAGTATTGCCCTCTAGCCCCCTGTATTGCCCCAGCTGTCTCAGTATTGCCCTCTAGCCCCCCAGCTGTCTCAGTATTGCCCTCTAGCCCCCTGTATTGCCCCAGCTGTCTCAGTATTGCCCTCCAGCCCCCTGTATTGCCCCAGCTGTCTCAGTATTGCCCTCTATCCCCCAGCTGTCTCAGTATTGCCCTCCAGCCCCCGTATTGCCCCAGCTGTCTCAGTATTGACCTCTAGCCCCCGTATTGCCCCAGCTGTCTCAGTATTGACCTCTAGCCCCCTGTATTGCCCCAGCTGTCTCAGTATTGACCTCTAGCCCCTGTATTGCCCCAGCTGTCTCAGTATTGACCTCTAGCCCCTGTATTGCCCCAGCTGTCTCAGTATTGCCCTCTAGCCCCCTGTATTGCCCCAGCTGTCTCAGTATTGCCCTCTAGCCCCTGTATTGCCCCAGCTGTCTCAGTATTGCCCTCTAGCCTCTGTATTGCCCCAGCTGTCTCAGTATTGCCCTCTAGCCCTGTGTATTGTCCCAGTTGTCTCAGTATTGCCCTCTAGCCCCCTGTATTGCCCTCTAGCCCCCTGTATTGCCCTCTAGCCCCCTGTATTGCCCTCTAGCCCCCTGTATTGCCCTCTAGCCCCCTGTATTGCCCTCTAGCCCCCTGTATTGCCCTCTAGCCCCCTGTATTGCCCTCTAGCCCCCTGTATTGCCCCAGCTTTGCCCTCTGCATTGCCCCAGCCCCCTGTATTGCCCTCTAGCCCCCTGTATTGCCCCAGCTGTCTCAGTATTGCCCCAGCTGTCTCAGTATTGCCCTTTAGCCCCCTGTATTGCCCCAGCTGTCTCAGTATTGCCCTCTAGCCCCCTGTATTGCCCCAGCTGTCTCAGTATTGCCCTCTAGCCCCCTGTATTGCCCCAGCTGTCTCAGTATTGCCCTCTAGCCCCTGTATTGCCCCAGCTGTCTCAGTATTGCCCTCTATCCCCCCAACTGTCTCAGTATTGCCCTCTATCCCCCCAGCTGTCTCAGTATTGCCCTCCAGCCCCTGTGTTGCCCTAGCTGTCTCAGTATTGCCCTCTAGCCCCCTGTATTGCCCCAGCTGTCTCAGTATTGCCCTCTAGCCCCTGTATTGCCCCAGCTGTCTCAGTATTGCCCTCTAGCCCCTGTATTGCCCCAGCTGTCTCAGTATTGCCCTCTAGCCCCTGTATTGCCCCAGCTGTCTCAGTATTGCCCTCTAGCCCCCCAGCTGTCTCAGTATTGCCCTCCAGCCGTCTCAGTATTGCCCTCCAGCCGTCTCAGTATTGCCCTCCAGCCCCCGTATTGCCCTAGCTGTCTCAGTATTGCCCTCTAGCCCCCTGTATTGCCCCAGCTGTCTCAGTATTGCCCTCTAGCCCCCTGTATTGCCCCAGCTGTCTCAGTATTGCCCTCTAGCCCCCTGTATTGCCCCAGCTGTCTCAGTATTGCCCTCTAGCCCCCTGTATTGCCCCAGCTGTCTCAGTATTGCCCCAGCTTTGCCCTCTGCATTGCCCCAGCCCCGAGCTCCCCCATACCGTGTTCCTGTCCCGGGTGTGAGTGCTGGCTGTCCCCGGGCGGTGCAGTCGGTGTCGGACTCGGTGTTTCCCCGGTAATCCCCGGTGCTCTGGGCCTCCCCCTCCGGGTGTCTCTTCCTCGCTCTCACCGGAAACTGCCGCGTCAGCCAATCAGCGGCCGCCAGTGACGTCAATGGGCCTCGCTCTGACAGGAAACGGTTTCCTCGGCAACGGTAACCCCTTCACTGCCGGAACCGTGTGAACAGAGAGAGGTGGGGAGGGGGCGGGGCTGGCTGTACAGAGCAAGACCCTAATATACAGAGTGAACCCCTTAATATACACAGAGTGAACCCCCTAATAAAGAAAGTGAACCCCCTAATACAGAGAGTGAACCCCCTAATATACAGAGTGAACCCCTTAATATACACAGAGTGAGCCCCCTAATAAAGAGAGTGAACCCCTTAATATACAGAGAGTGAACCCCCTAATACAGATAGTGAACACCCTAATACAGAGAGTGAACCCCTTAATATACAGAGTGAACCCCTTAATATACAGAGAGTGAACCCCCTAATAAAGAAAGTGAACCCCTTAATATACAGAGAGTGAACCCCATAATACAGAGAGTGAACCCCCTAATATACAGAGTGAACCCCTTAATATACAGAGAGTGAACCCCCTAATAAAGAAAGTGAACCCCTTAATATACAGAGAGTGAACCCCCTAATACAGAGAGTGAACCCCCTGATATACAGAGTGAACCCCTTAATATACAGAGAGTGAACCCCCTAATAAAGAAAGTGAACCCCTTAATATACAGAGAGTGAACCCCCTAATATACAGAGAGTGAACCCCTTAATATACAGAGAGTGAACCCCCTAATATACAGAGAGTGAACCCCTTAATATACAGAGAGTGAACCCCCTAATACAGAGAGTGAACCCCCTAATATACAGAGAGTGAACCCCCTAATAAAGAAAGTGAACCCCCTAATACAGAGAGTGAACCCCTTAATATACAGAGAGTGAACCCCCTAATAAAGAAAGTGAACCCCCTAATACAGAGAGTGAACCCCTTAATATACAGAGTGAACCCCCTAATATACAGAGTGAACCCCCTAATATACAGAGAGTGAACCCCCTAATATACAGAGTGAACCCCTTAATATACAGAGAGTGAACCCCTTAATATATTATATTATAGAGAATATTTGATAGAGTCCTAATATACAGAGAGTGAACCCCTTAATATACAGAGAGTGAACTCCCTAATATAAAGAGTGAACCCCCTAATACAGAGAGTGAACCCCCTAATACAGAGAGTGAACCCTCTAATACAGAGAGTGAACCCCCTAATATACAGAGTGAACCCCCTAATAAAGAGAGTGAACCCCCTAATAAAGAGAGTGAACCCCCTTATACAGAGAGTGAACCCCCTAATATACAGACAGTGAACCCCTTAATATACAGAGAGTGAACCCCCTAATACAGAGAGTGAACCCCCTAATATAAAGAGAGTGAACCCCCTAATACAGAGAGTGAACCCCCTAATACAGAGTGAACCCCCTAATACAGAGAGTGAACCCCCTAATACAGGGTGAACCCCCTAATACAGAGAGTGAACCCCCTAATACAGAGTGAACCCTGCATTATACAGAGAGTGAACCCCCTATTAAAAAGAGAGTGAACCCTGTAATACAGAGAGTGAACCCTCTAATAAAGAGAGTGAACCCCCTAATATACAGAGTGTGAACCCCCTAATAAAGAGAGTGAACCCCCTAACACAGAGAGTGAACCCCTAATACAGAGAGTGAACCCCCTAATAAAGAGAGTGAACCCCCTAATACAGAGAGTGAGCCCCCTAATATACAGAGAGTGAACCCCCTAATATAAAGAGAGTGAACCCCCTAATATACAGAGAGCGAACCCCCTAATATAAAGAGAGTGAACCCTGTAATATAAAGAGAGTGAACCCTGTATTATACAGGGAGTGAACCCCCTAATACAGAGAGTGAACCCCCTAATACAGATACAGATAATATACAGAGACAGCCGGGGCAATATATAGATATAACTTGGATAATATACAGAGAACTGGGGCAATATATAGATATAACTTGGATAATATAGAGAGAGAGCCGGGGCAATATAGAGATATAACTTGGATAATATACAGAGAGAGCATGGGCAATATAAAGATATAACTTGGATAATATACAGAGAGAGCCGGGGCAATATATAGATATAACTTGGATAATATAGAGAGAGAGACGGGGCAATATAGAGATATAACTTGGATAATATACAGAGAGAGCATGGGCAATATAGAGATATAACTTGGATAATATACAGAGAGAGCCGGGGCAATATATAGATATAACTTGGATAATATAGAGAGAGAGCCGGGGCAATATAGAGATATAACTTGGATAATATACAGAGAGAGCATGGGCAATATAGAGATATAACTTGGATAATATACAGAGAGAGCATGGGCAATATAGAGATATAACTTGGATAATATACAGAGAGAGCCGGGGCAATATAGAGATATAACTTGGATAATATAAAGACAGAGCCGGGGCAATATAGAGATATAACTTGGATAATATACAGAGAGAGCTTGGGCAATATAGAGATATAACTTGGATAATATAAAGAGAGAGCCGGGGCAATATAGAGATATAACTTGTATAATATACAGATAACTGGGGCAATGACACACAGGTACACACACTAGCACACAGATACACACACCTTGACACACAGTGTGCATCTGTGTGTGTGTGTGTGTGTGTGTGTATGTATGTTTCTGTGTGTCAAGGTGTGTGTACCCAAGTGTCAAAGTGTGTATCTGTGTTTGTATGTGCCGGTGTGTGTCAAGGTGCGTGTATTTGTGTTTTTTTATGTGCCAGTGTGTGTATCTGTGTGTCAGTGTGTATCTGTGTGTGTGTGTATGTATCTGACACACAGATTCACACACACTGGCACATAGTGGCACACATACACATTCTGACATACAGACACACACACCTTGACACACAGATACATACACTCAGATACACATACACACACTCAGATGCACACAGTAAACCATACACACATCTTGACTCACATATACACACACTCAGATACACACAGTGACATATACACACACTTGCACCCACAGATACACACACTGGCACATACAAACACACTGATATACACTGGCACATACACACACACACACACACACACTCAATACACACATACTGACATACACACACACACAGATACACACAGTGACACATACACATACCGTGACACACAAATACACACTGACACACACTCAGACACACATACACTCTCACTGACAAACACACATACTCTTTGACAGAAACACATACAAACACATACACTCTCACTGACAAGCACACATACATTCTCACTGACATACACATACACACTTACACACTCACTGACAAGCAAACATACACTCTGACAAACAAACACTAACTGACAAACACACACACTCTCAGTGACAAACACACACTCACTGACAAAAACACATACAAACTCCTTAACAGACACACACACAATTTATTTATTGTTTTACATTTCTCTCCACCCAGCCTCCCTGCCTTTGGGAGTGCTGGCATGGAGTCTCTATTTCCCTGGGGACCAGTGTGGCTGCTGGGCTGAGCAGCTGGCGTGCAGTCCCAGGGGTCCAGTGGGGCTGCTGGGCTGAGCGGCTGGCATGTAGTCCCTGGGGTCCAGTGGGGCTGCTGGGCTGAGCGCGTGCGAGAGAGCAGTGATCTTCCTGCTTAGCTCCCTCGCATGCCTCTTAGTGATGCCGGAGCCGGAGTGACGTCATATTCTGGCTCCGTCGTCACTGTTGTGAGCGCCGCGATAATGGCCGCCACGCTAATAGAGGCGGGCGGCGAGGGAGCACTCTCCCATGCTCAGCTCCCTCTCCGCTGCCTCAATTATCGCAGTGGCCATTTTGTTTCCTGCAATTGGGAAACGCTGCTCTAAGGCAATCAGTAGCTCCCCATTCACAAGAAGTCTTAAGAAACGTATCTTATTTTAACTTGAAAATCCTGTGTGGAGAACACAAACAGGGTTATTCACTAAAAATGAGAATTCAAGGTGAATTTTAAATTTAAGGTCAAACTACCTGAACTGGAAGAATTCTCTATGTCAGCGTTGCTTTCAGTTTGGTTTACCTGGCCTTAAATTTGAAATTCACTTTGAATTCTCATTTTTAGTGAATAACCCTGTTTGTGTGCTCCACATAGGATTTTCCATAAAAAATAAAAAAAAATAACCCTAAAAATGCAAAAGTGATAGAGAGAGCATGCACGAATGTGAATGAACGTTTTCTGATTTTATATATAGATATATCTTTTGAGAAAACAAACTTAATATTTTCTCTGACTGTTAGTACTATTACAAATACACAAAAATAAGTCCTGCGCTCAGACTCCCACTACTCCAGGGCGGCAGCAATGACTATAGTACACATCAGCCCCAATACATACAATATTTATTTATTTTTTTGTATTTCAGACATGTACCTGCCTTGTATAAACAAAGACAAAGAAAAGATTTACCTGCGCTCTATCCCAAATCTCTATGCATATTTAAATAACTGGAGGTTTTTTTGTAGCACTCGAATGGCCTTGATGTGGCAGGGGAGCTTACAATCCAATAGCCATTCGAGTGCTACTAAAAACCTCCAGTTATTTAAACATGCATAGGGATTTGGGATAGTGTGCAAGAGATTTTAGTACTATCAAACTGCACCAGTGCACATGATTTGCTCATATTTGCAAGTTTGTCATTGTTTCGTTTTCTTATTTCTCCAAATTTCAGAGAATTCTGGCGTATTGCAGTATTTTACAATACCTTTTTTTTATTGTACTAAAATAATTTTGGAATGATCCGTCTTTGGGTATTTCTTTACGTTTAGAGTGGATCTCTTGAAAGCTTGTTGTATCAAAATCATGTTGGCCGAATAAAATTATTAGAAGATATGGCATGCTTTGCATCTGCATTGCTGGGCTGAAACAGTTATGAAGGTAATGGTATCTTGGAGACTATAGTCTGTTCTGTGCCATTTTGTATTAACTCCACTACATGCAAAATGAAAACGTTATGACTTGTGAGGAATATAATAGAATTGCACCAATTTTATTGAGCTGTATCAAGTCTATTCAGTCATCTTACGGCAAGCCAAAAAGCGCCAGGATGCCATATTGCCAAGACAGGTAGCCATGCTGGGCTGTCCATTCACATAGCTCCTCTGAAGTTCTCCCACGTGAGTCCTAATACCCTATAATCTCCTAGTGCAGGGGTAAGCAACCTTCGGCACTCCAGATGTTGTGGACTATATTTCCCATAACGCACCATGCTGGCCAAGCATCAGGGGAGGTCTGATTGCTGCGTGGCATTCTTTTTGTTCCTAATTAAGCTAGGGCGCTCTGAGTTAGGTGTTTAGGGTTAGGGAGGATTTGAAATTATTGGTGTTTGTCTGGATGACTATCATGGGAGTTGGAAGTAAAAAAGCAAGTCTCACTCCTAACCCTAAGGTCCCTGTAAACTAAAGGCCCCCTCCAAACCATAAACCCTGCTGACCCTAACCTTCAGCTGATTGTCATGGGTAATGTAGTCCTTAAACATCTGGGGGCGAATGTTAGCCATCTCTGCAGAGGGGGCTCAGAGTTTGATGTTACAATTAACACTGTTTTACATTGAACGGTTAAAACTTAAGGACCACTTCATTAAGATGAACTGATTTGGGGTCCTTTAATGTATACTTCTCTCCGAGATATGGAGAGTGCCTTGAGGCATGGTGAGACCAATCTAAGGAGGACTCCTCCTCTCGACATATTTGTGTTCAGGTAAATGCTGCAAGGAATGTTTCTGAGCGTTTTAGCTGCCGCACCCAATCTAGTTTAAAATATACAGCAGGAACACAGCAGAGAGTCACATCGGAACTTTGCCTGTGAGTCAAGGTAAGCCTCCAATGCTCATCTGCCATTGGATTTAGAATACTAATTACATCATACCTAGCATGGGGATTGTTTATAATATCATTAAAATGGTTTGTATGTTCTGAAAATAGAATTTGGAGTTCGTTTAAAACTAAATGGAACAAAGAATTGCTTTAAAATTTCTCGATATTTTTGCATGCTGGTGAGCAGGTCATGAAAAGTGTTACATTGGAATATTCAGGATTCATCAGGAGGGAAATTCGTTTGTGAAAGAAAGTGGGATGCTTAAATGTTTACCTAATCACAAGTTAATTAGTTCCTCTTTGAGTTATGGAATCATTTCTTTATTACCTGCAGCAATTATATGGCACGTTACAGGGCAATATATTTCATACCCTGCCCATCACAATTCAGAAAGGATATAGGTTTAGAAAGATATGGCCGCTTTGGCAACTTGTGATGCAAACTCAGTATTTTGTAGCAGCGCATGTAGTAACTGCCCATTGTGATATTAGAAATAGATGTGCAGTCAGAGCAAGATGTATTACGCATTCTTCAAATGGTCTATTTAACCCCTTAAGGACCAAACTTCTGTAATAAAAGGGAATCATGACATGTCACACATGTCATGTGTCCTTAAGGGGTTAAAGGAAACACTTCCAGATTGGTAGAAACACCGTCCAACAGGTAAACTGTATAAAAAGACACAAACCGAGGTCATGGTACTAGAATGCCATATGATGGAGGCTGAATTCGGAATATCCAATAATGAACAGCCAAATCACACCTGAACTTAGTACTTGCGTGCAGTTGATAAGACTGTAAGCTAATTTGAGCAGGGCCCTCGTCACCATTTATCTGTTTTTTACATATTTACATATTTTTTTTGGCAATTACTTTCTATCATGTATCCCCGCTGTATAATTATCAGGTACTCTGAAATACACCGGTGATATGATGTCAATTGCAAATAATTCAAGTTCCAAAATACAAACAAACAATGTGGAGTAAAATGGCTGCAAAAGGGTTCAGTGTCGAGCAAACCCCAGGAATCTCCATCCCACCATGAGTCCTAATTCTTGGGCCCTAATGACAGCAGGAGTAGGATGCATTAGGTCAGTGACATTGCCTTCATCAGACGTCCAAGAGGACAGATTAGAGAGGTCAGTGCGTGAGACGGACTTCTTTCACTAGACGCATGGGACTGATGTATAAAAATCTATGTTGACTTAAATGCTGGTTATAATTACCCTGAATGCACAAGGCGTCCTGATATATCCTACTAAAACTCGAAGCACAGGAATGTCTTATGATTAAGGAGTGTCAGCCACCACCCACCAGCCGAGATAGATAAACAATAAAGTTGGAAGATATTTTTTGTTTGATTTGCTCAAGTGCTGAGAATTACCATTATTTTGTAGCAAATGAGCTCTCATTTCTGTTACCAAGCGAGAAATGTAAGACTATCAGGGGCTTATTAAATGAGGAATCTAGGCTCTATGTCATGCTTTTAAAGATCAAGTCCCCTGTTTGAGTGATCAGCTAAGTAACCCATAACAATGTTCAGCTTTGCACAGATTGTCCACAATGAAACTTCTGCATTATCTGAGCATCAGTTTAGGGGACAGGCATTGAGTGCCAGTAGATACTTACTTTTTTTTATTGTCCAATCACTCAAAAACATTTTAACAAAAAAAAAAGTGTACAGCACCCAAAGATTCCTTTCTTCTTGACCATTGCAATCACTACTTTGGAACCAACAGTGTTTCTTTAATTAAACTGTAGCCTCTCAGCCTCTCTCCACAGGTACTCTCTGTGGCTGAGCTATTTTTAACATTACATAACCACTCTATGGAATGTGATAGCCCTTTAAAACCATCCTGAATGTAAGTTTGTATTTAGTTTATCTGACCTGCATTCACACAACACATTACATTTCCATAGAGATCTAATCTTGATTTTAATTAATTTTGTACGTGAAACGTGAAGTGCAACATTAAGTATTTCAACATCTATTCAGCAGTCATATTACAGTTGATTCAGAAAAACAAGGAAAATGCTAATTACTAAGTGGTGAGTTGTTTCAAAGAATCTCCTTTTTTTCTTAATTTTGCAATTCGGCCCACAACTCATCATAACTCACTGCTTAGAGTGTAAACACTTTGGCATAGCTTAAAAGAGCAATCTTTTTATTGAGTAGGAAGTGTTAATGGCTCTTCCATCTGAAGTTTAGCAATTAACAGTAATATAAAGCTGAATATTCTGGCATTGTTGAAATTCTTAAAGGCTGTTCTCAATACACCAAGATCTCAGATCAAGTCCTAACCTATCCTGGCTCCCTTTCAAGTCTCAACATATTACGGAAATAGAAAACCTGATCAGCTGCTGTTTAAAATCCAGTGTCAAAGCTACCAGCGCAGATAATCAAATATATACTCTTTACATCACTTAATTAATTGCACAAAATAGTGTTATTTTTAAATTGTTTATTTATACATACAGCGCCAAAATATTCTGTAGTGCTGTACCATAGGATACAAGACAAATATTTAATTCTTACAAAATGTGTATGACATACGGGAACAAAAGGCAAAGAGCTCACAATTTCATAAACAATTATTTAAAGACAGCAACAACAAACATAGCAAATGCTCGGATGTAAAAGAACAACTGTGTCAATAAAATGCGCAGGCAAAATCTTCTAACTCAGTGGTTCCCAAACCAGTCCTCAAGGCACCCATACAAGGCCTTGACAAAGCCAGGAGGTAGGCATAGCAGCCAAGAGAAGTTGAGTGCCAGCTAGCAAGCTGGGAAAATGTCTATGCCAGGTGGCATTGCTGGTGCGGGTCGGGGACAGGAGGCTACACGTCTGCGTCTCCCAGGTCAGGCTGCACTCCGTCGGTTGGCAGCTAGCAGGAAAGGTCGGGTGCTGAGGACGGCGGGCTCCGGTGTGACAGGGAGTGCCCCCAGGTCTGTGACCAATGCTGGAGATGCCCCTACTGGTCTCGGTGAGTCGAGCCCCACGACCTTGTATCCTTGGGAGTGTGTGGCAGGACATGGGTGCCCAGGGGCACGGAGGAAACGGCCATGGGGGGTCCAGGTAGCGGGAAGGAATCTGGTACAGCCCCTGGCTGGGGCCAGATCAGCTGCGGTGGAGGCCAATATCCCATTCCAAAGACCGCAAGGTATGGCCACAACAGCCTGACACGGCAGTGCCCACACACAAGAAGTCACTAAAGAACCTACCCAATTCCTCCTTCACCACCCACTCCAAAAAGGAACTAAACGTTTCGAAGTAGGAACATGAAATGGAGCAGCCCATAGGCAAGCAAAGGTCCACAAAATATGCCACGTCGAACATGCAACCTAACAGATGGTGACAATCCGGATGAATCGGCAGTAATCGAAAAGCCGACTCTACGTCAGCCTTCGCCATCAATGCCCCGCATCCTGCCTTCCGAACCAACCTAACTGCCTGGTCAAATGATGCGTAGGAGACAGAACACAGGGCCGCATCAATGTCATCATTCACCGAAGAACTTTTCGGATATGACAAATGATGGATTGGGCGGAGCTTACCCAGTTCTTTCTTAGGCACCAAGCCCAAAGGTGAAATCCGTAAGTCCGCCGAAGGAGGTTCTGAGAACGGCCCCGCCATCCTACCCAGCTGAACCTCTTTAGCCAATTTCTCTCTGACCACTTTCGGACGCTCCGCGACCGACTTCAAGTTGTCACACAATCGACTCAAAACCTTATCCTTGAAAGGAATGCCAAACCCTTTTGAAAACCCTTCCAACAATAACTGAGCATCACCCTGGTTACCGTAACAGTTTAGCCAAGGCAACATCGCGCCGACCTTTACTGGGGTTGCCCCGAGTGGAAGTGGATGGCGCCACCGCACCCTGTCTTGGTACACCCCTACAATTGAACTTGTGTGTGTAGCAGTGTCTTGGTACACCCCTACAATTTAGTCTGGTGGAAATGTGGTCATATTGGACGGCTAGTTTCTGTGTTAATATGTTAATTACCGTATTTATCAGCGTATAACACGCACCGGTGTATAACACGCACCTCATTTTTAGAATGAAATTCCAAAAATTCCCCCCCCTCCCATAGTATTCCCCCCCCTCATCCCATAGTATTCCCCCCTCATCCCATAGTGTTCCCCCCTCATCCCATAGTGTCCCCCCCTTTCCATAGTATTCTCCCCCCCTTTCCATAGTATTCTCCCCCCCTCCCATAGTATTCCCCCCCTCCCATAGTATTCTCCCCCCTCCCCTCCCATAGTATTCTCCCCCCCTCCCCTCCCATAGTATTCTCCCCCCTCCCCTCCCATAGTATTCTCCCCCCCTCCCCTCCCATAGTATTCTCCCCCCCTCCCCTCCCATAGTATTCTCCCCCCCTCCCCTCCCATAGTATTCTCCCCCCCTCCCCTCCCATAGTATTCTCCCCCCCTCCCCTCCCATAGTATTTCCCCCCCTCCCCTCCCATAGTGTACTTTCCCCCCCTCCCCTCCCATAGTGTACTTTCCCCCCCTCCCCTCCCATAGTGTACTTCCCCCCTCCCCTCCCATAGTGTACTTTCCTCCCCCTCCCCTCCCATAGTGTACTTTCCTCCCCCTCCCATAGTGTACTTTCCTCCCCTCCCATAATTACTTACCTGTCCTGAAGCGTGGGCCGGCTTCACAGCGCGCACCGCGGTACAGGAACTTTAATTTCAGGTTCCGGTTTCCGGCGGGACTGAAAGGAAGTGTGCACACTATTGTGCACACTTCCTTTCAGTCCCGCCGGAAACCGGAACCTGAAATTAAAGTTCCTGTACCGCGGTGCGCGCTGTGAAGCCGGCCCACGCTTCAGGACAGGTAAGTAATTATGGGATATCGGCGTATAACACGCACCCACGATTTTTCCCCTATTTTCAGGGGGGAAAAGTGCATGTTATACGCAGATAAATACGGTAGATTGTTATTTATTGTTAATATTGTGGGGTTATTGATAGGGGTATGTTATGTATATGGGTGGATGTTGGCTGTAATAATATTTGTTGGCAATGACCCTATTTGTTATTCCTTAATTAATTATTAATAAAGCTGTGGACTAATATTTCCAACAGTATAACCTGTGTCCGTGTCGTAATGGGTTCAGGGTAAGTTTAGCACATATGCCGGTAAATCTGACTGTGCGCCTGTCATGGGTAATCCCTAAATTGTGGACTGGTAGGGGTGTCTTGAGAACTTGTTTGGGAACCACTGTTATAACTTAAAGAATAAGATAAAACAAACAGATACTGTCTGATCGTTAAACAAAAAAGGTACCATACCATATGAAATACCCATTATATAACATGATATTCCTTGCTAATATGGGCTAACAACCTGTCTCATGTATGCAATAGTGTTTTTTATGGAAATATAACTAAAATATTAGAAATGATGATACTTGTCTTTAAAGGGTTGTGCTAAGTACTATAACCACTGCACCTTGTAGTGACAAAGATTTAATGGGTAAGGCCCAAATTAGGATACATCGAAAGAATGTATCAGGTTAAATATGAATGTGGACATGTAGACACGACTGTCAGAATTCCCAGTAATAAGAATAATTAAATAAATGGAAATAAATAAGAAATATGGATGGAGAGAATGGAAGGGATGGGGTCATGGAACAAAACTATTTTTATTTAGTAAAGAAACAAAACAAAATACCAGAAAAAAGTCATATGACGTAATTAGCTGTCACCGAACCCAAGCACTGCACCCAAAACTTAACTCTGTTGCACCCAAAACCCCTATTTTGCACCCCCAAAAAGATTTGTTGTACCCCCAAATCTCTGTTGCTCAGTGTCTCCATTTAGTGGGCAGATGTCTAGTGAACAGACTGGATCAAACAACATCTGTGATGACCAATGGTTAATGCAGAATACGGCTGTGATTGGTTTGTGCTGTCCTATCAATCATGTCTCAGTATGTCAATTTTAAGAGAGAGAGCTCTGTGTTCCAACATACTACAATGGCTTAGCTTTATTGATATGGGGAAATGTTAGATTGTTTTACACTTGATATTAATTGTTTTACAATTAGTAGTGTATTGTATTACATTTATATACATATTATCTTTCTATTCTCTATTCTATTATCTATTGTAACTGTTCTATTATTTCTATATATCTCTTTTGTAGATTCATTAATCTGAACACACAATGTCCCTGTACAGTTTTGGGATTGACCCCATATCTTGTCATGCTTGGAACAAAGATAGGACACGTAAGTAAATTGCATTTCAAAGTAATTATTGTGCTGCCTATAAGGGGTACAGCCTATATTTACAGTTTGTACTTGTAGTCATAAGGCATAGCTGCCAACTGTCTGAGTTTGCCAGGACAGTCCCATGTTTCATGCTTCGTCCCCTGCAAAAATGAATCCCAGTACTTGTCCTGCATTCCAAGTGGGACTACCACTAGTGCAGTCTGTGTAGCCAACCAAGGGTACAAAAGAAGTTGGTCAAAATATGTGTTTATTTTTTGGTGTGTGTCATTGTGCCCGTGTTTGTGTATCTGTGCATGTGTGTCATTGTGTATATCTGTGTGTGTCTCTGTGCATCGGTTTAAGTGTATCTGTGCATATCTGTGTGTGTCTCTGTGCATCGGTTTAAATTTAGTGTATCTGTGTGTGTGTGTGTGTGTGTCTCTGTGCATCGGTTTAAGTGTATCTGTGTGTGTGTGTGTGTGTGTCTTTGCTTTTCTGGATTTTTTTTAAATGTTGGCAGCTACGATGAGGTTCGACATGTACTATATGTAGGGGTGGATTAAATTCACTCATTTGTTTTTAAAAAAGTTCAACCTTCAATTATATAGGTGCTACCAATACTTCCACTGCTTGCATTTTTCAGGTGTGGTCTGCATTCACACAGGTGCTTTCTATATTTATGCATGCACCTTTGTGAATTGGCTTGGCATATATGTATGTATGTACTGCCTATTTACCTACAGGATTGTTTGTGCTGTTGGCACAGAATTCTAGCAGGAAAGGTAAACAGTATATAGACGATGTTCACGTAGCTGGATAACAAAAGCACCTGCAGACAAAACAGAGACAGATTCTAAATCCACAGTCAAATACACTTATATAACAGGATCACTAGCCTGTTCCTTTTTACATAATCACTTTAATAGGAATGGTTATGAATAAAATAAAACAAACTAGGTAGCCTTAAGGGCAAAGGGTAGTTTTGCCAACTGTATAAACACAAACTTTTGTTGTCTTGTATAAATAACACTCATTTTATTTTTCTTGTACAGAAATTGCCATTAGTCCCAATAACCACGCAGTTCAAATTTACCAGAAAGTGGACACTGAGTGGAAAAAAATTCACGAACTCTCAGAACACAATGGGAGGGTCACAGGTGGGTAACCAAACCAGTTTAAATGACGGTCAGTGGCTTCGGACGTTGGCCTTATGTCTATAATAATTTAAATGTATTCATTTCAGCTGCCTGTAACGTTTGCTTTTTTTTCTGCTCAGTTAGTGTAACTCTTTTTAACCCCTGTCAAAGTCAAAATCTGCAAAACCAATTAATGGCCTGCCCTGATCTCCTAATTCTTTTCCTAACTCTATCATTCTAAGGCAACTTGGCCAATCAGGTTTATCGAAGGGGAAAGGTAACATGTAAATCCCATGAAAAATTAAATATGGCAGCTCCCAGCTCTATACTGATACCCTACGTTCTAATAAATATACCTAGTTATATTAATCTATAATCATCAGTATGTAGTTTTAATTAGAATACGAAATTTTGGGTTGCAATATTCGGGGATTACCGGTAGATGGGTGTTCAAAAATAATTCTAATTATATATGTATAAACTAGTGTTAATCAATCTAAAATAACACGAAAAGCCAGCAAACATCACAAAACAGAAACTTGTGCTTAAAGGGAAACTATAAGATAAAAATATAACCCCTTATTTTTAATGTAGTATAAAGATAACATATTAAAAACAAAATGCAAGAGGTCTACTCCTGGCTATGTCTGTGTAACTTTGCCTTTCCTTCTCCGCTGTTCCCTATCCCTTGTTTGTTTGTTCCCCTATCCGTCATTGTGTGCCTAACAAGAGAAAGAACAGAACAACAAAAACTGTGGGACTAAATGTGCCTGTACATTCTACTTTGTCGGTGAGAGTTTGGTTCCAGCATGCCAGAGCTCAGGCATTAGCGATTTCCCTGGCTGATAGCCAGTGTGAGAGTCGCACCCGGAGGTGAACGAGTAGTCTGAGTTGTGTAGTTGGGTGTGTGGGTGTGCACCTATGGTGTATGGTGTCGTCCTGGAGGGATCGTCCGATCGTGGTATTGTGTTTGGTATGTGTGTGGAGGAAGTACGGTAGGAGGGAGTGTCTATTGTGTACGTGAAGAAATAAGGGAGCTACGGTCGAGTCTGACCAGTAAGGTGAATGGTGGTAGGTCCTGCACAGTATACAGTATGAAAGGTCAACCACGATACAATAAAATTAAACAAAGTGAGATTAGACCAATTAGATCGAGGTAGGCAAGATTAGAACAATAACAATGAGTGGGCATTTAAATTAGCCAACTAGCTATAGAGGTAATTGCGGGTAGTTTTATCAACAACAGGGTATGCGTTAAATGTCAAGCACAGTTCAGTCAGTCATCGTTAACTTTGTGGTGGCTGTCCTGACCGTGACTGGGTGACACATGGGGAGCAGCTTGTCCTCAGCGGGGGAAGACTGCAGGTTTCCCTCCGCGCTGCACCTTCATGTCGTGACCGTTGCGTAGGCGGGCTGCCGGGGCTTCCGTGGTACAAAGGTGGTCACCGTCGCCGGGTCCCAGTTATGTGGTGTGTCTACTGGGTTGGTCGTGGCTTTGGAAACAGAATCAGGCGGGAGACCAAGGTTTCCTAGTATCGCATTTGCTTCTTCCAGCCGGTGTATTGGGTAGGAGTGCCCTCCGTGTGTGATCAGCAGGGTTTGGGCTGCTCTCCACCGGTAGGTAATGGCATGTGCACGGAGCAGCGAGGTGAGAGGCTGCAGGGATCTCCGCCATTTTAGCGTTTCCCCAGATAGATCCGCAAAGAAGTAGAGGGCCGAGTTCTCGAACAGGTAGGGTGTGAGTCCCCTTAAGGCGTTCAACACCGCCGCTTTATCCTGCCTGGTCTGGAAACGTATTATTAGATCCCTTGGAGCCTCAGTAGGGGCTTTGGTGGATTTAGGTATTCTGAACTGGTGCTCTATCACTATCTGTCTTGCCTGTTTAGAGGGCAAGATTGATCCCAGGAGGCGTCTCATAAAGTGCGGCAATTCAGCGTCTGGCACCGTCTCCCCCACCCCTCTTATCTTCAAATTCTTGGACCGCCTGGTGTCCTCCATGGACGTGATCCTCCTTTCCAGGGCGGCATGGTGTCCCCGTAGGGATTTCATCTCTGCTTGAAGGTGTGTTACTTGCTGTTTGGTGTTGTGGGAGTCCATTTTCAGAGCTCCCATACGGCTTGTTATGCCTTGGAGGTCAGCACGGAGTGCGGCAACGTCCGTGTGGATGTCTTGTCGGAGGCCCGACAACAGCTCCTGCATGTCGGCCTTGGTCACTGGAGATGAGTCCTTGTGGGTGGAGGGTGGTGCCGTGGTCACTATCGGTCTTTGGGGTGCCGGCATGAGGAGATCCTCTGACCCCATGGTGTGATCGTCCGAGAAGTCGGAGCTTTCGTCGGGGTAAGACGCCATCTTGGCTTGCGAGGCGCCGCGTGCTTGCCGCCATAAGTCCCCTATGTTCATGCTTAGGTTTGGTTTGTCGGCCCTTGGTTTCTTTGTTTTTCGCCCCATAGTGTTGCGAGTGGTTGGGGGTCCCGCAGGGTCGATTTTTGTTGAGATTTGCTGAGTTTTACGCGTAATTCAGGCCTATTGTCCGGGAGCTCTGTGGAGATGCGACCGTTCAGGTTAGACGCTAGGCTCCGTCCCCCGGCACAGCAGTCATTTATGGGATACATAGTGTATGCCTAGGCGCAGTTAGACCCATCACTGAGTTGAACCGCTTTGTAAACTGATAGCAGCCGCACTGCGGGGTTTACTGTTCAGGGAAGACTTGTGTTGTGCCGAGTGGCTCACACCCCTGGTAGGAGAAAGCTCAGCCAATGCTGTGTGCACAGCAGCCAGACACCACGTACAAGACAACCGATTTTACAAACCATAGCAGTTCTAAGCCACTCTCAGAGCTGTGCCTGTCTTTTACACCTCATCAGCTTTGGAAATTGAATTATGCAAACTTGCTAAAGTGACCAAATATAAAAATAAAGATGTATTTTCTCCTTGGTCGCAGACTGGCAAAACGTCAGATCTGTGGCTAGGAAAAAATCGGTCAGGATGGGTGGTACCAGCTCCACCCAATCTGGGCATGAACCCTTTAATTGTAGAAAAAAAGAAAACACATAAAAGATGCTTGGGTGTTCCTCTTGAGAGAGAGGGGGAGGAACTACCAAGCAAGCCGGTAAAGTTACAGGTGGTAAGTGCACATAGATATAATACCTAGTAAATCTTAGAATCTAGAGCCCAATAAACAGGAAAAAATAGGTGGGTAGGGGCAAAGTAGCAGAGCAATGTTGAATGTATTTGCTACAGTACATAAAAAGTATCTCTATATCCACTGAAAAAACATATGAACTTTATTGAACTGTTAAGGAAAAGAGATACAGTAGCAATTATGTATCAACAAATAGAGAGCTCTCTAAGTCCTCTAATTACCTATAATATCAACCCTTGGTGCCGAAATGAAATCGTTATTCTAAGTTTTGTTACCAAGGGAGTTTATAGGTAGAGGTCCCCTTGAACAAAATAAATCCTTCAGATGTCTCTGTGTAGTAAATCAATAGGGAGATATACCCCCTGATACATATACAGTGTTAAATCTTGAAGGATGTATATACCAAATACTCATGTAGTATTGAAATAGACAGAGATATAGGGTGTCTAATTAACACAGTGGGACAGCGAAATCAAAGTAAATGACGACAATCGAATCTAATATAGCAAGTGAAGGCTGTCTCCTGATCTAGGCTATTTCCCTTACTTCTGCTAATAAACACCTTCGTGGGTGTTCTAGGCTAAGTCATTAAACTAGATAGTATTGTCCTGTTAGATATAGTTAGACTCTAGAAGAAATAGTTAGAGAGATATAGAAAATCATAACCATGTGGTAAGAAAAGGAAGGAGGATTCCTTTAGTGCATCGTGAATAGTGTGGTGAGCTGTGCCGAGGTCCAGTGACTCGGAATCCCCCCCAATAAGTGATCCGACGCGCGTTTTGGAGTAAGCAACTCCTTCGTCAGGGATAAGGTCTTGCTAAACTTGCTAAAGTGACCCTTTAGTTTATAAAACAAATATCATTTTATTCATTTATCTTTGATCTTAAAGAAGGAAAAATACTGTATTGCATGTTGTTTCCTCTGGACTTTATAGAAATAAAAATGTTTGTGTGAGGTTGTTTAAAACAAACATTAAAATTTACTCTATATGTTTTTTTTAATTCTTCATTCTTATCCAATGGAAATGCATTTGTTATGCTATAATGGAGAAATGTAACGAACACTGAATATTTTGTAGGCATTGATTGGGCGCCCAACTCTAACCGCATCGTGACCTGCGCTGCGGACAGAAACGCTTATGTGTGGTCGCTAAGAGATGGAGTGTGGAAACCAACGCTAGTACTTCTGCGCATTAACCGCGCCGCGACTTGCGTCAAGTGGTCACCGCAGGAGAACAAGATTGCAGTAGGGAGCGGCTCCCAGACTATCTCCATCTGTTATTTTGAGAAAGAAAATGACTGGTGAGTGAGATGACTTATTGTGACTGATTATGTCACAAGACAGGATTGCCAGAACTTTATCCAGGGCATGGGAAAGGAAATATTTCATCACATGTCTCTGGCTCTCTCCAGGAACATCACAATTCAATCAGCAATTATTTTTAGGGGATGTATTATGTCATAAAGTAGGCAAAGAATGCATACAGTAACTGTGGGCAAGTTTAGGCTCTCAGTAACAGGCCAGAACAGGGATACCAAGCCGGATGGTTCAGAACTTTGTTAATCATGGTAGTTACCATAACTGGCTGAGCTTAATAGATAATGCAGTTCACAAACATCTGGTGTACCAAGGATAGCCATCACTGGGTTAGAGGACGTGTTTAAAGGGAGCCATCACTGGGTTAGAGGAAGTGTTTAAAGAGAGCCATCACTGGGTTAGAGGAAGTGTTTAAATGAAGACATCACTGGGTTAGGGGAAGTGTTTAAAGGGAGCCATCACTGGGTTAGAGGACGTGTTTAAAGGCAGCAATCACTGGGTTAGAGGAAGTATTTAGAGGGAGCCATCACTGGGTTAGAGGAAGTGTTTAAATGGAGCCATCACTGGGTTAGAGGACGTGTTTAAAGGGAGCCATCACTGGGTTAGAGGAAGTGTTTAAAGGAAGCCATCACTGGGTTAGAGGAAGTGTTTAAAGGAAGCCATCACTGGGTTAGAGGAAGTGTTTAAATGAAGACATCACTGGTTTAGAGGAAGTGTTTAAAGAGAGCAATCACTGGTTTAGAGGAAGTGTTTTAATGGCGCCATCACTGGGTTAGAGGACGTGTTTAAAGGGAGCCATCACTGGGTTAGAGGAAGTGTTTAAAGGAAGCCATCACTGGGTTAGATGAAGTGTTTAAAGGGAGCCATCACTGGGTTAGAGGAAGTGTTTAAAGGCAGCCATCACTGGGTTAGAGGAAGTGTTTTAAAGGCAGCAATCACTGGGTTAGAGGAAGTATTTAGAGGGAGCCATCACTGGGTTAGAGGACGTGTTTAAAGGGAGACATCACTGGGTTAGAAGAAGTGTTTAAATGAAGACATCACTGGGTTAGGGGAAGTGTTTAAAGGGAGCCATCACTGGGTTAGAGGAAGTGTTTAAAGAGAGCCATCACTGGGTTAGGGGAAGTGTTTTAAAGGCAGCAATCACTGGGTTAGAGGAAGTATTTAGAGGGAGCCATCACTGGGTTAGAGGAAGTATTTAGAGGGAGACATCACTGGGTTAGAAGAAGTGTTTAAATTGAGCCATCACTGGGTTAGAGGAAATGTTGAAAGGAAGAAATCATTGGGTTAGATGAAGTGTTTAGAGGGGGTGACCATTAGGTAAGAGGAACTGTTTAAAGACAACAATCACTGGGTTAGAGGAAGTATTTAGAGGGAGCCATCACTGGGTTAGAGTAAGTGTCTAAAGGGAGCCATCAATGGGTTAGAGGAAGTGTTTAAAGAGAGCAATCACTGGTTTAGAGGAAGTGTTTAAAGGTAGCCATCACTGGGTTAGAGGAAGTGTTTAAAGGAAGCAATCAATAGGTTAGAGCAAGTGTTTAAAGGCAGCCATCACTGGGTTAGAGGAAGTGTTTAAAGGGAGCCATCACTGGGCTAGAGGAAGTGTTTAAAGAGAGCCAACACTGGGTTAGGGTAAGTGTTTTAAAGGGAGCCAACAATGGGTTAGAGGAAGTGTTTAAATTAAACCATTACTGGGTTAGAGTAAGTGTTTAAATAAAGTCATCACTGGGTTAGCGGAAGTGTTTAAAGGAAGCCATCACTGGGTTAGAGGAAATGTTTACAGGGAGCCACCATTGGGCTAGAGGAAGTGTTTAGGGGAATCCATCACTGGGTTAGAGGAAATGTTTAAAGGAAGCCATCACTGGGTTAGAGGAAGTGTTTAAAGGAAGCCATCACCGGGTTAGCGGAAGTGTTTAAAGGAAGCCATCACTGGGTTAGAGGAAGTGTTTAAAGGAAGCCATCATTGGGCTAGAGGAAGTGTTTAGGGGAACCCATCACTTCCCATGATTTTTTATAATATATTTAACAATTATGTGTTTGTGAGGTCTGAAAAAGAAAATTAAACATAGAAGCTTGCACTTCCATGCCTCCATCTTGACATATCCCTGTAAGAAATCCACACTTCTATCAGATACTGTTAAATTCAATGCTCAAACTGCTAGCAGCTTGTTTAAAGGCAGCCATCACTGGGCTAGAGGAAGTGTTTAAAGGGAGCCATCACTGGGCTAGAGGAAGTGTTTAAAGAGAGCCAACACTGGGTTAGGGTAAGTGTTTTAAAGGGAGCCAACACTGGGTTAGAGGAAGTGTTTAAAGGAAGCCATCACTGGGTTAGAGGAAGTGTTTAAATTAAACCATTACTGGGTTAGAGTAAGTGTTTAAATAAAGTCATCACTGGGTTAGCGGAAGTGTTTAAAGGAAGCCATCACTGGGTTAGAGGAAGTGTTTAAAGAGAGCCATCACTGGGTTAGAGGAAATGTTTACAGGGAGCCACCATTGGGCTAGAGGAAGTGTTTAGGGGAATCCATCACTGGGTTAGAGGAAATGTTTAAAGGAAGCCATCACCGGGTTAGCGGAAGTGTTTAAAGGAAGCCATCACTGGGTTAGAGGAAGTGTTTAAAGGAAGCCATCACTGGGTTAGAGGAAGTGTTTAAAGGAAGCCATCACTGGGTTAGAGGAAGTGTTTAAATAGAGCCATCACTGGGTTAGAGGAAGTGTTTACAGGGAGCCACCATTGGGCTAGAGGAAGTGTTTAGGGGAATCCATCACTGGGTTAGAGGAAATGTTTAAAGGAAGCCATCACTGGGTTAGAGGAAGTGTTTAAAGGAAGCCATCACCGGGTTAGCGGAAGTGTTTAAAGGAAGCCATCACTGGGTTAGAGGAAGTGTTTAAAGGAAGCCATCATTGGGCTAGAGGAAGTGTTTAAAGGAAGCCATCATTGGGCTAGAGGAAGTGTTTAGGGGAACCCATCACTTCCCATGATTTTTTATAATATATTTAACAATTATGTGTTTGTGAGGTCTGAAAAAGAAAATGAAACATAGAAGCTCGCACTTCCATGCCTCCATCTTGACATATCTCTGTAAGAAATCCACACTTCTATCAGATACTGTTAAATTCAATGCTCAAACTGCTAGCAGCTCGCATCATAAAACTCCTCGAGATAATGATTAACTAAAACCACCGATGATCCCTGACTATTTCTTGAAAGTTACCGGCCATGGACACGTTTTCAATAGCAGCTGCAAGCTGTCGCTATTAACAACAGCCGGAAATAAGTAAATATTATTTACCAACAAGTTTCCCAATTTTTTGTTACTTTGTACGGCAATAACGTCGCTCACAAAGATACCGACCTCTTGGAGATTAGCCACTTGCTGGTAGAGCGCAGAAACAGGCACAGTGTAAGTTGTCACCATAGCAACCACACCTTGACAATAAAAATCGGTTCACACTGAGCATGTCACCACATGATGGTCTCAACCAGAGATTGCAACAATGTATTAAGCTATGTATTTGTACCGTACTAGATGCAGATCTATATAACTTTTAAGGTTAATTTCTGCTACGGGAATTGTTCATTTAATTAAAACCCGCACTTTTTTTTTTCGTGTGTTAGCATTATGTTGAGCAATAATACAGAAAATTTAAGCAGTATTACAGGATAGTTAAACCCTATTACAGAACATTATATGTAGTCTGACAAGCATGAATTAACAAGGTGAATTAACGTAGCGTATCTATTACAATGCTGTTGGTTAATACAATAATTACCACATAAAGCGTGCGTGAGCTAGATCAACAAGCAAGACATTTCAAAAGGAAATCAGTTCAAAATGTATCCAAAATGTAAACCGCAGAGGCAGAGTTGTTGGTAGAGTGGATTTGAGTGGATGTGGCGGAGCCTAATTCACGTTAGTATAGATCTTACATGGAGCGGCATGTGGAAATATTTAGATTGAGCGAATGGTGGGGGGGAGCACGACAAGATGTATTCGTTTTTCGTTTGGGTGATGGGCTTAGATGCTAGGAAGCGTAGCCATGGTTCCCAAACCTGTGAAAAGGTCCGGAAATTCTTTGCTTTTGCGTACGTTATTTCTTCCATTTGCCTGATTTAGTTTACCCTACCTATCCACTCTCTGAGAGTTGGGATTTGCCTGTGTTTCCACTACTTAGGTATGAGCTGTGCCGCTGCCATAACCAGGTACTTGAAAAGGGTGTCCCTTTCTCTCTTTAAACCAGATAGTGTTGCGGACCTTGCGTTGCGAATGGGATGGTATCATGGAGCAACATTTGGGTCATGGTGTGGATTCTCTTCCAATAGGTTACTATCATCGGACATTGCCACCATATGTGGGCATGATGGGCTTGCTCGTGTTGGCCTCTCCAGCAGTTCTGCGAGGCCGAACTGTGTATTTGTTGAATTTTAGCTGGGGTGTAATGCCAGCGAGTGATACGTTTATAATTACTCTCTTGAGCTACAATAGATGTGGTAGATTTGTGCGCATTTAGGAAGATAGTGCTCCATTCTGTCTGTGAGATATGTATTTGAAGTTCCCCTACCCATTTCCCTGTGCAGTTTGGCAAAGTTAGATCCCGTGTCTCCCTTAACATATTATACATGGTGGAGACAACCTTTTTTGTGAGTGTGTGGTCTGATCAAAGTTGTTCAAAGGTAGTCAAGGTCCGTAAATCCTTTTGTAAGAGATTGGAACTTTTAATAAAGTGGATTAGTTGGTCGTAATGTAAACTATGGTTACCTGTCGGAGTCGCATTAGACGTCAGTTGAGTTAGGCTTTTTAATTTATTGTTCGCAACCACGTCTTTAAGTTGCAGGGCATTGCCAGTATGGTAGAGGTCGTATGTATCAAACCCGCACTATTTTATTAGAAAAAATTACTTTATTTTTTACATCATGAATCTGGCCTTTTCATTTAATTTATTACTCATTGAAACGGTTTACTATGCTCTAAGTGGTTTAGAGTTTCAATGTAGTGCCATATATTTAATATGTGTTTTTTATGAAGATGTATATTTAACTGTCAATGAAATGAACACTATAGTCACCAAAATATGTTTTGCTTAATAAAGTAGTATTGGTGTATAGATCATGCCCTTGCAGTCTCACTGCTCAATTATCTGCCATTTAGGAGTTAAATCCTTTTGTTTATGCAGCACTAGCCACACCTCCCTGCATGTGACTTACGCAGCCTTCCTAAACACTTCCTGCCAAGAGTCATCTAATGCTTACACTTCCTTCACTGTAAATTCAATTTAATTTAGAATTCCTTATCTCGTGCTCTGTTAATAGCTTGCTAGGCCTGGCAGGAGTCGTGTGCATGTGATTAAAGTTACATTTACACAGCAGGAGATAAAAACTTTTTAAGTGAGTTAACAACTGATTGAAAATTAAACAATTTTTTTAATGCAGGCTGTGTCAGCCACAGCCAGGGCCTGTTTATACTAGTGCTGCATAAACAGAAACAAAGGTAATTTAACCCCTTAAGGACCGCTGACGGTTCAGGACCGTCAGCGGTAAAACGTGCGTTTGGACCGCTGACGGTCCTGAACCGTCATAACGGTTTTGGGCTACTTACCTGATCGCCGTCGGTCCCACGGCGGCGATCAGCTCTCCTCCCGGTCCAGGGGGGTTGCCTGTCTGCCCGGGCAGTCCCCCCTCGGCAGATCAGGACCCCACGGCCATGTGATCACTCGATCACATGACCGCAATAGGGGTCTGTGTATCTGCCTGCAGGGGGACTGTCTGTGCTGACAGGCAGTCTCCCTGCATCTGTAAAATCAAAAATAAAGTGTAAAAAAAAATCTGTGTAAAAAAAATAATAATATGTGTATATATATATATGCTATATATACATGTATTATATCTATATATACCTATATATAATATATGTATATATATCATATATACAATGTCACACTAAGTGTTTTTTTATATTTATATATACGTATATAATTATAAAAATACACTTATATTTAAATTACACACGAATATATACATATATAATAACTATATATATGGTATATATATATTATTATAAAATACAAATAATATGTTAATAAAAATAAATAACAAAAAATAAAAATAATTTTTAATAATTAAAAAAAAATTATATATATATATTCAGTTTTATTCTAACAGTATTTTGATATTGATATATATATATTTATATCAAAATACACTTAGAATGTAATGATATATATATCTATGTATAAATAAATAAATAAAAATAATACGAAATATACATATGTCCACATACATAATTACATAAATAATTTCATAAATATACACGTAGACGTCAAATATATAAATATGTATATATATTAAAATTCTACGTGCATATTTATGTAATATTTTTACCTAATTAAGTAATTTTAATGATTGCAATTTGAGGGACCTGCCTGCCAACCCAGGCCAAAAGTCCAGATAATTTAATTTGCTAGCACTGTGTTTAACCCTGTAACTTTCTATGACACCCTAAATCCTGTACATGGGGGTACTGTTTTACTCGGGAGACTTCGCTGAACACAAATATTAGTGTTTCAAAACAGTAAAACATATCACAGCGATGATATTGTCAGTGAAAGTGAAGTTTTTTGCATTTTTCACACTCAAACAGCTCTTTCACTGAGGATATTATTGCTGTGATATATTTTACTGTTCTGATACACTAATATTTGTGTTCAGCGAAGTCTCCTGAGTATAGCAGTACCCCACATGTAGAGGTTTTATAGTGTTTGTGAAAGTTACAGGGTCAAATATAAGGCTTGATTTTACTTTTTTTTTTTAATTGAAATTTGTCAGATTGGTTAGGTTGCCTTTGAGAGCGTATGGTAGCCAAGGAATGAGAATTAGCCCCATGATGGCATACCATTTGCAAAAGAAGACAACCCAAGGTATTGCAAATGGGGTATGTTCAGCTTTTTTTAGTAGCCACTTAGTCACAAACACCGGCCAAAGTTAGCGTTTTTTGCATTTTTAACACACAAACAAATATAAATGCTAACTTTGGCCAGTGTTTGTGACTAGGTGGCTACTAAAAAAGACTGGACATACCCCATTTTGAATACCCTGGGTTGTCTACTTTAAAAAATATGTACATGTTAGGTGTGTTTCGGGGATTTATGACAGATAACGGTGTAACAATGTCACTATTGATACATTTAAAATATATATATATTGAAACAGCAATTTCCTACTAGTATTTATAGGCCTATAACTTGCAAAAAAAAGCAATAAAGCATGTAAACACTGGGTGTTTTTAAACTCGGGACAAAATTTTGAATCTATTTAGCAGTTTTTTTCATTAGCTTTTGTAGATAAGTAAAAGATTTTTCAAGTAAAAGTCCAAAAACATGTTTTTTTTTTTATTTTTCACCATATTTTATTATTTTTTTTAAATACAATATATGACATAATATATATACTGGTATGTAAAGAAAGCCCTTCTTGTCGTGAAAAAAACAGTATATAACTTGTATGGGAACCGTAAATGAGAGAGCGGAAAATTACAGCTAAACACAAACACCACAAAAGTGTTAAAACTGCTCTGGTCCTTAACGTACAAACATCGCAAAAACAGGCCGGTCCTGAAGGGGTTAACTTCTAAATGGCAGATAATTGAGCAGTGAGACTGCAGGGGCATGCTCTATACACCAAAACTGCTTCATTAAGCTAAAGTCTTTTGATGACCATAGTGGCCCTTCAACTTCAGTCAATCAAGGCGATTTACGTTTTTTGGGTTAGCAGCAACCGATAATAAGAAGCAACAGGGTTGGAAACAGAATTAGTTGCTAAGTAGATGTTAGCTTTTACTTAGTGAGGGGCTTTCAGATGCGGCAGCCAGTAACACTGTCATTAATCGTGATGGTAGCTGCTACAAAACGTAGTAACAGATATTAGCAAGCAGCGGTAGAGAGACTTTACTATCTCATTGAATTTTTTTCCTCCAGGTGGCTGAGTAAGCACATCAAAAAGTCAATCAAGTCTACCATACTAGGCCTAGCGTGGCACCCCAACAATGTACTCCTTGCCGCGGGCAGCAGCGATTTCCAGTGCAGGTAAAATACTTTTCACAGGATTGTGTCAGATACATGTGGTCATATAATGTTGTCCGTTCTACTATAAGCAAAAAAAGAAATTATTGCATCACAGTTAATTACTGATGCTCTTTCTGTCATGGGGTAATTTGCAGAAATGATAGGAGATGCATGGAGTAGTATTTCAGTGGAATCCGTGATATATAAAAGCTGGTGTATATCTATAATAGTCTTACAGTAGAACGAGCAAAGTAAAACAGTTGAAACATTTTGGATGTGATGAGAAAAAGTCTCTGGAGAGTAAATGGCCTCTCTTCTTCAATACTCAGTTAGGGGAGCATGTTTTTACAGTATATTATTCTCTTGCATAATGTATGTGGGGTTTTGCACAGAATTTTTTCAGCATATGTGAAAGAAATCGAAGACAAGCCAAGTGCAACACTGTGGGGTACAAAGATGCCGTTTGGAGAGCTCTTGTATGAAAGAGGGGAGAAAGGTGGTTGGGTGCACAGTGTTTGTTTCTCTCCGAGCGGGCAATACCTCGCATGGGTCGACCATAACAGCTCAGTCAACGTGGCAGACTCAACGCAAGACAAAATGTAAGTAAGAAATCAGTCAGAAGCCTCTTTGCAAACATTGTGGCTATTCAATAAACCAAGAGGTCACTAGGAAAGTGAAAATTTAAGTCCAAAGTAACCCAAATTGTAAAAATAGCTTAGTTGAAGAATTCTTCTATTTTGTGATGAAATCAATTGCCAATTCTTCACAATTTTTAGTTTAGAAAAAATATTCTCCTACACCGTACAGACTTTAATGTTTGTATTTAGGAAACATCAAAAACACGTTACATAGTTACAATAATTACATAGTTACATAGCTGAAAAGAGACTTGCGTCCATCAAGTTCAGCCTTCCTCCATATGTTGTTGCTGTTGATCTAAAAGAAGGCAAAAAAAACAGTCTGAAGCGCTTCCAATTTTGCATCAAACTAGGAAAAAATTCCTTATTGACCCCAAAATAGCAGTCAGATGTCTCCTTGGATCAAGCAGCTATTACCCCACTAATTAGAAATTATATCCCTATATGTTATGTTTTTGCAAGTATTTATCCAATTGCAGTTTAAACATCTGTATGGACTCTGATAAAACCACCTCTTCAGGCAGATAATTCCATATCCTTATAGCTCTTACTGTAAAAAAAAAAACTTTCCTTTGCCTTAGATGAAATCTCCTTTCTTCCAGCCTAAATGCCTGTCCTTGTGTCCTATGTATAGCCCTGTTTATTAATAGATTTTCAGAAAATGGTTTGTACTGGCCCCAAATATATTTGTATAATTTTTTTTATAATGTTTTTTTGTTTGTTTATTTTTTTTAGAGAGAGGACAATTTCAGATTGCAAAAATGATATCAACAAATAACTAGAATAGTGTTGCATTTCAAAGAAAATTGCACATTAACTTCCCGGCTATTTAAAATACAAAACAAGATGTAGAAGAGAAGTATAAAAAGATGGAAGTAATCCAGGGAAAACAGAAAATGAGAACATTATAGACTACCGTAGTTACAATTACTTAGTTTTCTTTTTTCAGTATAAACAGTCACCTACAAACTACATCAAACATCACATTGCTTATTTCTCTTCTACCACCCCTACTGGGAGACTACTCTTTGCAAAGGCCACTCTTTTGACCAGTGCTAGTTAACTTCGGCTGGTTGAGCAGCATGTCAAATTCAGATTGAATACAAAGAGAATTTAAAATCGGAAATATTTTCTAAGTAAGCTGTTTTTTTATTTGAGTTATCTGAGGTTCACTTTTAATTTGGTTTGAATCCCCAACAAGCCACAAAATTATTTTGAATAACAATGACCGACTTTTGAAAACACAAATTAATGTTTACACTTATGAAGTTATTTCCAGACCTGAGTAAGCCCCCATTGCAGTCACACGGGCAGCGGGTAGCTCCTCTCCATAACACAGGCCTCGCTCGGGGTAAATTAGGTGCAAAGTGACATGCAAGACCCAAATACTGTCCCTTGGCAGTGCACTTGAAGTTCTGCTATGGGACATTAAGTGGAGTGTTTCCTGTCCTCTCAAAGTGGATGTAAATCTGTCGGTCCCAGTGCACCTGTTCAGAGTTGTTTCCTGTCTGTTTCAGATTGACTGAAATGAAGACGGACTTGTTGCCCTTCCTGAGTGTGCTATTTGTGAATGAAACCCGGCTTGTCGCTGCTGTAAGTTTATAATTTTGTTGTTGTTTCTATTTTCAAATCATACAGAAATCTCCCTCGCTCCCCTCCGCAAGACCAATAGTCCATAGCTAGAAAGATATGTTAAAGCTATATAGTTCCCTGGGCCAACGTAACTCTTTTATTTAGACATTCGCTCACAATTTCCTGATTATAAAACTTGCCAAAATGATTAGTGTTGCAGACGTTTTTAACTAAACTCAAGATAGATGGATCTCCATAAATTTAAAGTCAGCAGGCAGGGTCTATCTGGTGAGTTTGGTTTTAAAATCTTCTGGACTTTGAAAATTTGAATTGATTATTATCAGATTATTGGTAATTATTGGATTCTTATTTTATACATATGAATTTTGTGAAACAGCACAACATGCCCACCACGTGGCACTCGGTCAGTGGGCAGATTTTCTGCCAATTTTAGTGATCTATTTTAACATAATCTGGTGTAACGTAAAATCATGTGTCATCACGGAACTACAGTGAAGTTACACCATTACTGTGGTTATTCCATGACATCAGCTGAATTCTTTTAGCTATTTTGTGCTTTTCCCAAAGTCTGAGTAGTGACTATTATACTGAGACATACTAAATAGTTCTCGAAACATGGATCATCTGTGGCTAAAAATATCAGAGCCCTGACCCTCTGTTCTCCAGAATTGAAATCTACAAATACAATTAAAGTGAGCTTGGACAGTTTTTCAAAATTCTTTTTTTCAGCATCTCTTGACTAAAAGACATAAATAGACTTAGTTAAAAAAAAAAACTGGACGTGTGTGTTTTTAAACAAGTTTTCCTCTTTAATAACATAGTACTTTTAAATATAACATACTCTGAATATACTCGTCAGAATGGTGCTGGCTCTAGTGTACACGTTGAAGTATTTTTCTAGCACCTGTGATAAAGTGAAGGCAGAGAGGCCTTTTAACCCCAGGGGGAGTATATGTAGTTTGTGTTTTGTACAACACAAAGCGTTGTTTAGTTATGGGCCCCTGGGGTGGAGTATTTGGAGAGAAGGGTGGGCCAATGCTCCACTCCACAGTTTAGTGGTTTTCTTGGGAGACAAAGATCCAGGCCAGGGTTTTTTGGACTGTCTCCAACCCACTGCAACAGCTGATCATCTGCAGCTGAGCAGTGGGTTGGAGACAGTCCAAAAAACCCTGGCCTGGATCTTTGTCTCCCAAGAAAACCACTAA
This sequence comes from Pelobates fuscus, assembly GCF_036172605.1. Lineage (NCBI taxonomy): Eukaryota > Metazoa > Chordata > Amphibia > Anura > Pelobatidae > Pelobates > Pelobates fuscus. The sequence goes on from NC_086321.1 coordinate 368,122,931, forward strand.
ACTGTGGAGTGGAGCATTGGCCCACCCTTCTCTCCAAATACTCCACCCCAGGGGCCCATAACTAAACAACGCTTTGTGTTGTACAAAACACAAACTACATATACTCCCCCTGGGGTTAAAAGGCCTCTCTGCCTTCACTTTATCACATATCCTCCCCCCCAGCTCAGACCCATCGGGTCGAGCGGCCTTAAAACACAAACCGTGAACATTCACGTCACCTAGGGCTGTACCAGCCCTGACTTGCTCCTCAGTTACAGGAAGTGGCCTATTGTAGATGGCTGCTACCTTGCTCCCTTGTAGTTTAAGGAACCTCCACCCAAGTGGATAACCCAAATAGTTAGCTTCCTCAAATCCTAGATAACACTTGTTAGCGGTCAAACCGGCAGCCCTTACATTATGCACAACTAACTGGACCTTCATCAGGTGTGCTTCCAAGTCCACCCTGTGAATCGCCACACCACCAAGGTGGGCAGCTGCATACTCTTGCTGGAACAGAACACTTTTCATCAAAGTAACCTCACTCCCTGAATCTATCAGTGCTTGTGCGCTCTTCCCTACCACCATCACCACTTTTATCTGTGCTGTACCACCACCAGTCACCATACACCTCTTTAAGCAAGTCAATACAATCCCATGCAGAACCCTTATTACTATGTCATATTGTATTGGCTCTTCACTGTCAGGACAGTTATATGCAATATGTCCTTGCATGTGGCAGTTGAAGCATCGGAGTTGTTTCTCAGTCTGGTCTTGTAGCCAAAATGGGGTTTTTCGGTACGTTCTACCGTCATAGTTATATTGTCCTCTCTTTCCATTTTCCGCTTTCCTTTTCCCTGCTTTATCTCCTTCACTTTCAGGTCTTTCTTTTTTCATACCCTCATTTTCACTATCATCACTACCGGAGCTGCGCTGCAAGGACTTCTTATTCTTCTTAGGGTCAGGTTTAAAATCATCCTCACCGTCGTCAGATGACACAATTTTCCTCTTCATTCTAGGAAATTCATCCTCTGAATTGTCTTCTATCTTAGCGGGCTTTTCATCCTCTGAATCAGAAGGAATACTTTTAGGAGGAGCTTTATCGTCATTAATAACCATTGGCTCAGGTACATCATTATCAGAATCAATAACTGCACGCTTAGCAGGAACTTGATCTTCAGTATCGCTTGCTGTGTGCTTCGGGGGAGCCTCATCGGAGTCACTTCCTGCCTTCTTTGCTGGAGCATTATCTTCAGAGTCGCTCACTGAATGTTTGGCAGAGGTTGTCCGCTTAGACAGATGCTTTGAAGAAGCTACATGTTTATTGGCAGCTACACGCTTCAGAGGAGCTTCATCTTCAGAGTCACTTTTTGCGTGCTTTGCAACTTTCTTTCGCTTATTGGCAGCTATGCGCTTAGCAGGCATCTCATCTTCAGAGTCACTTGCAACCCGCCTTGCAGGAGCTTCATCATTCTCTGATCCACTGGCACCCCCTCTCCTGTCCTCCTCTGCATCGCTATGTTCATTCTCGTACTGGTGCCCTGAACTTCCAACTTCATTCGCTTCGTCCTCAGAGGCAGAGTCACGCTCATCCTTCACTGGAACAGGTCCCTCCGTGAAGGGCTCCACAACATCCTCCATCTGTTCTGTGAATCCCTGGGAACCTTCCTTGCTTTCTACGGTTAATGCTGCAGGTGTCACCTCTATATCCTCAGGGGGTTTGCCAGGGGGGCCGTCTAGAGCAACCTCCTCCTGCATGAATGCAGCCTTTGATCTCAGCTCCATGTTATCATGCTCGGCCTGGCCTGGTATGGAACGCTGTTGTTCTGCCAGAGGCCCAGACTCCCAGCTTAGCTCCTCTTTCCTTTGCTCGGTTTCCTTCCCAGGGGTATCCTCTGCTTGCTCGGCCTTGAGTGGCCACCTCTCAATGTCAGCAAGGCTTTCCTCTGGACTGTCTGGCAGTCTCCCTGCTCCCTCGGGGGTGTGCAGAGACGCAGTCATGGCCTCTCGCTGGGTCATGACAGCCCCGGTATCAAACAGCCAGTCAGGCATTCCGAGCTCCGCCTTTAATTCCATGGCTGTGTTCCCAGAATCTGCCAGCTGTTCCAGGTAGTCAGTGCACCCAGGCCTTGTAGCAGCAGCAGGTGTCTCAGAAATATTTAATTCTGCTATGCCAATGTCATCTACATTGTCACTTTCGACTTGGTTGGGCTTAGGTGCAGACATACCCATCTTGTCACGACAGCTTGGTTCTGTAACTGTCGCTCTCTCTTGACTTAGATCAGAAGCGGCTACTTTGCCTTTCTTATTTTGACTTCGTTTTGCCACTACTTCTCTGCCTTGCTTTTCTCTGCCAAACTGTCCAACAGCTGGTTGCACTTTTTGGGTAGCCTCTGCTACTAAACAGTGCACAGTATTTTTTTGCTCAACTGGGGTGCTTTGCTTCTCTCTATTAAGCTCAGCTCCTTCGCTGTTGTCTTCTCTGACTCCCCAAGTCAGTCTGCTTCTCATGCCTTTAACTTGTTCACTTGGGTGAACATCAGCGGCTTCTGCTTCATTTTTCTTTCCCTGGCTGTATCCACTAGCTTCACTTGCACCTTCCGGGTGGGTTTTGCTTACGACTAACACTTGGCCTTGCGTACATTTATTTCTCATCTTTGCAGTTTTCTTTAGGATGTTTCTGCATGCTTTGGTCTTATCACCTTTACATGGTGTATTTTTACTTGTCTCATGCTTTATAGCACAAACCGACTTTACACTGCTGGCCTCAGTCACAGTCTTTCTTTCTCCTTTTGTTGCCTTGGGAAGATTTCTCAGTACCTTTCTGTTTCCAAATGCCTTTCCAGCTTTCTCTTGAAACATGCAAGATTCAGTGTCTGAGCTTGAAAATGTTTTAGTTTCCAACTCTTTTTCTAAGACTTCATCTGTTGTGATGTCACTCAGAGCAAGTTTGAGGCTTTCACGTGAAGCTGCAATGTTTTGATTTTCATATAAACACTTGTCAACTTCAGTAATCAGGTTGTCTTGTTCTCCCTTCGGAGTCCTCTGACCTTTCTTACTTTGGCGCATGTCATCAGTGTCACCATCACTGCCTCTTGACAATTCCGCTTTTTCCTTTAGTTTTGCTGGTCTCATTGCTACCTTTTTTTCTTTTGCTTTTTGTTCCTTGGAGGATCCAGCTGCCTTTTCACTCTCTTCCACGTTATCACTACTTTCAGGCTCAGTTATATCCTTCTTGCCTTCTAATTCCTGTTCTCTCTCTTCTGCGTGTTTCTCAACATCACGCTTTGCTTCCTCCATGCTTTTCAGCTTGCTAAAGACTTCTTCTACTGCCTCTGTTATCTCATGCAGGATGTCAGTAGCTTGGTTACGGGGTCCCTTGTCCCCACGCTCCCTGCAGGGGGCAATCTGCAAATCCTCAGTAAGGGCAGCTCTATGCTCCTGCTGAGCGTCCCTCAGGTTCTTAACCTGTGCAGCCAGGAAACTGTTTGTGCCTTGTTGTTTAGCGGTTGCCTGTACCAGAGCCTTCAGCAGGTCTTCCATTATAGCACCACGCAGGTAACAGTCTTAAAGGTACAGTGTTTTTTTTTTTTTCGATTAGCAGGTCTGACAAAATAAAAGTCCTCAATAAGCAGACCAACGGATGACTGGCACACCCACAGACCCTCAATGTGCTACTGTGCCCGCATTCTCCACCATATTGTGATCCTTGTCTGTAGATAGCACGGTCCTCTAGGGCAAAACATGCACAGTCCTCTTATTTTCTTTTAATCCCGGCAACTTTATTCGTAAATTTACACATGAGGCAGCAGCAAATGTAAACATAAATGAAATAATGTAACACAAATCCCTATAACAAAAAGCCTAGCTCGTCTGAGCACTAACTCACATAAGATTCCCTATCTATCAGGGGTTAAACTATAACAAAATGTATTGGTTTCACCAACCTAGTGTCTTTGTCTGCTCTCAGCACTCCTAGTGCTCCAAGCCAGCATTGACTGCTTCCTTCCGCACTCCTAGTGCTCCAAGCCAGCCTTGACTGCTTCACTTTCGCACTCCTAGTGCTCCAAGCCAGCACTCCCAGTGCTGGCTTGGAGCACTAGGAGTGCGAAAGTGAAGCAGTCAAGGCTGGCTTGGAGCACTAGGAGTGCGGAAGGAAGCAGTCAATGCTGGCTTGGAGCACTAGGAGTGCTGAGAGCAGACAAAGACACTAGGTTGGTGAAACCAATACATTTTGTTATAGTTTAACCCCTGATAGATAGGGAATCTTATGTGAGTTAGTGCTCAGACGAGCTAGGCTTTTTGTTATAGGGATTTGTGTTACATTATTTCATTTATGTTTACATTTGCTGCTGCCTCATGTGTAAATTTACGAATAAAGTTGCCGGGATTAAAAGAAAATAAGAGGACTGTGCATGTTTTGCCCTAGAGGACCGTGCTATCTACAGACAAGGATCACACACCTAGCTAAGTAACAAAAAAGTTGTGGTGACACCCAACACAATAAAACTCCCCAGTGGTTTGTGCGAATTCAGAATGTACTGTTTTGCAACATTTAAATATCTCGAAAAGAACATTGGGAAAAATCCTAATTGGGCACAGTAATTCCCGTGATATCATGTGTCCTCAAAGTTCCCTGAATTCCCAGCTTAACTGGGACTCATCCTGCATTTCTGCAAGACCATCATTGGACCTTCTGAATCACAACCCTGATTTTGGTTTTAAAAAATCCTGTGTTTAAAGCCGTGTTCCATGAGGTGCCTGCAGAAATGTACCATGATACACCAAACGTGATGCCTGCCTCTGCCCATTGGCACTGATACACCAAACATGATGCGTGCCTCTGCCCATTGGCACCGTGAGCTGGGAATTCTGGGAGAATGATTGTGTCCAATGAGGACTTTTCTCAAGGTCTGACTTGAGATATGTAGAGAATTTGCATCAATCAGTGGGAACAAACAGTGTGACTACTTTTAATGGAGGGACGCCAAGGCACTCTTGGGACCATAACCACTACAAAACAATGTAGTGGTTATGGTGCTTGGAGTGATTCTTCAAAGAATCTCAATCACCGATAATTGCCTTTAAATAAATATGTTTTCAAACAATATCCACTTGTATTCATATTAGCTGTAAATTGGCACTTAAACATCTAACAATTATTCAGAGTAGAGATGGCCGTCACGGTATAGGATCGGAAAAAAGAAGACTGCCACTCAGAATTTGGGTTTTTCATAGTAGAGCTGATTATGATTCCGCTCAGCTGGGAACAGGACATTTTTATTTTAACTACTTGGTGGTGTACCTTCTATGTCCAAAGGAAGTAGAGGTTAGCAACAAATGGGATTCTGCTTTTATAAATACTCAAAACTGCTGAGTGGATTAAATAGTGTTCGGTGAAATAATTAATTTTGGCATTCCTTACCTATCAGGGCCACAACTGCTCCCCCTATCTCTTGTCGTACTATGGTCCCGGACAGTTGGTGCTTGAGGGCAAACTCGACACTCAGAAGCAAAGTTCGAAATCGGAAATGTCTGCAATGCAGCACTTCAGGAATCTGGACAAGAAAGCTAAGGAACAAGACAACTCAGAGCTGGACACCCTTCATCAGAACAGCATCAGGTAACGATATCTCCTGCATACAGAGCTATCACAGTGGGGTGTATTCACTACACTTCCAAATGACAAGGTCTGATTATTAGTACTATAGTACTATAACAACTTCAGTAAAATACATTTGTTAACGTGCCTACAGTGTCCCTTTGGTTATGAACTTGGGTTTGGGATACACTTTGCCCTGTTTGTACATTGTTGCTGAGGCTGAATCCTGTAGCTGCCCAGGGATGATGGGAGTTGGATACCTTGTTCCAAACCTATGTCTGAAATGATTCCCTGATCATATATAGTAATACACATAGTGCATTTTTAGAAGACAGTTTGAGAATCTATGACGTTCTAGAAATTCCATGGCATTTCAAAGCCAAAGCTGGCGTATATAAGTCATGGGTGGAGTGCATTCAGAACTTTATTCAATACACAATAAAAAGCCAGTATGTTACGGAGGCATGGTTCTCTGGGTCACGGGATATATCTAGGACAAGAACACAGCTCATTATTGGTGCTAATTAACAATGTATCTTTACCACTACAGCCATATGTCTATTGTGGATGGAGACCCTGCCAACGTGACTAGCATTAGCAGTACTGGGAAGGATGGAGCTCTGGTTATCTGGAGTACGAAGGTAATTAAATACTTACACAACTGTGTGAGCGTTTGGGCTGTGTACCCCACCAAAGGTTCCTTTATGATTTTCTACCTTGTAATTGCATGAAACGGTTAATATTATTTATTTTTATTCCTCTCGTTGCAGGTCTGATGTGAAGCAAACCTTCTCTCCGGTATGAGATGCCAAGGAGACTCATGACAATTAGTAAGCGGAGAGGATCTATTCCATATAGGAGAATTCCACATTACTGCCAACTTCCGGAAGCCTTTGACAGAAGGGTCATGGAAAGAGGCCAATGTCCAGAACCACTGCCCCCAAATTTGGGTCTGAATTCCTGCTGTACAGTCATATTCACTTTAGATTTGTATTCAAATATGGCATTTGAGCAGTGAATGTGAAACAGTTCTTGTAAATAGCAGGCTTTATATAGAGCAATTCATTCTGCATTCCATTATTTATATGGGATCTTTCCTTATAAATACAGTAGAATGTTCTAGAACAGCAAAATCCAGAAAAGTAGCTCTCTGACTGTAGGAGAACTACAATTACCATGATACTTTTCCAGCCTAAAATGTGACAAGTTTGCAATAAACGAGTATTAGTGGGGATCTTACGCATTCTATATCATCTGAGAGCAGATATATCCCAACAAGGATTACTTGCAAGCCTGGGCTTTGTGGTTTACATGGATTAAACAGAAATAGTTACCTATAAGTCATCGCATTACCAGATTGGATTAGTAGATAAGCAGATATCACTGTTTAGTAGATAATTGTGCATTTTTTTGTTCATTGGGAATATACCTAGAATCCGCTTGCAAAAGCTGCAGATCTCATGTCTGCTGCCTTTGCAATCCCTCCCCTCCTAACCCCGCATAGGCTTTCTGTGGCTGTCCAATCACAGGCTTTCCAATGCAGCTCAATGAGAAGTCTTTGCAAGGCAGGTGCTCTGGATAACTACTGCCTCTTGAGTTTGTCTCCACTGAGCTAACCAAACCAGGAAGTAACATGACCGGTTGGTTGAGTTGTCTGGGTTCACTTATAAAAGCCCCAATTTCTACTGAAATCTGCTCTTTAGAAGAAGAGGACATACTCTTCACACGTAAAGTAATTCAGCAAGCTAAAGTGCTATAGGGGTCTGGAGTGTCCCTTTAATTCACTAAACACTGAACTGTGGCAAATAACAATTGTGGGGATATTTATGGAATGATAATAGTAAACAGTTGAGAATTGCCCACTATTTAAATTCTCAGATCCCAAAGATCGTTATCGTGTAAGTGAAATTTATTCCATATAAATAAAATCACAATTTGTTATAAAAATAGATACAATTTATTGTGACATTTTTAAATAATAATAATAATAATAATAAGTAACATGCGTAACAATAATCAATGAATATTTAGTATAACATGGTATGCAATACAATATGGTAATGTAAAAACATCTTCCAATGGCTAACACAGGCTTAATTGTCAAGATTCCTGGTGGCTATTATTCCTGGTGGCTATTTTGACGTCATTTACCTTATCTTTATAGTTGTCTATAACTTAAGTTTTCTGTCAGATCAAATAGTTTCTTTAAGTTTTGTCCAGACTATGTGTCTGGCAAATTCTGCTATAATTTCTAATATGACAGTTATAACTAAGTATGACCCCTAAACTTACAATGGGACGTTATACAATATCGAAAGTAAAATTAAATTATTTAATCTTCTCTGTCAGAAATGTCTGGGTTTAGAATTAATTATATTCCATTAGCATTTAGCTAACAGTCTGTCCATCCCCGTTCTCATTTCTTATCAACAGGTTTGTATATACTAAGCATTCCTTTAGCTCTGGCAAAGTGGTTAGTTTTACAGAAGGGATAGAAATCTTGTGTCTTTTGTTAACTTGAAAATAACAAAATGGAGTCTGCTCTGTTCAGAGTGACTGACAATGTACATTTTTAATTTCTATCATAGCACAAAATGTCTGCCGATATGAATACCCTGACACAATTAAATCACAAACCTTAGGCTAAAAGAGTTGGAAAGATTGATGTTTTTTATTTCGGATTTTCCATTTCAACTATTTTAGTATAAATTTTGCAATTCAGCTTTCAGTTCACCACAAGTCACCACCATACTGCTGTAAACAAAAAAAGTGCCTTACTTCAGAAAAGATAATAAAACAATGATGGTTTAAAGTGGCGCTGTCACCGTCTGATGTTGACATGGCCGCTGAGGGTTCAGTAGCCGTGAGGGTGCAGGCACAGGTGAGTTTAACTTACCCGAACCTGTCCCTCTCGGGCGCCGCCATCTTTTTCCGGCCGATCCTCTTCTGCAGAAGCACCAGGAGCCGACGTGACCGCTGTATTCTTTCGCATGAGCGAGAGTACAGCATTGAGGTCTGTGAAGGATCATGCGAAACTCCGGGATCCTCCATAGATTGAGCCAATTCCCTGCAGCCGTCAGTGGTGACGGCTGGGGGACTGACTCTTCTAGATGGTGGTAGCTCCGGCCAGTAAATAGAAGTGTCCCTACTTTGTCTCTCTATATCTCTTGACTTGGTTGAAATTTAAGTGAAATTCCAACACCGTCAAAATAAGTATCTCATAAAGATTCTGCAAACTGAAATACTCAATTTGCAGAGGAAGGTGGGTAGGCTGACAGTGCCGCTTTACATAACTAAAGCATGAATTCATGATTGGTGGCCAGGGGGAGTTCTCATATTTCTCAGTATGGGTATTGGGCTAGTCACAGCTCCAGAATTGGCAGTTTAGTTAATACGCCCCTGCAAAGTGTCAATCACAGTGTTACTCTCCATTTGTAGGTTGAGGGTGGAACCTATAACTGCGCTGTCATAATGAAGTCACACATTAAAAATAACCCAGGCACTGTAAGGGCATTTCCTCTATAACAGCTCTATAGTATATATCAGAAAGACTCTACTATGTTAGTATGACTATCTACACTAGAGGGCAGTATTTCCATCTCTCTATGAACACACTCCATTCACAAAGTATCCCAGAATACAATACTGTAACACTGACTCCCAGTAAACTGATACCAGTGTTAACCCATATATTCTATAACTAATCCATAATGCTTTAACACCTAGATGGAACCTGCCATCTGCTCAGTGGGATATTGGCATCTCAGCCACATCCAAATATTCAGAGATTAGAAAGTAGACGCACTCCTTCAGTATTCATTTTTCAATGGCAGACAACTGGAGGGGGTGATGGTGTGAGGGGGATGCTGGGATGGAGGGGCCGGGGTAATGGTGGTGTGGGAGGGGGTATACTGGGAGGGGGTGATAGGGAGGGAGGGGGTATTAATGGTGTGGGAGGGGTGTACTTGAGGTGGGTGATAGTGTGGGGGGGATACTGGAAAGGGTGGACACTGGGAGGGGGGTGATAGGGAGGGAGGGGGTAATGGTGGTGTGGGAGGGAGTATATTGGGAGGGGGTGATAGGGAGGGGGTAATGGTGGTGTGGGAGGGAGTATAATGGGAGGGGGTGATAGGGAGGGGGTAATGGTGGTGTGGGAGGGGGTATACTGGAGCGGGGTTGATAGTGAGGGGGGATACTGGGAGGGAGGGGGAGTGAGATTAAATACCTTATTTCCCTGGTGGTCCAGTGTCCTTCATTCCCTGGCAGCGGTCCGGTGGGCTCCCTGGCGGTCTTGTGTACAGGGGTGTACTGTTTGTGTCAGGGATATACTGTGTGTATCAGGGGTGTACTGTGTATGTCAGAGATATACTGTGTGTATCAGGGTTGTACTGTGTTTGTCAGGGATATACTGTGTGTATCAGGGGTGTACTGTGTATGTCAGGGATATATTGTGTGTATCAGGGGTGTACTGTTTGTGTCAGGGATATACTGTGTGTATCAGGGGTGTACTGTGTATGTCAGGGATATACTGTGTGCATCAGGGTTGTACTGTGTATGTCAGGGATATACTGTGTGTATCAGGGGTGTACTGTGTATGTCAGAGATATACTGTGTGTATCAGGGTTGTACTGTGTATGTCAGGGATATACTGTGTGTATCAGGGTTGTACTGTGTATGTCAGGGATATATTGTGTGTATCAGGGTTGTACTGTGTATGTCAGGGATATACTGTGTGTATCAGGGGTGTACTGTGTATGCCAGGGATATATTGTGTGTATCAGGGGTGTACTGTGTATGTCAGAGATACACTGTGTGTATCAGGGTTGTACTGTGTATGTCAGGGATATACTGTGTGTGTCAGGGGTGTACTGTGTATGTCAGGGATATATTGTGTGTATCAGGGGTGTACTGTGTATGTCAGATATACTGTGTGTATCAGGGTTGTACTGTGTATGTCAGGGATATACTGTGTGTATAAGGGGTGTACTGTGTATGTCAGGGATATATTGTGTGTATCAGGGGTGTACTGTGTATGTCAGAGATATACTGTGTGTATCAGGGTTGTACTGTGTATGTCAGGGATATACTGTGTGTATCAGGGGTGTACTGTGTATGTCAGGGATATATTGTGTGTATCAGAGGTGTACTGTGTATGTCAGGGATATATTGTGTGTATCAGAGGTGTACTGTGTATGTCAGGGATATATTGTGTGTATCAGGGGTGTACTGTGTATGTCACGGATAAATTGTGTGTATCAGGGATGTACTGTGTATGTCAGGGTTATACTGTGTGTCAGGGATGTAGTGTGTGTGTAGGTGGTGCAGTGTGTGTCTGTAAGGGATATAGTGTGTGTCCATAGTGTGCCAGGGATGTATCTGGCTTGTTTCCCCACCAGCTGTGAATATGAGAAGCATGACAGGCGTCTGCTCTGCATGGGACGGCAAGGTAGATCCTTTGATCTTCCCTGCTGGCCTCAGCCCATGGCCGTAATGGCCTACCCGATGGCCAGTCCCAGCATGACTGTGACTCTGAGTGCTGAACTGTGAGGGAGCAATTTTACTAGGTCTCACGCTCCCCCACTGGACCACCAGGGAGTGGTAACACTTGCTGGGCCAACATTAAGTATGATACCCAGATTGGAACACAGTGGATCATAGTTCATAGCCCCCTTTCTTGAAGAAAGCCAAGCAGGAGGGGGGCTAAACAGAGCATCACACACAGCCAGCAAATATTACACGCACACATTACAGCTAGCACAGACTACACCATACCTCCCAACATTTCAAATGAACAAAGAGGGACATTTTAATTTGTGGGGATAGGACCAGGGGTGGGACTATTCTGAGAAAGAAGTGTCTTACTAATAACAATTTATACATATAAAATGGAATCTATAAACAAGAACAGCATACCTTGTTTACACAGACTGATTTCTAAACACATTTATTGTAGTTTAAAGACACATTGCTGGGACTATTATTGCTGTGGAGCTCTGTTATACAGTCAGACACACCAACAATATGGTCAGATGAGTCTGAAAAAGAGAATAATCTGAGTTGGGCAGATAAGAAAGGCCAGTAAAGTGGTGAGAGAGTTCAGAGATAGTCAGAGAAGGTTGCAGATGGCTGATAATTTATTGCAATCTGAGCAGAACTATCTGATGTGGTCAAAAGATCCAAAACAAAGTTGGAGAATGTTATATACGGTAAATAATTATACCTTCATCGGGTTCATAATCACATGTTTCTCGTTTCTCATTTATCTTTTATTTTAATCTTTGCACATGATTCCTCTCTCCCCCCAAAAAATCTCAACATTTTGATTTCTTCTTCTGGCAAAAGATTGAAATAAGAGCAAAATCATTTTTATTCACGGTAATACTCTGGTTAATGCCACCTAGACGTGTCATTCTCTGCAAGGAATCCGTTACAATCTTGGTCTTGCTGACGCAACAAAAACAATTTCAGCAATCACTCAGCAGAAATGCGAGGAACTGTTTGCTGACGCTGTGGGCTACCACCGAATACAGCCATTATGTTTGTGCTCTGAGTGTGTAATCACTGATGCTTGCTGATACATACTAGGACGCACGCTGGTTTAACATCAAGTGAGCGCATTTCGAGATTCCACAATTAAAGGACAACTGTCACGTCAACACTTATTTTTAATGTAGTGATTCTTTCATCAAGCTTTGAGAGGAAATCGATTCTTTGTTAAATTAAGTATAAGCAAAAAAAAAAAAAAAAGAGAAAAATGCATTCTTAACTTCAGTATATGACAACATCCATCAGCCATATACGTACACCTTGGGTCAGACAGTTTTTGATTTTGACAGATTATATAGTCTCTATGATTATGTCACTGCACTGCGCAGGGAGTGACGCAGGAAAGACCGTAGAGACTATATTGAAGCTTTCAAACACTGTCTGATACAAGTTGTATGTAAATGGCGGAAGGACACTCTCAAATACCAAAGGTAGGAATGAGATTTTCTTATTATTTTACATATACTTCATTTAGACTAGAAGAAGGAAGATTTAGTCTGAGGCAAAGGTTTTTTTTTACTGTAAGAACAATCAGGATGTGGAATTCTCTGCCTGAAGAAGTGGTTTTATCAGAGTCCATACAGATGTTCAAACAGCAACTAGATGCATACTTGCAAAAACAGAATATTCAAGGATATAATCTTTCAATGTAGGGGTTTTATGTTGTTTTGTCAGTCATGTAATCTGTGTAACCGGTCGGACATTTCGCTTATATGGTCAGGGAGCATGAGAAAGAAGATTAGGTTGAAATATGGTTAGAGTTTTAACTATTAATGCTCAAGGTCTCAATTCCCCTATTAAACGAGGCTATTTATATAATACCCTTGTTCAACAACGTATAGAAATAGGGTTTATTCAGGAAACCCATTGGATGGCGGAATCGAAGAAACTTTGGTTGTATAAAAGTTATCCTTTGATTTTTTCTGCCTCTATACAAGGAAAAAAAAAATGTGGTGTCTCAATAATTTTTTCCAGAGAAGTTAATTTTGACTGTTGTTTTAATTATTTAGACCCAAACGGGAGGTTTATTATACTGGTTGGTCAAATGAATGGGATAGATTATACTTTGGTTAATGTATATTTACCCAATAAGTATCCAATTAAAACATTGTTTAAAATTCTAGACATGGTGGAGCAAGTAAAAAAGGGTATAGTTATGATTGCGGGGGACTTTAACTGTATTTGTGATACTTTAATGGATAAACAATTAGCTAAAAATCAAAAAATAGACAAATCCCTGAAAAGACAGGCAGCATCATTAAATAGAGTGCTAAAGAAAGCAGAATTGTATGACTGTTGGAGATTATTTCATCCTAATGAAAAGAATACGACCCATAGATCCATCCCTCATAATTCATCGGCGAGGATAGACATGATTATGGGTAATCTAAATTTAATTCATACGATGTCTACAATCTCTATCGTTGAAAATACATGGTCAGACCATGATATGGTAATTGCAGTTATGGGGGGAACTCGAAGCCCCCCCACGATTTGGAGATTGGCAGACTATCTATTAAAGGATAAAACTAATGTAGACCATATAGAGAAACTTATGGAGTATTTTATTAGGGAGAATTCATCTGAGGATATATCTAAAGAATGCCTATGGTGCTCCTTTAAAGTTGTCATCAGGGGATACTGGATAAAATTAGCAAGTTATCAAAAAAAGAATGTAGATAAGACTTTGTCAGACCTTTATATAGAATTCTATAACCTCGCTAAAGCTAATAAGCAATCTTTTTCCGAAAGGAGAACATCTGCTATTAAAATATGCCAAGAAAAGATAAACGCACAGCTTAAAATAAGGATAGAACGCAATCTAAAAAAACTTAATATTAGTTATTACTACAAGAGTAATCGCGCTGACTCAATGTTAACTAACAAATTAAAGAAAAAAAGGGCTGAACATAAAATATCCAAATTGGGAGATGGTAAAAACTTTGTCTATGTCAGGGTACCTGAGGCCTCTACCTCTAAGGGAGGTAGAGACTTGGTGGTTTATCCGTCCAGGCGAGCTGTTTCCTCCGTTCCTCGCGGTTCATCCAGTCACTTAAACACCGGCCGCGAGGAATCCACGTCCTTTTCTAGCAGGACGCTCAATACGTGACGTCATGACGCTATCACGAGCGACCTGTCACTCAAGTGTCCGATATCCAATCGGTACTTGTCAGAGGCGTGATTACCATCCAGAGCCAGGGTATTTAAGCTTACCTCTCACTTCAGCTCATTGCCCTGTCGTGGTTCTAGCTTGTCTAGTCACTCAGTGCTCTGGTATTCTAGTTTGCTCTATTTGGTTTTGACTCGGCTTGTTGTACTTCCCTGCTTCTCTGTTCTCCCTTGACCCGGCTTGTCTCTCGCTTATCTGTCTTCTCGTTCCCTCGACCTCGGCTTGTCTCTGACTATTCTCTATTACTCTCGGTACGTTAGTCCGGCCATTCTAAGGCCCGGTATACGTACCTTTCCACTCTTTGTACTCTGCGTGTTGGATCCCTGTCCCGATCCTGACATTACGACAGGGCCAATGGATCCTGCAGGTACAAACAGTCAGCTTGGTTCTTCTGATCCCAGGTTTGACGCCATGGAGCATAGGATGGATCAGATGGCTCTAGCACTACAGGCACTTTTGTCTCGTGCTAGTAACCCACCTGAGGAGACACGTACTCCTTCTATTTCTCCTGCAGTCTCAGGTCTAGAGGTAGCCACTGTAGGTGCTTCTTCCCGTATTACCCCACCAGTACGTTATGGCGGGTCACCGGAGAAGTGTCGTGGCTTTCTAAACCAGATTAGCATCCATTTCGAATTACAACCCCGCTCTTATTCTACTGATAGAGCGAAGGTTGGATTTATTATCACTCTACTCATTGAAAAAGCTTTGAGATGGGCCAATCCTTTATGGGAGAATGATAACCCACTAGTCTATAATTATAATGCCTTTGTAGCTGCGTTTAGAAGAACTTTTGACCCCCCTGGTAGGAAGGTCAATGCAGCTAGATTACTGTTGCGCCTTAGACAAGACAATCGAACACTTGTGGATTATGCACTAGAGTTCAGGTCCTTGGCGGCAGAAGTTAAGTGGAACGAACAGGCTTATATAGATGTGTTTCTGAATGGGTTATCAGATGTAATTCTTGACGAGGTCGCTACTAGAGAACTCCCTGAAAATTTGGAGGATTTAATTTCTTTTATATCTCGTATTGATGAACGCTTAAGAGAGAGGCTGAACACTCGAGATAGGACCCGTAGACCCTCCTTTAAACTAGCGCCTACTTTTCAAACTTCTGAGTTCGAGGACTTACGTATTCCTGAACCTATGCAGATAGGCAGTACTCATCTCACAGAGAGTGAGAGACAGTACAGGAGAAGGGAGGGCTTATGTATGTATTGTGGAGTCAGGGGTCATTTACGCCTAAACTGTCCCAATCGTTCGGGAAACGCTCGCACCTAAGTTCCTCTAGGGGACAGGCCTTGGGTGTCTCTACTTTGTCCTCTACTCACAACTACAAAGAGCTCAGGCTTCTGTTACCCGTTTCTTTAAAGTGGGAGAAGGGAGTAGTTAAGACTATGGCACTAATCGATTCTGGAGCTGCTGAGAGCTTTATAGATCAGGGTTTTGCTGCCAAGCATGCTATTCCATCCCAGTTAAAAGAGACACCACTGGCCGTTGAGGCCATCGATGGTAGACCGTTACTTGAGCCTGTTATCTTCCATGAGACCATACCGATTAACTTAACTGTTGGCATCCTACATAGAGAAGACATATCCTTACTGCTCATTTCTTCTCCGTCTATTCCCATAGTGCTGGGGTACTCCTGGTTGAGGAGACATAACCCTATTATTAATTGGGAGTCAGGGGAGATAGTTTCGTGGGGACAGAATTGTCAAGAGAAGTGCTTGCGGAAAGTCTCACCTCTCGGCTTAACCAATACAGCGGCTAACTCTGATAATTCTACAGAGACACAAATTCCGTCTCAGTATCTAGATTTAAAGGCTGTATTTGACAAAAAGAAAGCCGATACCTTACCCCCACACAGGTCCTTTGATTGCAAAATTAACCTACTCCCTGGTACCATGCCACCCAGAGGTCATGTATACCCACTATCTACGAAAGAGAACTCAGTTCTAGAGGAGTATATTCACGAAAATTTAGACAAGGGATTCATTAGTAGGTCCTCCTCCCCTGCTGGGGCTGGATTTTTTTTTGTTAAAAAGAAGGATGGTTCTTTGAGACCTTGTATTGATTATCGAGGCCTAAATAAGATAACCATTAAAAATGCCTATCCAATCCCCTTGATTACCGAACTCTTCGATCGTTTGAAGGGCTCTACAATTTTCACCAAGTTAGACCTCAGAGGGGCATATAACTTGGTGAGAATCCAGCAGGGACATGAGTGGATGACGGCATTCAATACTCGATATGGTCACTATGAATATACTGTTATGCCTTTTGGGTTATGCAATGCACCAGCTGTATTCCAGGATCTGATAAATGAGGTTCTTAGGGAATTTCAGCAAGATTGCGTCATTGTATACCTAGATGATATACTCATTCATTCTAGTGACATTGAGATTCATCACAAGCAAGTCAGGAGGGTTTTGCACAAGCTTCTCCAGCATGGCTTGTACTGCAAGTTGGAGAAATGTAGCTTTGATCAAACCCAGGTAACCTTTCTCGGCTATGTGATCTCTGGGGAGGGATTTAAGATGGATCCGGATAAGCTCCAATCCATTCTAGAGTGGCCTTTACCCAAAGGTCTTAAAGCCGTACAGAGATTTATTGGTTTTTCTAATTATTATAGGCGCTTTATTAAGGGCTATTCTTCCATTATCGCACCTATCACTAACATGACCAAACAGGGGGCTGATACTAAGAATTGGACTACTGAAGCTCTCCTGGCGTTCAAAACTCTCAAGGAGCTTTTCGCTTCCGCTCCAATTTTAGTCCACCCCGACACTTCTCTGCCTTTTTTACTTGAGGTAGACGCATCAGAGACGGGTTTAGGTGCTGTCCTATCTCAAAGGTTGGGTGTTGATAAACCATTACATCCATGTGGATTTTTCTCTAAAAAATTGACCGGTACTGAGAGCAGGTATGACATTGGTGACAGAGAATTACTAGCGGTTATCAAGGCTTTGAAAGAGTGGAGACATTTATTGGAAGGTACTTTACATCCTGTTACCATTCTGACAGACCACAAAAACTTGTCTTATATCGGAGAGGCCAAACGTCTGTCCTCCAGGCAGGCTCGTTGGTCGTTGTTTCTTACCCATTTCAATTACGTTCTGACTTACAGACCTGGGTCAAAGAATTCTAAAGCCGATGCGCTATCTCGCCAATATGAGCCCTCTGCCTCAGTTGAACCACTGTTGTCCTCCATTGTACCCAAATGCAATATTATTGCTAATACCAGTCTCAAAATTCATTCTCCGCTACTTGACCAGATCTTGAAGTCACAACATCTAGCTCCTGGAAACACTCCTGAGGGAAGAAACTTTGTTCCTCCTGAACTTCAACTGGAGCTCTTACAATGCTTTCACGAAAGTAAAATAGCTGGTCATCCTGGTATTCGCAAGACATACTCTCTGATATCCAAGGATTTCTGGTGGCCTTCACTTCGTAAAGATATTGAGGAGTTCGTCGCAGCTTGTGAGACTTGTGCCAAGACTAAACTACCTCATGCATCTCCATGTGGCCTGTTACACCCCTTGGACATTCCTGAGAAACCTTGGTCCTGTTTGTCCATAGACTTTATCGTTGATTTGCCTGTTTCCAAGAGACAGACTGTTATTCTCACGGTGGTGGATAGATTTACTAAGATGGCCCATTTCGTGCCATTACCTAAACTTCCGACTTCTCCTGAATTGGCGGAGATTTTTGCGAGGGAGGTTTTTCGCCTACATGGGATTCCTTCAGAGATTGTTTCTGATAGAGGTTCTCAATTTGTCTCACGTTTCTGGAGATCCTTTTGTTCTCAAATGGGCATCAAATTGAACTTCTCCTCGGCCTATCACCCTCAGTCTAACGGAGCTGCTGAACGTACTAATCAAAAGATCGAACAGTATCTACGTTGCTTTGTTTCCGAACACCAGGACGATTGGGTCGGTCTGATTCCTTGGGCGGAGTTCGCACACAATAACCTTGTTTGCGATTCAACTCGCTCTAGCCCTTTCTTCATGAACTATGGCTTTCATCCTTCGATTTTTCCTTCGGTTTCCTCTTCTCAGGGGATACCGTCGGTTGATGATCATGTCGCCAACCTGAAGAAATTATGGGATCAGACTCGGCAAATTCTATTACATAGTTCCTCACTGTTCAAGAAACACGCTGACAAGCATAGAAGAGCGGCTCCTGTTTTTGTTCCTGGGGATAGGGTATGGTTGAGTACCAAGAATATTCGCCTAAAAGTTCCATCTATGAAATTTGCTCCTCGTTACATAGGCCCTTACAGGGTTCTCACTCGTATCAATCCGGTTGCGTATCGCCTTGCTCTGCCACCTGCCTTACGCATTCCTAACTCCTTTCATGTCTCCTTGTTGAAACCTCTTATTTGCAACAAATTCTCCTCTAAGGTCTCCTCACCTCGTCCTGTTCAGGTGGAGGGTCGGGAGGAGTACGAGGTCAGCTCCATCATTGACTCCAGAATTTCAAGGGGAAAATTGCAATATCTGGTCAACTGGAGGGGATATGGTCCTGAGGAGAGGAGTTGGGTACCTCAGGAGGACGTTCATGCTTCTCGCCTTCGCAGAGCATTTCACCTCCGCTTCCCATCTCGCCCCGGTTCATTCCGCCCGGTGGGCGTATCTGAGAGGGGGGGTACTGTCAGGGTACCTGAGGCCTCTACCTCTAAGGGAGGTAGAGACTTGGTGGTTTATCCGTCCAGGCGTGCTGTTTCCTCCGTTCCTCGCGGTTCATCCAGTCACTTAAACACCGGCCGCGAGGAATCCACGTCCTTTTCTAGCAGGACGCTCAATACGTGACGTCATGACGCTATCACGAGCGACCTGTCACTCAAGTGTCCGATATCCAATCGGTACTTGTCAGAGGCGTGATTACCATCCAGAGCCAGGGTATTTAAGCTTACCTCTCACTTCAGCTCATTGCCCTGTCGTGGTTCTAGCTTGTCTAGTCACTCAGTGCTCTGGTATTCTAGTTTGCTCTATTTGGTTTTGACTCGGCTTGTTGTACTTCCCTGCTTCTCTGTTCTCCCTTGACCCGGCTTGTCTCTCGCTTATCTGTCTTCTCGTTCCCTCGACCTCGGCTTGTCTCTGACTATTCTCTATTACTCTCGGTACGTTAGTCCGGCCATTCTAAGGCCCGGTATACGTACCTTTCCACTCTTTGTACTCTGCGTGTTGGATCCCTGTCCCGATCCTGACAGTCTACAAACCAGACGAAATAGCTAAGAAATTTAGGTCATTCATTGAGAATTTATACAATTTGAATAAGTCACCTGATACGGATGGGATCGAGAAATATTTGGAAAAATCTAATCTGATGAAAGTGTCCCCTGAGCAAAAATTGAGACTTAACGGGACTATATCTCAGAATGAAGTTGAATTAGCTATTGAAAAGCTGGTTAACAGGAAAGCTCCAGGTCCGGATGGGTATACGAATTTGTTCTATAAGGTCTTTAAAAAACAACTTCTCCCTCTATTAACGAACACTTTTAATGAACTGGCGACTAAGGGATCTGCTTCTGTAGATCTACTAAGGGCTCATATCACCCCAATTTTAAAACAAGGTAAAATCTCATATGAAGTGAGCAATTATCGCCCTATTTCGTTGGTCAATGTTGACATTAAACTTTATGCCGCAATTCTAGCGGATCGTTTAAAAACAGTATTGCCATCACTTATCCACCAGGACCAGATAGGATTCATGCTAGGAAGGCACTCATTTAACAATACGCGTAGGGTCCTGAATTTGTTGGACTGGGCGCAGGCTGAGGGAACCCCCCTCCTGACCCTGTCGGTGGATGCAGAAAAAGCCTTCGACAGGGTCGGGTGGGGGTTCCTGAGGAGAACTCTTTCTCAATTTGGTTTTGAGGGGTGGTTTATGGATGCAGTTGGGGCTATATATTCAAATCCGTCGTCCCGCATAGTAACCCGGGATATCTGTTCAGAATGGTTCAGTATAAATAATGGGACAAGGCAGGGGTGTCCTCTTTCCCCCCTTCTATATGTATTATCGATAGAGCCTTTAGCGAATAATATTAGACAAAATAAGGAGATTAGAGGAATGGGTCCAAGCAATGATGAATGGAAAATATGTCTGTACGCAGATGATATTTTAATTTCTATAACAGAGCCTCACGTTTCGCTCCCATACCTAATGCAAGAATTTGACAATTATAGTACGGTCTCAAATTATAGTCTGAATATGAATAAAACAATAGCTCTGTCTACTAATATACAAAGGGATAATTTAACAATGTTAAAGAAAGAGTTTGATTTTAAATGGACAAAAAAAGAGTTTCCTTATCTTGGGGTGATTATATCTACAGATACAAAAAGGACTATGGAAACTAATTTTTTGAAATTGTTAAAAGAAACTAACGCTCTACTAAAAGAATGGAGAATACATGAAATCTCCTGGTGGGGAAGAATCAACACTATTAAAGCCTATATAATCCCGAAATGGGCTTACCTCTTTGGGATGCTCCCACTTTCGATATCTATTCATTGGTTAACCATGTTACAAAATAGTTTTACATCGTATATATGGAGAGGAAAGAGACCGAGAATTAATACGTATACCCTTTCCAAGAAAATACAACAGGGGGGATTAGGATATCCCTTAATTTCCCAAATTTATCAGGCTAATATGCTGATACACGCTAGCAATTTACAATTAAGTGAGTCTAAAAATCAAG
The DNA here is from genome assembly GCF_036172605.1 of Pelobates fuscus. Lineage (NCBI taxonomy): Eukaryota > Metazoa > Chordata > Amphibia > Anura > Pelobatidae > Pelobates > Pelobates fuscus. The sequence goes on from NC_086321.1 coordinate 368,143,928, forward strand.
CCTGGTATAAGATCGAAACAGCCAGAACTGGACTGGATAACCTCGAATTTCTCCTATGGAGAGAAGCCAGCCAGAATAATCAAATAGCTGAGATCCCCTCTCATTACCCTTTACCCTTAATTCAAACTTTAAAAGAATGGAATACTATAAAGAGAAAACTAAAAATTAATAAAAAAATATACGAAAATCTAGATTTAAGCTCTATGGAAATGTTTATGCTGGACATTAACTTAGTAAATTGGTACAAAGATCCTAATTTTAAGATAAAAGATCTTTATAGTGATCAACAATTTAAAAGCTTTGAAGAACTCAAAGCCCTGTTGGATCTACCCTCCAGAGAAATATTTAATTACCTCCGCTTAAAGAGCTATTTTAAAGACAATCTATTAGTCCTTAATGGTCAAGCGGGAAAACTGTTTAGAAAAATCTTCTCCAATTTAAGGGCCAAAAAAGTGTTTTCTTTGGCGACTGAATTAATTAAACTAAAAGGTATCCCAGTTATCCCTAATGCCTTAACTAAATGGGAAAATGACTTGGCAATCTATATCCCGCTTGATAGTTGGTGCAAATCCTTTTTGATGACTAAAAAAGTTATACATTGCTTGAATATTCTAGAGACTTTTACTAAAATTATGTACAGATGGTACTTGGTACCGACTAGACTAGCAAAAATATCGGTTTCCAACCCACCAAATTGCTGGCGGTGTTTTCAACAAGATGGCTCTATGCTTCATATTTGGTGGGCATGTCCTAGAATTAAGCCTTTGTGGAGTATCTCATTTATCTTAATATACAGGATTGGGGGGCTTAGATTAGAGCACAAACCAGAAATTGCTCTCCTTCACATTATGGGGGAAAAATTACATGGTGTTCATGAAATCGTAACTCTACACTGTTTACTAGCCACTAAAATTCTTATCGCGAGATCTTGGAAAAGCATTTTGACCCCTAATAGAGACCAAGTTTTAGCTCAATTGTTATACCAATTGGAGATGGAAAAAGGGATCATATTTATGAATGACTACCCTAATGTAGATACTCTGATGTTATACGCTAATCTTATTGACAGGATTAAGGGGCTGGCATGAAATGTGAACATTCGCTCCCTGACCATATACCTATTTGATAATGATAGTAGATTCATTATTGATCTTTATTCTCCACTTTTCTCCGAATGTGGAATTTTAGACCCGATGACCTATCTCCGTTATTTCTGTCCGGTTATATATATGTTTGTATTTGTGTTTTCTGCATGAGTATTGATACTTTAGATATGGGATGACTTGATATACTGACATTCTAAGTCTAATTTTTTAGGTATAGTAATAGTTATCCAACAGATGTATATGACCCAATCAAAATACTATGTGCTTTGTACGTTTATCCGAAAGAGGATGTCCGTGTGGTAATTCCTCCTTCGGCGCTGTAGTGTATTTTTTATGTCATATTTGTCCTGTCTTTTGTATTAAAAAACCTTAATAAAAACTATTAAACAAACAAAAAAAAATAATCTTTCAATGTAGGGTAATAACTGCTTGATCCAAGGATAAATCTGACTGCCATTCTGGGGTCAAGAAGGAATTTTTTTCCTAGTTTGTTGCATAATTGGAAGTGCTTCAAACTGTATTTTTTGCCTTCTTTTGGATCAACAGCAAAAAACAAATGTGAGGAAGGCTGAGCTTGATGCGCGCACGCTTCTTTTCAGCCTATGTAACTATGTAACTATGTAACAGAGAATATATTTTCTTTCAAAAATTGTTAAAAGGATCATTATATTAAAAGATAGTGTTGAAGTGAGTTTTCAAGGTCTAAAACTGTCTGAAGCTAAGTTTGACAGATTTAAAGCTCTGGAACAATAATAATTTAAAATGTCGATATTGCAAGAGGGACTGTTAAAATATTACTTGGTCATTCTGTAAAATAGAACAGAAATATAACAAATAATCAATATAAGATTAAAGGAACATTGAACGTAGGGAATCATCATTTAGTAGACATACCCCATTGAACTACTCTGTTTGTTTTTACCAGGCTGCGTAATTTCCAAAATATAACGAAAAAACCACACAACTGAACTACTCAGTGTAAAATACACAACAGCGGAAAGGGCAAAAAAAGACACATGTAGCCTATGCGTTTCACAAACTTTATCAGACAATATTTTGGATAGGATTTTAATGTTCTATGAGGTAAATAAATGCCTTCTGATTTGAATAAGTTTGGTTAGTTCCCATTTTTCAAAACTTTTTTTTCCCCACTGTATTTTGGGATCAACCATCCTTATTGTACGCCGGATGAGTAGATTTGCTGTATATATAAAGAAGTCGAGCAAGCTGAAAGTGTAACAATCACCATGGAAACCAGTGAATTAAGCTTGAACAAGGTGATTTTTTTTTCACATTTAGATCTTCTAGTGTTTGTGTTTTTTGGCAACACTTTGAATCATTTTTACTCAAAAATGTCAGTTCACCCATGCCAAGTCCAGTCAAATGACATACACCTACACTACCTACTTATATAGTCTCTATGGTCTTTCCTGCTACTCTCCCTGCACAGCGCAGTGACATCATCATAGAGACTATCTGTCAAATTCAAAAGCTGATGTGTACTATGGTCATTGCTGCCGCCCAAGAGTAGTGGGAGTAGGATCACACAGCTATGTTACAATGCTACCGCCCATCCCATGTGTTCCCTTTTAAGGTGACTGGTTATTGTAGGACCCACCTAAGAGGTTCACCTTGACGTGGCAGGTGGGCATTCCCTGTAATGGCCATTGGAGAAACTAAATAACCTCCATTTGTTTAAATATACATAGGGATTTGGGAAAGAGCGCAGGTAACTTTTTTTCCTTTGGTTTTTACTACCTACGTGGTGCATGTGCAATGCTTATTTCGGCATGAAATGAGCACAGTGAAATTGCCACAACGTGCAACACTCTAAGCACCATAAACACTTCCTCTCACTTTAGTGGTTATATTGCAAATACCCTATCTTTTCAGCCTTTCTTTACAAAATTTAATTTCACAGATAAATATTCCTGTATTATATGTTGGACTGTCAGTCAGCCAGCTGGATCTCTGCTTGAATCAACATGAGATAAATCGATTGATAAGGGCGTCAGTACTTACGACCTTTTAACCCCTTAAGTACCAAACTTCTGGAATAAAAGGAAATCATGACATGTCACACTTGTCATGTGTCCTTAAGGGGTTAATGGCAACAATTCATAAAATTATAATTTAACCCCACATCTCAGATGACAAAGGGGGTTATGTAAAAAAACTGTTGCATTCACTTTCACATTTGCGCCAGTTTTGTGCATATACGCCATTTTCCGTCTTTTCCATAATTCACTCCAATTATCTGTGTTTCTGGCACTTTTAATTACTCTATGGTTGTTGTTTTTTGGTTTTTGTTTTATTACGGATGACATTGCCATTGATTACATTCACATAAGACAAATGATTAATATTACTAGGAAAAAAAGATTATTTCGCGAAAAAAGATGTATGTGCGACATGGAGGAATTTTTTTTTTAGCCTTTAAACAAAGAAGGAAGATCATGAATGCTTTACTGTCATAGAAAACTGTCACTGAGATATTGGTGGAAAGAGATATCTCTTCTTTTTTTATATACTATTTAAAACAACAAAAGAGAGACACAGGACAAAACTGTTGTGAATGGCAAAAAAGGGGAAAATGTGGCTAAGATAATGTAATAATTCCTTTCTTCTGTGTCTTTCTTCTGTTGATTGATACATATGTCTTTTATATATATTGTCTTGGGTCAAAGGCTTGCCACATTAATGCATGTCTATATTAATGAAAAGAACTAATACGCAATCTGACTTACGGTTTCTTACTTGGTTACTGATACATAATTAAACAACAAAGGATGTTACATGATCATGGATGTTCAACAGCAGATGGTAATTCTCCTGAAGGGGGAGTTACATCGTTACATAGTTGTACAAGAGCCGAGAGAGACCTTTTGTCCCTTTGTTCAGTTACTATATAGATGTACCCATACTAACCGTATAAGGACAGGACACCCAACTTACATTCCAGAGTTCTCAGACAAGAAAACTTTCTGACTTATAGATACCATCTGTTACTTATGTCAATCCAGACATCCATACATAATCAATAGAAACATGGAATATGCAATATCCTCTTCTGCAACTGTCACTAGTCTAATACTATCCTTACCTTTTTGTGTCATTTTACCCCACTCCCTCTAGCATGTAAGCTAATTGAGCAGGACCCTCAACCGCTCTGTTCCGGTACGTCCAACTTGTCTGGTTACAACTACGTCTGTTCGTCCACCCATTGTAAAGCGCTGTGGAATTTGACGGCGCTCTATAAATATCATAATAATAATAAACAATATTGTTGCAAACAGAAAATGTGACAAATTGTTAATATTTTTTTATTTTATTTTATACATAATTATTATTATAACCGGGGCCGGACTGGCCCACCGGGATACCGGGAAATTTCCCGGTGGGCCGTCGGCACCTGGGGCCGGGCAGACACCTGGGTCTGCTGGCGGCCGCTGGGGCACCCGTGCTGGCGGCCACTGGGGGAGGTCTTCTGGCGGCCGCTGGGGGAGCTGCGCTGTCTCTGCTCCCCCAGTGTGCAACTTAATGAGACCGGGGCCGGAATATGACGTCATATTCCGGCCCCGGTCTCATTCAGCAGCGCACGAGGGCGGGAGAGCAGAGCCAGTGCAGCTCCCCCAGCGGCCGCCAGAAGACCTCCCCCAGCGGCCGCCAGCACGGGTGCCCCAGCGGCCGCCAGCACAGACAGCCACTGCACAACCCCCTGGAGTTATGTGTGTCAGTGTGAGTTTGTCTGTCTGTTATGGTGTGTGTGTCTGTCTGTGTCATGGTGTCTGTCTGTGTCATGGTGTGTATGTGTGTGTCTGTCTGTGTCATGGTGTGTCTGTCTGTATGGTGTGTGTGTGTCTGTCTGTCATGGTGTGTGTGTGTGTGTGTGTGTGTCTGTCTGTCATGGGGTGTGTGTGTGTGTCTGTCTGTCTATGTCATGGTGTCTGTCTGTCTGTGTCATGGTGTGTGTGTGTGTGTGTCTGTCTGTGTCATGGTGTGTCTGTCTGTATGGTGTGTGTGTGTGTCTGTCTGTCATGGTGTGTGTGTGTGTCTGTCTGTCATGGGGTGTGTGTGTGTGTGTGTCTGTCTGTCTGTGTCATGGTGTGTGTCTGTCTGTGTCATGGTGTGTGTGTGTGTCTGTCTGTGTCATGGTGTGTTTCTGTCTGCGTCATGGTGTGTGTGTCATGGTATATATGTGTGTCTGTCTGTGTCATGGTATATGTGTATCTGTCTGTCTGTGTCATGGTGTCTGTCTGTATGGTGTGTGTGTGTGTCTGTCATGGTGTGTGTGTGTGTTATGGGGTGTGTGTGTGTGTCTGTCATGGTGTGTGTGTGTGTGTCTGTCTGTCATGGGGTGTGTGTGTGTCTGTGTTTCTGTGTCATGGTGTGTGTCTGTCTGTCCGTCATGGTGTGTCTGTCTGTGTCATGGTGTGTGTGTCTCTGTCATGGGGTGTGTGTCTGTCTGTGTCATGGTGTGTGTGTCATGGTATATATGTGTGTGTCTGTCTGTGTCATGGTATGTGTGTGTGTCTGTCATGGGGTGTGTATCTGTCACGGTATATGTGTGTTTCTGTGTCTGTCATGGTGTATATGTGTGTTTAAAAAGTGTTTTTGCTCACCTTTTTTTTCCCCATGCAGTGTGCTGGTCTCCCCTCGACTGGCCCTGCCTCTATGGCTGAGATCATCAAGCTTGATGATCTCAGCCAATCCAATGATTTGCCATTGGATTGGCTGCAAAACGTTACACCAATCAGCATCTGCTCATAGAGATGCATTAAATCAATGTATCTGTATGGGGAACGTTCAGCACCTACAGAGTGTGGAGGCCCTGAATGTAGGTGCACTGACACAGGAAGCACCTCTAGTGACCGTCTGAGTGACTGTCACTAGCGGTGTCACTTTGAAGCAATGTAGACACTGCCTTTTCTCCGAAAAGTCAGTGTTTACGTTGAAAAGCCTGTAGGGATATGCATATATATATATATATATATATATATATATATATATATATTACTCAATCATCTGTCATGGCAAGACATTGCCTTACATATTACATGCGACAATATATGGCGCAGTGACTTATGGTGCTGGCATAAAAAAAATTTCCAGGGCTGCTTTGTATCCCCAGTCCGGCCCTGATTATAACTCCCAAAGTGTCTCTTGTCTCGTTTTTTTAGTGCCAACCTGGCATGGCCATTAGCCAAGGAGCACCATATCACTGTGCCTGATTTATATACCATAGATAAGAATTTAGCTTTAGCCATTTTTTTTTATTTAAGAGAACTCCCTGTTGCTGTAGCAACCACAGGTTCCTAGGAAATACCAGTGGTTCAAAGAGTTCTGCTGTGCCAGCTCCCCAACCAAGATGGCAGCTTTTGGCCACCAGCCAACACATTCTGTGTCCTTAATCTGACAGGAGATAAATCAGCCAATGAGAAGTTTGAGCTCTGTGAGATCGACCAATCAGAAGTAGCCCTGTTGGACAAGGGGCGGGGAAATTGAGAAGTCCCACTCTGGCAGTCCCGTGACAGGGAGAAAGTAGGCGGTTCTCAATAGAGCGGCTCCTATTGGTCGCTCGTGGAGCGTGAGAGCCAATAGGATTGCTAGGACGGTGCCCTGCTGCCGGGCGGGACCAATCAGGAGGGCGGCCGTGACGCGCTGTCAGCTGCTGTTTGTTTACGGGCGGATGTTGTGACCGGGAGCCGGGGAGCCCGAAGGGAACATGGAGAGCGGTGGGAGCGGGGCTGAGGGAGCCGGGCTGGAGGGACCCGCCGGAGATATGTGCTGCCTCAGCTACAACCAGGACTGCACGTAAGGACGGCGGGGAGAGAGAGAGATACATAGAGAGAGACAGGCTGGGGGAGAGAGCGTGTGCCAGGCTGGGGGAGAGAGCGTGTGCCAGGCTGGGGGAGAGAGCGTGTGCCAGGCTGGGGGGGGGGGGGGAGAGAGCGTGTGCCAGGCTGGGGGGGGGGGGGGGGGGGAGAGAGCGTGTGCCAGGCTGGGGGGGGGGGGGGGGAGAGAGCGTGTGCCAGGCTGGGGGGGGGGGGGGGAGAGAGCGTGTGCCAGGCTGGGGGGGGGGGGGAGAGAGCGTGTGCCAGGCTGGGGGGGGGGGGGGAGAGAGCGTGTGCCAGGCTGGGGGGGGGGGAGAGAGCGTGTGCCAGGCGGGGGGGGGGGAGAGAGCGTGTGCCAGGCGGGGGGGGGGGGGGAGAGAGCGTGTGCCAGGCTGGGGGGGGGGGGGGGAGAGAGCGTGTGCCAGGCTGGGGGGGGGGGGGGGAGAGAGCGTGTGCCAGGCTGGGGGGGGGGGGGGGAGAGAGCGTGTGCCAGGCTGGGGGGGGGGGGGGAGAGAGCGTGTGCCAGGCTGGGGGGGGGGGGGGAGAGAGCGTGTGCCAGGCTGGGGGGGGGGGGGAGAGAGCGTGTGCCAGGCTGGGGGGGGGGGAGAGAGCGTGTGCCAGGCGGGGGGGGGGGGGAGAGAGCGTGTGCCAGGCGGGGGGGGGGGGGGAGAGAGCGTGTGCCAGGCTGGGGGGGGGGGGGGAGAGAGCGTGTGCCAGGCTGGGGGGGGGGGGGAGAGAGCGTGTGCCAGGCTGGGGGGGGGGGGGAGAGAGCGTGTGCCAGGCTGGGGGGGGGGGGGGGAGAGAGCGTGTGCCAGGCTGGGGGGGGGGGGGGGAGAGCGTGTGCCAGGCTGGGGGGGGGGGGGGAGAGCGTGTGCCAGGCTGGGGGGGGGGGGAGAGAGCGTGTGCCAGGCTGGGGGGGGGGGGAGAGAGCGTGTGCCAGGCTGGGGGGGGGGGATAGAGCGTGTGCCAGGCGGGGGGGGGGAGAGAGCGTGTGCCAGGCTGGGGGGGGGGGGGAGAGAGCGTGTGCCAGGCTGGGGGGGGGGGGGAGAGAGCGTGTGCCAGGCTGGGGGGGGGGGGAGAGAGCGTGTGCCAGGCTGGGGGGGGGGGGAGAGAGCGTGTGCCAGGCTGGGGGGGGGGGGGAAGAGAGCGTGTGCCAGGCTGCGGGGGGGGAGAGAGAGCGTGTGCCAGGCTGGGGGGGGAGAGAGAGCGTGTGCCAGGCTGGGGGGAGGGGAGAGAGCGTGTGCCAGGCTGGGGGGGGGGGGGGGAGAGAGAGTGTGCCAGGTGTGGGGGGGGGGGGGGGGAGAGAGTGCCAGGTGGGGGGGGGGGGGAGAGAGTGCCAGGTGTGGGGGGGGGGGAGGGGAGAGAGTGCCAGGTGTGGGGGGGGGAGGGGAGAGAGTGCCAGGTGTGGGGGGGGGGGGGAGGGGAGAGAGTGCCAGGTGTGGGGGGGGGGGGGAGGGGAGAGAGTGCCAGGTGTGGGGGGGGGGAGGGGAGAGAGTGCCAGGTGTGGGGGGGGGGGGAGGGGAGAGAGTGCCAGGTGTGGGGGGGGGGGAGGGGAGAGAGTGCCAGGTGTGGGGGGGGGAGGGGAGAGAGTGCCAGGTGTGGGGGGGGGGGGAGGGGAGAGAGTGCCAGGTGTGGGGGGGGGGGAGGGGAGAGAGTGCCAGGTGTGGGGGGGGGGAGGGGAGAGAGTGCCAGGTGTGGGGGGGGGGAGGGGAGAGAGTGCCAGGTGTGGGGGGGGGGAGAGAGTGCCAGGTGGGGGGGGGGGAGAGAGTGCCAGGGGGGGAGAGAGAGTGCCAGGTGGGGGGGGGGGAGAGAGTGCCAGGTGGGGGGGGGGAGAGAGTGCCAGGGGGGGGGAGAGTGCCAGGGGGGGGGGGGGAGAGTGCCAGGTGGGGGGGGGAGAGAGAGAGTGCCGGGGGGGGGGGAGAGTGCCAGGGGGGGGGGGAGAGTGCCAGGGGGGGGGAGAGTGCCAGGGGGGGGGGGAGAGTGCCAGGGGGGGGGGAGAGAGTGCCAGGTGGGGGGGGGGAGAGAGAGAGTGCCAGGGGGGGAGAGAGAGTGCCAGGGGGGGGGAGAGAGTGCCAGGGGGGGGGGAGAGAGAGTGCCAGGTGGGGGGGGGAGAGAGAGAGAGAGTGCCAGGTGGGGGGGGGGGGAGAGAGAGAGTGCCAGGTGGGGGGGGGAGAGAGAGAGTGCCAGGTGGGGGGAGAGAGAGAGAGAGTGCCAGGTGGGGGGGGAGAGAGAGAGAGAGTGCCAGGTGGGGGGGGGGGAGAGAGAGTGCCAGGTGGGGGGGGGGAGAGAGAGAGTGCCAGGTGGGGGGGGGGAGAGAGAGAGAGTGCCAGGTGGGGGGGGTGGAGAGAGAGAGAGTGCCAGGTGGGGGGGGGTGGAGAGAGAGAGAGTGCCAGGTGGCGGGGGGTGGAGAGAGAGAGAGTGCCAGGTGTGGGGGGGGGAGGGGAGAGAGTGCCAGGTGTGGGGGGGGGGGGGAGGGGAGAGAGTGCCAGGTGTGGGGGGGGGGGGAGGGGAGAGAGTGCCAGGTGTGGGGGGGGGGGAGGGGAGAGAGTGCCAGGTGTGGGGGGGGGGGGGAGGGGAGAGAGTGCCAGGTGTGGGGGGGGGGAGGGGAGAGAGTGCCAGGTGTGGGGGGGGGAGGGGAGAGAGTGCCAGGTGTGGGGGGGGGGGGAGGGGAGAGAGTGCCAGGTGTGGGGGGGGGGGAGGGGAGAGAGTGCCAGGTGTGGGGGGGGGAGGGGAGAGAGTGCCAGGTGTGGGGGGGGGGAGGGGAGAGAGTGCCAGGTGTGGGGGGGGGGAGAGAGTGCCAGGTGGGGGGGGGGGAGAGAGTGCCAGGGGGGGAGAGAGAGTGCCAGGTGGGGGGGGGGGAGAGAGTGCCAGGTGGGGGGGGGGAGAGAGTGCCAGGGGGGGGGAGAGTGCCAGGGGGGGGGGGGAGAGTGCCAGGTGGGGGGGGGGAGAGAGAGAGTGCCGGGGGGGGGGGAGAGTGCCAGGGGGGGGGGGAGAGTGCCAGGGGGGGGGAGAGTGCCAGGGGGGGGGGGAGAGTGCCAGGGGGGGGGGAGAGAGTGCCAGGTGGGGGGGGGGAGAGAGAGAGTGCCAGGGGGGGAGAGAGAGTGCCAGGGGGGGGGAGAGAGTGCCAGGGGGGGGGGAGAGAGAGTGCCAGGTGGGGGGGGGAGAGAGAGAGAGAGTGCCAGGTGGGGGGGGGGGAGAGAGAGAGTGCCAGGTGGGGGGGGGAGAGAGAGAGTGCCAGGTGGGGGGAGAGAGAGAGAGAGTGCCAGGTGGGGGGGGAGAGAGAGAGAGAGTGCCAGGTGGGGGGGGGGGGAGAGAGAGTGCCAGGTGGGGGGGGGGAGAGAGAGAGTGCCAGGTGGGGGGGGGGAGAGAGAGAGAGTGCCAGGTGGGGGGGGTGGAGAGAGAGAGAGTGCCAGGTGGGGGGGGGTGGAGAGAGAGAGAGTGCCAGGTGGCGGGGGGTGGAGAGAGAGAGAGTGCCAGGTGGGGGGGGGGGGAGAGAGAGAGAGTGCCAGGTGGGGGGGGGGAGAGAGAGAGAGTGCCAGGTGGGGGGGGGAGAGAGAGAGAGTGCCAGGTGGGGGGGGAGAGAGAGAGAGTGCCAGGTGGGGGGGGGGGGAGAGAGAGAGAGTGCCAGGTGGGGGGGTGGAGAGAGAGAGAGTGCCAGGTGGGGGGGGGTGGAGAGAGAGAGAGTGCCAGGTGGCGGGGGGTGGAGAGAGAGAGAGTGCCAGGTGGGGGGGGGAGAGAGAGAGAGTGCCAGGTGGGGGGGGGGGGAGAGAGAGAGTGCCAGGTGGGGGGGGGGAGAGAGAGAGTGCCAGGTGGGGGGGGGGGAGAGAGTGCCAGGTGGGGGGGGGGAGAGAGAGTGCCAGGTGGGGGGGGGGGAGAGAGAGTGCCAGGTGGGGGGGGGGAGAGAGAGTGCCAGGTGGGGGGGGGGGAGAGAGAGTGCCAGGTGGGGGGGGGGAGAGAGAGAGTGCCAGGTGGGGGGGGGGGGGAGAGAGAGTGCCAGGTGGGGGGGGGGGGAGAGAGAGTGCCAGGTGGGGGGGGGGGGGAGAGAGAGTGCCAGGTGGGGGGGGGGGGAGAGAGAGTGCCAGGTGGGGGGGGGGGGAGAGAGAGTGCCAGGTGGGGGGGGGGGGGAGAGAGAGTGCCAGGTGGGGGGGGGGGGAGAGAGAGTGCCAGGTGGGGGGGGGAGAGAGAGTGCCAGGTGGGGGGGGGAGAGAGAGTGCCAGGTGGGGGGGGGAGAGAGAGTGCCAGGTGGGGGGGGGAGAGAGAGTGCCAGGTGGGGGGGGGAGAGAGAGTGCCAGGTGGGGGGGGGGAGAGAGAGAGTGCCAGGTGGGGGGGGGGAGAGAGAGTGCCAGGTGGGGGGGGGGAGAGAGAGTGCCAGGTGGGGGGGGGAGAGAGTGCCAGGTGGGGGGGGGGGGAGAGTGCCAGGTGGGGGGGGGGGGAGAGAGAGAGTGCCAGGTGGGGGGGGGGGGAGAGAGAGAGTGCCAGGTGGGGGGGGGAGAGAGAGAGTGCCAGGTGGGGGGGGAGAGAGAGAGTGCCAGGTGGGGGGGGGGAGAGAGAGAGTGCCAGGTGGGGGGGGGGAGAGAGAGAGTGCCAGGTGGGGGGGAGAGAGAGAGTGCCAGGTGGGGGGGGGGGGAGAGAGCGTGTGCCAGGCTGGGGGGGGGGGGAGAGAGCGTGTGCCAGGCTGGGGGGGGGGGGAGAGAGCGTGTGCCAGGCTGGGGGGGGGGAGAGAGCGTGTGCCAGGCTGGGGGGGGGGGGGAGAGAGCGTGTGCCAGGCTGGGGGGGGGGGAGAGAGCGTGTGCCAGGCTGGGGGGGGGGGGAGAGAGCGTGTGCCAGGCTGGGGGGGGGGGGAGAGAGCGTGTGCCAGGCTGGGGGGGGGGGGGAGAGAGCGTGTGCCAGGCTGGGGGGGGGGGGGAGAGCGTGTGCCAGGCTGGGGGGGGGGGGGAGAGCGTGTGCCAGGCTGGGGGGGGGGGGAGAGAGCGTGTGCCAGGCTGGGGGGGGGGGAGAGAGCGTGTGCCAGGCTGGGGGGGGAGAGAGAGCGTGTGCCAGGCTGGGGGGGGAGAGAGAGCGTGTGCCAGGCTGGGGGGAGGGGAGAGAGCGTGTGCCAGGCTGGGGGGGGGGGGAGGGGAGAGAGAGTGTGCCAGGTGTGGGGGGGGAGAGAGAGTGTGCCAGGTGTGGGGGGGGGAGAGAGTGCCAGGTGTGGGGGGGGGGGGAGAGAGTGCCAGGTGTGGGGGGGGGGGAGAGAGTGCCAGGTGTGGGGGGGGGGGGGGGGAGAGAGTGCCAGGTGTGGGGGGGGGGGAGGGGAGAGAGTGCCAGGTGTGGGGGGGGGGAGGGGAGAGAGTGCCAGGTGTGGGGGGGGGAGGGGAGAGAGTGCCAGGTGGGGGGGGAGGGGGAGAGAGTGCCTGGGGGGGGGGGGAGAGTGCCAGGTGGGGGGGGGAGAGAGTGCCAGGTGGGGGGGGGAGAGAGTGCCAGGTGGGGGGGGGGGGAGAGAGTGCCAGGTGGGGGGGGGGGAGAGAGAGTGCCAGGTGGGGGGGGGGGGGAGAGAGTGCCAGGGGGGGGGGAGAGTGCCAGGTGGGGGGGGGGAAGAGAGAGAGTGCCAGGGGGGGGGAGAGAGAGCCAGGGGGGGGGGGGAGAGTGCCAGGTGGGGGGGGGAGAGAGAGAGTGCCAGGGGGGGGGGGAGAGTGCCGGGGGGGGGAGAGTGCCAGGTGGGGGGGGGGGGAGAGAGAGAGTGCCAGGTGGGGGGGGGGAGAGAGAGAGTGCCAGGTGGGGGGGGGGAGAGAGAGAGTGCCAGGTGGGGGGGAGAGAGAGAGTGCCAGGTGGGGGGGGGGAGAGAGAGAGTGCCAGGTGGGGGGGGGGGGAGAGAGAGAGTGCCAGGTGGGGGGGAGAGAGAGAGTGCCAGGCTGGGGGGGGGGGGGAGAGAGCGTGTGCCAGGCTGGGGGGGGGGAGAGAGCGTGTGCCAGGCTGGGGGGGGGGAGAGAGCGTGTGCCAGGCTGGGGGGGGGGAGAGAGCGTGTGCCAGGCTGGGGGGGGGGGGAGAGAGCGTGTGCCAGGCTGGGGGGGGGGGGGGAGAGAGCGTGTGCCAGGCTGGGGGGGGGGGAGAGAGCGTGTGCCAGGCTGGGGGGGGGGGGAGAGAGCGTGTGCCAGGCTGGGGGGGGGGGGAGAGAGCGTGTGCCAGGCTGGGGGGGGGGGGGGGAGAGAGCGTGTGCCAGGCTGGGGGGGGGGGGAGAGCGTGTGCCAGGCTGGGGGGGGGGGAGAGAGCGTGTGCCAGGCTGCGGGGGGGGGAGAGAGAGCGTGTGCCAGGCTGGGGGGGGAGAGAGAGCGTGTGCCAGGCTGGGGGGGGGGGGAGGGGAGAGAGAGTGTGCCAGGTGTGGGGGGGGGGAGATAGAGTGTGCCGGGGGGGGGGAGTGTGCCGGGGGGGGGGAGAGTGCCGGGGGGGGGGAGAGTGCCGGGGGGGGGGGGGGAGAGTGCCGGGGGGGGGGGGGGGAGAGTGCCGGGGGGGGGGAGAGTGCCGGGGGGGGGGGGAGAGAGAGAGTGCCAGGGGGGGGAGAGAGAGTGCCAGGGGGGGGGGGGAGAGAGAGAGAGAGTGCCAGGTGGGGGGGGGGGAGAGAGAGTGCCAGGTGGGGGGGGGGGAGAGAGAGTGCCAGGTGGGGGGGGGGAGAGAGAGTGCCAGGTGGGGGGGGGGGAGAGAGAGTGCCAGGTGGGGGGGGGGGAGAGAGAGTGCCAGGTGGGGGGGGGGAGAGAGAGTGCCAGGTGGGGGGGGGGGAGAGTGTGCCGTGCTGGGGGGGGGGGAAAGAGAGAGAGAGAGAGCAGTCTGCATCCAGTCCTTCTTTTTGAAGCACTGGATTAAGTTATTTTCGTAGAGAAACATTGGATTGAGAGATCTAGGTGATTGCCGTTCATGTGTCATTTGTGATTCTCTTGAAGAAGCATCTGATTGGACAAAATTCATCAGTATTGCTTACTTCACATTAGGTAGATCAGACTGCAGCGATGGTTCTGTAACTGTGCTGGAATTTTTAAATGGGTATAAAAAAAAAAAGTGGATGGGGGTATTATACTAAAAAATACTAAAAATAAGGAAGCCATGTACTCTAAAACCAAATACACACATTCACGCATCCTAGAAGATGTTTATCTTTCTAATTTCACATTCATTCAGCCATACCCCCAACAGTTGTGACATTTCTGTGATCTAGGTTCCCAATCAGCTGGCAAACCGGTTTAATTTTGAATCCATTCTTTACCATCTGCTTTGTTCTTTTCAAATATGTGCGCCATGTCTTTGTTGTTTTTATACCCACCTACCCAGCTTGTCTTTCTACTTTGCAATAACATAATATCTCACTGACAACAGCCCAATAATCCTGGAATCCATCATGATAGAGTGCTTTGTCATCTCCTGAATTTCTCAGGGTGGCAGGTGAACTGCATCTAAGTGTTTTTAATTAGTGGTTTTGTGCTTAGTCAGAGAAAACGCATGTCAATACTATTTCCATCCATATGACATCTAGGGGACGGAAATATTTTCTACATTATTATCTCTTCTCTGGGGTGACCCAGGCTGCCACCATAGGCCTGTAAACCAAGGTACAGTATCTCACAAAAGTGAGTACACCCCTAACATTTTTGTAAATATTTTATTATATCTTTTCATGTGACAACACCGAAGAAATTTCACAGCCAGTGTACAGCCTGTATAACAGTGTAAATTTCCGTCCCCTCAAAATAACTGAACACAGCCATTAATGTCTAAACCGTTGGCAACAAAAGTGAGTACACCCCTAAGGGGAAATGTCCAAATTGAGCCCAAAGTGTCAATATTTTGTGTGGCCACCATTATTTTCCAGCACTGCCTTAACCCTCATGGGCATGGAGTTCACCAGAGCTTCACAGGTGGCCACTGGGCTCCTCTTCCACTCCTCCATGACGACATCACAGAGCTAGTGGATGTTAGAGACCTTGCACTACCCCACCTTCCATTTGAGGATGCCCCACAGAAGCTCAGTAGGGTTTAGGTATGGAGACATGCTTGGCCAGTCCATCACCTTTACCTTTAGCTTCTTTAGCAAGGCAGTGGTCGTCTTGGAGGTGTGTTTGGGGTTGTAATCAGGTTGGAATACTGCCCTGCGGCCCAGTCTCCAAAGGGAGGGGATCCTGCTTTGCTTCAGTATGTCACAGTACATGTTGGCATTCTTGGGTCTCTTAATGAACTGTAGCTCCCCAGTGCCAGCAGCACTCATGCAGGCCCAGACCATGACTCTCCCACCAACATGCTTGACTGTAGGCAAGACACACTTGTCTTTGTACTCCTCACCTGGTTGCTGCCAAACACACACTTGACACCATCTGAACCAAAAATGTGTATCTTGGTCTCATCGGACCACAGGACCGAAACTGTTTGCGGGCTTTCTTGTGCATCATCTTTAGAAGAGGCTTCCTTCTGGGACGACAGACATGCAGATCAATTTGATGCAGTGTGCGGCGTATGGTCTGAGCACTGACAGGCTGACCCCCCACCCCTTCAACCTCTGCAGCAATGCTGGCAGCACTCATACGTCTATTTCCTAAAGACAACCTCTGGGTATGACGATGAGCACGTGCACTCAACTTCTTTGGTCGACCATGGTGAGGCCTGTTCTGAGTGGCACCTGTCCTGTGAAACTGCTGTATGGTCTTGTCCACCGTTCTGCAGCTCAGTTTCAGGGTCTTGGCAATCTTCTTATAGCCTAGGCCATTTTTATGTAGAGCAACAACTCTTCTTTTCAGATCCTCAGAGAGTTCTTTGACATGAGGTGCCATGTTGAACTTCCAGTGACCAGTATGAGAGAGTGTGAGAGCGATAACACCAAATTTAACACACCTGCTCCCCATTCACACCTGAGACCTAGTAACGCTAACGACAAAGAGAAGTTGGAAAAAACACCCAGTATACGTATATAAAAATTTAGAACATAACCTGGAGAAGTAAACCAGTATAGATGGATCAATGTAGATCTGCAATAATAATAAACATAACAACATAGCATAATACAGTAAAAATTAAAGCAAAATGAATGGTGCTAGTAATAAACTCACAAACATGAGATGATCTAGGCTTCTCACCCCACCAGGGGTTAAAACGAACCAGGAGGCTGGTGAATCTCCAGTAATGGGAATCCTTATATATGTGGAGGAAAAGAACCGCACATAGTGAAGTGTAATTAAAACCAAACAAGGCTTTATTAGATTGCACTTACAAGCAAGTAGAAGATTCTGGGCATTTTTCCACACAGGGTGGAACCAGGCAGCAGCGTGATAGATCTTGAAATGCCAATAACAGCAGCAGTTAAATGGTTAACATAAAAACAAATAGAAAAGGGGCTAGAATAAAAATCCATAAAAAGTCCACATTGAGTAACTAACGAGTCACACCGGGGAAGGAAAATGGCCCATTATGCCCAATTTGGACATTTCCACTTAGGGCTGTACTCACTTTTGTTGCCAACGGTTTAGACATTAATGGCGGTGTGTTGTGTTATTTTGAGGGGACAGCACATTTACACTGTTATACAGACAGTACACTTACTACTTTACATTGTAGCAGAGTGTCATTTCTTCAGTGTTGTCACATGAAAAGATATAATAAAATATTTACAAAAATGTGGGTGGTGTACTGTGAGATACTGTATGTGTCGTCAAGGGTTTTTTAACATTAGATTTCACCAGCCTGACTGCTGTTGGATAGAAACACACTTGGAAACAAAAACCTGTATCTGTTTGTAATTGATCTCCAGTGCATTTGTGATGTACGTGTCTCGTGCGGAATTTACAGAACTGCAGTCCCACAAGAAACATATGGCTCAAGTCAGACACTGTTGACACACGCACAATCTTTTCAAAGTTTCCTCCTAGCCAATGAGGTTAATTGTCAGGGAAATTAACTAAAAACCGGTAAGGGGCATGATGTGTGCTAGGAATCCATTTCCCATACCATCACAAACAGCCTTTTGTTGGCGCGTGGGTGTATGGATCTGTGCAGTTTGTTCTACCGCTATCATAAGGATTTTACATTCCGTTTATCCATATTTTGATTCCTTGACAAAATATTTTACTATTTGACTTATGACTCCTAAATGTAGGTGAATCGTTGGCAAGTACACTATATCTGTTGATCTGCTCCTACAATTGCCTTTTGATTATACAGCGAATGTATGTATCCCATTATTAATAGAAGTAATAGTTAAACTTGAACTGTACACCTAGAGATCAGAGATGTCAGAACATGTTTCAATTTAGCTTCCCTCTGGCTATGGTCCATTTTCACCATTATTCAAAAGTACTTCACTTCCTGTAGACTAGAAGCTCCCTTGAGCAGAACCCTTCTTGTTCTCGTATATCTTAGTTTATGATCACCTTTTCAATCTCTTTTCTAGATCGTTGGCCATCGGTTTGAGGAATGGATACAAACTGTTCTCTCTATGCTCTGTGGAGCAGCTCGATATGGTCCATGAAAGCAGTAAGTTTTATAAAAATCTAAAACAAATGACATCTAATAGTGAGAACTGCAATAGAATTAAAGGGACACTCTAAGCACCAAAACACCTTTAGCTTAAAAGGACACTAGAACATTAGGAATCCAAACATACAGTTGGTGCGGCCACCTGCACCACATCCCGCAATATCATCCCACTTGCGATGATTCTTCATATTCTTATCCAATCCAATGCTCCCGTATGAGCAGCATTTGATGACGTTCGATGTCCTCAGCGTTTTACATAGCAAGGCTAAAATTAAAGGGCCACTGTACCTAGACCATAAGAGGACATGTTCTGGGTACTTTTAGTGGTCCTTTAATGAAGCAGTTTTGGTGTATAGATCATGCCCCTGCAGTCTCACTGCTCAAGTTTCTGCCATTTAGGAGTTAAATCACTTTGTTTATGCAGCCCCAGCAGCAACTCTTCTGACTGTGACTCTCCACAAAAAAATGGCTTAATTTTCAATCAGTCCTTAAATCACAGTGTGTTTACCTTTTAAGTTATTTGCTCTTGCCCCGTTACTTAAACTTAAATAAAACACAGGAGGCTCCTGCAGGCTATTAACAGAACAAGAGATTTAAAAAAATATTTTAAACAAACTGTGCAATAACAGACGATTAAAAAAATAAGATCTCCCGTTACAGGAAGTGTGTAGGGAGTCTGTGTAAGTCACAGGCAGGGGAGGTGTGGCTAATTCTGCATAAACAGTGATATAACTCCTGAATGGTAGCGAATTGAGCAGCGAGACTGCAGGTGCGTGATTTATGCGCTAAAACCACTTAAATAAGATCATGTTGTTTTGGATGGAGCTTAGAGTGTCCCTTTAAAGGATATGTCCTCAAAAATGTTATTGTTTTTTAACGGTATTACATTTAACAAAACTGATTTATTTTATTTTTTTAGGAAGTTTTTTTTTTTTTGTTCAAACAGGCATCTTGCGTCAGATTCTGCTGTTATCTGACCAGCTATTGCACAATGTAACTTGCACTGTATTAACATGGAGCAGCAGGCAAGTTAGGATGAACAATAGTTGGTCAGATAAGAGCCTAACAAAACAGGGCTGCTTGGCTAAATAAAGTGAACTTTTCTAAAAAAACAAACAAAAAAAACAAGCAATATAGAGTACATTCCTTATCAAATCAACCTCATATTCTTTTTACTTCTTTTAATTTGGCATTCTGAAAGATATGAGCATTTGCAAAATTGCAGGTCCATATTTTCTGTATCTACAAAGTTTTCTAGGGGTGCAAATATTGCGATTTTTGACCATTGCTACTTTAACATACTAGAAAATTTACACATTTCTGCATAACTTACACATATAGTAACAGTAGTGGCGTCTTTATATCTCCAATTCACTTCAAGGTGCAGAGATCACAACATAACTTAATTTGTGATGTGACATGCCTGTCAGAACACGTTTAAATTTGCCAGGAGTAAGGATATTTACTGTAAAGGGGAATTCCTGTGTTACTGAATTTGATAGAACTCCTGATCCCATTAGCATCACATATTCCGATTTGGTAGAGTTAAAGTGTAATAGTATATATAACATATATTATTGAAAAATTAAAAAAAACAAAACAAAAAAAACTGGCTGCCAAAATATTGATTACAACGACTTAAAAATGTTTTGTTCCCAATATAGGCAAGTAATATCTTTGAAAGAGTTCTTCAAGACCCTTTTGAAGGCACCTCACTTCTATAGGTGTCCTGGTTAACAGAAATATTGAATATTATTTACATAATATTGTATGATACGTATAATAATATACATATTATTGTCCTTTTTAAAGGTGAGAAATCACTACAGCTACTTGTACAATGAGGTCGAATTAGTAAATAAAAGAACTAAAATGATCTGAGGAGTGAGTCAGACAAAGTCTTCCATTTCTTATGCAATAAGACCATAAAACTGAATTTTTTTTTCACAAAGTAGGAGAGTTCTTTCCAAAATCTGATGACCGCCTTATGGAAACACAAATAAAAAGTTGTTTTTGTTAACGAAAATAGGAAACTGATGTAGTTCTAACCTGGGCACTCGAGCTACCTTAGCTGTAGTTTGCTATAAAACCATATGGTTGCTTCCATGGAAACTGGTTATATATTTAAATAGCATAGCAGATTATTGTAACCGCAGCGGCTACAGGCACATGCTCTTTTATAAAGACTGCTATGCTTGACTTTTTCTTTACACGTTAAGTGATGAAAAGAAAATTTGACTTGTTATTTCAGTTACTAAACTCTCCTAATCTCACAAAGTCTGCATACAAACGTTTAATAAGTTTCTGCCGTTGCCAGATAGTCTTGGTCCATCCATAATTTGCATGGACTCTAAACAGACCAACAGAACCATCATAACATTAGGGTATTTGAAAACATTATCATTTATATAGTTCCAACAAATTCTGCAGTAGTTTACAATTGTAAAATATGGATATTTAGCAACAAGTAATTTACTTACGGAATATAAGAGAGACAAGGTGAAGAATGCCCTGCTCAAACGAGCTTACAATCTATGAGGAATGGGTAAAAACACACGAGAAAAAACAGCATGTCAGAGGAAGTAGCGGCTGATGGGTAAGATACCCGTGTTGAAATAGGCTAGTAAAAGGTGTGTGGAAGAACTAAACAGTGGCAGGTGAGAGAGTGAGCTGGGCTATGGAGTCGAGGGAAGTGATGAGGGCAGAGAAACAGTACGTTGGAAGATGGTTAGCTTTCCTAAAGAGCTGTGTTTTCAGTGAAAGTTTTCTAGTGGAAAGTTTGATTGCACAGGGTAGCGAATTCCAAAGGAACGGGTCAGCCTTGGAAAAATCTTGCAGGTGAGAGTTGGCAATGTGGGAACAAGCAGATGTCAGAAGAAGGTCATTTGCAGAGCGAAGGGATCTAAAAGGGGTGTATTTGTTGAGTAAAGAGGAAATGTAGTGAGGAGTGTAATCAATCATTTGTAGGTTTGTCTTGGCAGTTTGAATTGGATCCTGAAGGTTCAGGAAGCCTCGGTAATGATTGGCAAAGGGTTGAGGTATGGGAGTTGCAGTCAGTCAGAAAGATAAGCCTGGCTGCGGCATTCAATTCCAGACCGAAGATGGGCAAAGCGGGTATTTGGAAGGCCAAAGGGTAGTAAGTTGCAATTGTCAGGTCGGAAAAATATGAGTGCATGAACAAGTGCCTTAATTATATCTTGAGTTAGAAAAAGGTGAATGCGGGCAATATGTTTTAGGTGCAAGTTACTGGATGTACAGTAAGACCTGTGTCGAAAGTAACACCAAGGCAGCGAGCTTGAGGGTTTGTGGTAACAGGTGTCCCATTGACTTGTAGGGAGATTGAAGGAAAAGGTTTATTTAAGCGGGGAAAGATGAGGAGTTCTGTTTTAAAAAGATTACGTTTTCGAAAACTGGAAAGCATCCCGTTAGAGATGGAAGAGAGGCAGTTTGTAACCGGAGAGAGGTCAGGTAAATCTGAGAATCATCAGCATATAGATGATACTGAAATCCAAAGGAGTTAATAAG
The DNA here is from genome assembly GCF_036172605.1 of Pelobates fuscus. Lineage (NCBI taxonomy): Eukaryota > Metazoa > Chordata > Amphibia > Anura > Pelobatidae > Pelobates > Pelobates fuscus. Next base: position 368,164,881 of record NC_086321.1, read on the forward strand.
GTTCCTGAGAGAGGTAGTGTAGATGGAGAATAAGAGGACTAAAAACAGCCCTGGGGATCAATAACTGAGGCAGGCAGCGGGGAGGAGGTGGCACAAGAGAAAGAGATATTAAATGAACATTCAGAAATATAGGATGAAAACTATGAAATCACATTGTCACATAGAGAGAGTCTGATCTCATTGCCTAGATTAGGATAATGTGAACAATTTAAAAACGGAACTATGCTTTAATCATTGGGTTAAAGACGCCAATAAGGAAAAAGAAACTCTGCCGTCGCTGTGTAACTAGACCATAAGTCAATAGTGGCAGCTAGGGTAGAGGACATGAAGAGAAAAAATAATAATAATGATAGTATGATAAGTAGTACAGGGGTATGTACAATACAAAGGAAAAGAAAAAAGAAGATAGATAATTACAGAACCCTCACAGATAATGAGGGATAAAACAAAAGATTGTGAACTCGGGCAATTCACACCAGCTGACGGTGAGAAGCCCACACAATATCTTTGTTAAATATGGTTGGTAAGTTCCTGTGCATCGACAGGGGTATAAGCTGTAGCATGTCCCAGGTGGTTGACTACCGATAATGTCATAAGCCGTACTTGTTTCAGTGTATCCGGGTTTAGGATACAGTACAGTGTTATAATCGGTAATTCAACTGAAAGGGGATGCTGCTGCAGATTAGGTTCTTGTGTATCAATAGTGTTATACACTGTAGCATATCCCTGGTGGTCAATTAGAAATGCCAACATTAACTGTGCTTGTTTCAAAGTGTCAAAGTTTTGAGATACAGTATAGTGTCTTATGGCATAGTTTGGCTGAAGAGGGATACTGCTACAAAGAGAGTGTGACCTATTTCCTATCACAGCGAGTCAACCTGTAGTCAGAGTTGTATGCGGTGGAGTGTGTGTCCAGCAAAGCATACACGTACCTAAGTCCGTATTAAGGAGTCATATGAGTTAGTTTCATTGATAGCAGATGTGTCTGCTCTAAATGCCTATACCAAATAATGTCGTAATGGCTAGTAACCGAGGTCGACAGGATCTCAAGTTTATAAGTAGAGATAGTGAGAAAAGGTGCCTTCGAAGGTATCTGGTATAGGAAAGGAGGGTAAGAAAATTTTAACTGCTAGAGAGATAGCAGACTAACCCCTTTGTATACGGAGAGGCACTAGCCTACAGATTCAGTCGCTGACACCTGTTGTATACCTTGATCGGTATGTGTCTCTAACTGTTCGTCCGCTGTCTCCCCATTGCGAGTAAGTAAAAAATAATATTGCGGAGTGTCGGGGGGGAGAGGAGGTGACGAGAGACACAGCAGGCAGGGTCTGGTGGATATAATGATAGGAAATATAGAATCGTCGCGCCCCGACGCGCGTTTCGCCTTGCTTCAAAGGCTCATCAGGGGGAAATGATTTCCCGTCATGCTGGGGTTTAAAAAGGGCCGCCCTTGCATTTGATTGGTTACTGATTTATGCAGGGAGTATGGTGGCCGAAATGGCTGAAAAAGGTTTAGGAGAAGCCTACGTCCTTTGAATATATTGGATTGGCTGAACAGCCAAGGTCCAAGCATCAGTGGACTCATGTTTATTGGTATATTTAGCCAATAGGGGGGGTATTCTAATACCAAATCGTTATAGAGATGATGGTAATCTTGATAGGTTAATATTGTGACGGTACTCCAGTAAGATGCATTATGCTGGAGGTTGTCAAATTGTCCAAATCGGTATGAAAGGATCGCTAGCTAGAAGTAGCTTATTGCAGGTAAGTAGAGACATCAGCACAATTGGATAGTGTCCGGTGATGTAGTATGGACGCCTAGTATGCCGGTGGACGGCATATGTTATGAATACGAGACTCGCAGAGTTAGGGGAATCCCACTCAATCAGAAGAGCTCATAGTGTCCTAGGATAATCCTATCCTTAGTTAAGAATAGAAAAGTTATGTAGATGTGGACTGGAAGTTAATAAATAGGGGGATCTACGTTATGAGTGCAGTGGTGTGGTAGAGGTGCCCAATTCATAGTGAGAATTCCAGATACCAAAAAGGGCAGTTTAGGAGTTAAGTTTTGTATCCTAGACAGAATTCACATTGTTACATGCTGTGACGTAACCAGGGGGTGATCAATTGTTGTCGGGCAACTAAGCGACTTGCGGGATTCGAGAGGAACCTGTCTGGAGTGTTTAGGTACAGAGATAAGTATTATTGATGTATGAATGCCGTGTAGTTAAATTCCTCATTCAGACCCAGAGGGGTCAAAGTCTTGAAGGAGAAAATCCACTGTGACTCTTTTCTGAGTAAAGTTTTGCTGCATAAATCAGTAACCAATCAAATGCAAGGGCGGCCCTTTTTAAACCCCAGCATGACGGGAAATCATTTCCCCCTGATGAGCCTTTGAAGCAAGGCGAAACGCGCGTCGGGGCGCGACGATTCTATATTTCCTATCATTATATCCACCAGACCCTGCCTGCTGTGTCTCTCGTCACCTCCTCTCCCCCCCGACACTCTGCAATATTATTTTTTACTTACTCGCAATGGGGAGACAGCGGACGAACAGTTAGAGACACATACCGATCAAGGTATACAACAGGTGTCAGCGACTGAATCTGTAGGCTAGTGCCTCTCCGTATACAAAGGGGTTAGTCTGCTATCTCTCTAGCAGTTAAAATTTTCTTACCCTCCTTTCCTATACCAGATACCTTCGAAGGCACCTTTTCTCACTATCTCTACTTATAAACTTGAGATCCTGTCGACCTCGGTTACTAGCCATTACGACATTATTTGGTATAGGCATTTAGAGCAGACACATCTGCTATCGATGAAACTAACTCCTATGACTCCTTAATACGGACTTAGGTACGTGTATGCTTTGCTGGACACACACTCCACCGCATACAACTCTGACTACAGGTTGACTCGCTGTGATAGGAAATAGGTCACACTCTCTTTGTAGCAGTATCCCTCTTCAGCCAAACTATGCCATAAGACACTATACTGTATCTCAAAACTTTGACACTTTGAAACAAGCACAGTTAATGTTGGCATTTCTAATTGACCACCAGGGATATGCTACAGTGTATACCACTATTGATACACAAGAACCTAATCTGCAGCAGCATCCCCTTTCAGTTGAATTACCGATTATAACACTGTACTGTATCCTAAACCCGGATACACTGAAACAAGTACGGCTTATGACATTATCGGTAGTCAACCACCTGGGACATGCTACAGCTTATACCCCTGTCGATGCACAGGAACTTACCAACCATATTTAACAAAGATATTGTGTGGGCTTCTCACCGTCAGCTGGTGTGAATTGCCCAAGTACACAATCTTTTGTTTTATCCCTCATTATCTGTGAGGGTTCTGTAATTATCTATCTTCTTTTTTTCTTTTCCTTTGTATTGTACATACCCCTGTACTACTTATCATACTATCATTATTATTATTTTTTCTCTTCATGCCCTCTACCCTAGCTGCCACTATTGACTTATGGTCTAGTTACACAGCGACGGCCGAGTTTCTTTTTCCTTATTGGCGTCTTTAACCCAATGATTAAAGCATAGTTCAGTTTTTAAATTGTTAACATTATCCTAATCTAGGCAATGAGATCAGACTCTCTCTCTCCTCATTTACCTCTAATTCTCTGTGGGTTACCCCCCGTTTTTCACTCTGTTCTCATGAGATTAAATTAACCTTGACCCCTTGGCCATCTCCTATTAAAATTCACATTGTCACATAGTCCAAGGTTGTAGTGGATTTGGTCAAGGAGAATGAAGAGAGAGTAATGACCTTTTGGCAGTAAGTTAGTCGTTAGTCACTTTGGTCATGGTGGTTTCTGGAGAAGGGAGGGAGGGGAAGTCAAATTGAAGAGAGTCAAGTAGAGAGTTAGTATTGAGAAAGTGACTAAGATGGATAAATACAACCTGCTCAAGAAGCTTAGAAGTAGCAGTGGGGTGGTGCTTTGGACTGTAATTAGGAGAGGTAGGGTCAAGAGATGGCATTTTTAGGATGGTATAAGCAATTGCATGTTTGAGGGAAGAGGAGAAGGTATAGAATGAAAGCTGCATATTGGAGGGGAGGAGGAAAGAGGGGAGACTGTATTCCTAATTTGGTTGATCTTGTCAGTAAAGTGACATGCAAAATTGCTAGCTGTGAGGTTAGTCCATGGCGTGGTTGCAGTGGGGCAAAAAGGGAGACATTGGAGACTGGAGAGAGGGAGAGATCTCATGTGGATCAAGTAAGCTTAGTTTTCTGAGGGCCCGAGCTAGGTTTAATATGTTGCATGAGGGACACATTGGCAGTGCAGGTTAGAAGATAGTGGTCAGACAGAGGGAAAGGTAGAGACAGAGTAAAGGTTAGAGAAAACAAGGTTGAGGGTATTGCCGGCTATGTAAGAAGGCCAAAGTTGTTAATAGAGATGTTGAAGTTACCAAGAATGAGGGAAGGAATGCTAGTGGAGAGAAAGTAAGAAAGTTAAGGAAGAGTAGAGGACTTCCAGGAGGGCAGTAGACAACAGTAACACGGGCTGAGAGAGGACCACAGAAGCGGATGGAGTGAACTTCAAAAGATGAAAAGGAAGGAGAAGAACAAGGGGGGTGAAGGTTGGAAGGAACAGTGAGCTGAGGGCAAAAAGCCCACATCATGACCCTTAGCATTGCATTGCCTGGGGGAGTGGAATAAGCTCATAAGATAGGGAAGCAAGATTAGCAATGTCAGAGGGATAGAACCAAGTCTCAGTCTGTGCCAGCAGGTTTAAGCCCTTAAGGACCAAACTTCTGGAATAAAAGGGAATCATGACATGTCACACATGTCATGTGTCCTTAAGGGGTTAAGGAGCGGGAGATGAGGAGATTGTGAATGGCAGTAGATTTTATGGTGTTACAGACTGAGTGTGCATTCCAAATAAATAAACTTGTAATATCCACAATGCCTAGGGTAAGATGGGTATTCTATTATATTAAATCCCACATCCAAGGTAAGATCTTTCTGTATGTTTGTGTCTAGGCGAGATCTCCGATGTGTATATTGTGGAGCGTCTTTTCTCCAGCAGCCTGGTAGTGGTGGTGAGTCACACAAAGCCTCGACAAATGAACGTATTCCACTTTAAGAAGGGCACCGAGATCTGCAATTACAACTACTCCGGGAATATACTATCCATCAGGTTGAACCGCCAGGTAATATCAGTGTTAATCCCCCCAGCCCTATGGTACTGTAGGTATGTGTGTGTGTGTGTGTATCTATAGATTTGCTGGAGATTTCATGAACAAAATGTGTACATTAAATTGAATTATTTAACTGATATGTCCATTTCTGTTGACCGTTTCATTGATGGATGGATTTATCCTGTGTTTTAAGAATAGATTATTTGACATATTGTGAACATTACCTTACTTTTTACTAGACCTGCCAGCATTTTCCGCGATGGATTCCTTATTATTGCTATTACTGATATTATATTCACTCTGTGACCTCCTTATTGCCTGTGTTTTGCTTTAAAGAGGCTGGTTGTATGTTTGGAAGAATCAATTTACATCCACAATATAAAAGATATGAAACTCCTCAAGACTTTGTTGGACACCCCGCGGAATGCGTCAGGTAAGCCATATGGTAGGAAGCGGGATTCAGACACTAACAACTAACAGTTACGTATTTACTAAATTTAAAGTGGATTTGAAGACGAGACGGCGAACAAAAAGTATAGCTAAATTAGAGGATTTAAAAAAAATCCTTAAATGTAAAATTCGGTTTGAAACTTTGAATTTGTGTTTCCTTCATTATGTAAGTATTCTGAGCTTTATTTGCTATAGTGGGGATTGTGGAGAATTCGCAAGGACAATGAAATCTTATGCAGAAATTGAACATTTCTACTACTTGTTTAAGTTTCTGTTAATGAAGTTAATGACTCGTTGACAATACCGTTCTCTTGTGTTTAAAGGCCAGGTCAAATTACACTTTAGTTATATGTACACCGAAAGATTCAGGACCACATAGATTAAATATTTGTTCCCCCCCAGAATTTTATAGGATTGTTTTATACTTCATAACCGGAGGACTAGCATGGTATATATTGCAGTGCACTGTTTATAAGAAATAAATCTAACTGCATCGAGCAACTTGGTCTGTACCCTGAGCTCTCCAAATTAAGGAGCCAAAGTTACTCCCTGTAAAGACTGCATTGCGAGTTATACTCCGTACTTAAGAATGAACTCTTCTTGTTTAATTCTGTAAGAGTTACTAAAAACATATTGCCATCTGGACTCCAGGAAACAAATGAAAAGCTAAGTGTACTTTCCTGATTAAATACTTTGTTTTTGTTATAAATGTAGATGGTATTGTTATAGCTAAGTTTACACCAAAGAGTGAATGTAACTTTCTATTCCTTTATAGGTCTCTGTGCTCTCTCCATTAACCATTCCAACTCCTATCTTGCATTGCCCGGCAGCTCCTCAGTAGGGGAGGTGATGTTGTACGATGCAAATAGTTTGGTGAGTGCCATGATTGCAGCCATATTGTGTCACCACTTGTTATGCCCGGAATTGATTGTTTTCCTAGTGTAATACAGAGTATTTTGTCAGATGCTACATATAGAGCAGGTTGTTGTCTCTGTATCATTACAATGTGCTGTAACCAATCACATCATCCCCCCACCTCCAATTGCCACCAATGTTATCACCGTACTGCCTGGAGTCTGCCTACAAATTTAACAAGTCTCTAACTGTGTGTGTGCACATGAGTGAGAGCAGGACATTGCATTGACGTATCCCCTTATACATTCAGATTGGATTAGCTCAAACCCTGCCTGCTGCCATCAAACTACTGCACCCCACACCCCAGCCAGTCACCAGTAATGAAAGGGAACATAGACTGAATACTCGTGCATGTCCTTTTTATTTTGGAGATATACTGAGTACTAGTAAAGTTGGTGAAATGTATGGGTAGTGATATGCGAGTCAGATGTACTAATTCTAATAAATGTCACTTTTTAAAATTCTGAAATAAAAAATAAATCCTCCAGTTCTGTCCCATGTGACATGTTAGAAATCTCTTATTGGGGTCTAAACTCTGCATTTGGTATGGCCAGAAGGCTCCCAAAGCAATCATGGGTTTTGTAGTTTAGCAATAGCTGGGGGGGCCGGGAAGGGTCTCGTTCTTTATGCCATCTGTCTGTATTGGTTTAAAAAGCCCTTATAGACTGTCCTTCTGTCATTATAAATAAACTCCTTAAGGACACAATTTGTTCCCTATAGATCTTATACCATCATAGTGTGTCCTGCTTAGTTATTTCCTACAGCCTTACAGACAGCTAGACTTTAACGGGTTACGGATCTAGCTTTACCATGACAAAAAATCCAGAGTATTTCACCCTCTGAATTACAGTAATGCTGACCCGTGTCCCACTGTCTATGACTAAAGGTGCATCTGCTCACAGAGTGTTATATTAGCCCCTGTAGCAAGCTATCCCTGGTTTGTCATTTTTTTTAATATTTTTTTTTTTAATGGTTTTTGAAATATGGGAGTGTCTTTCTTTAACCAAAAAAAAAAAAAAGGTCCATCTGTGGAACAGTTTCAGATGTTCGTGAATACATGGAATTATTGGATCAATACCAGGCTAAACCATACAGCTTTTGGTCTGCATTGTAAATCTGTGACCTGGCAGGAAATGTAATGGTAAATTGTCTAAAATACAAAGCTATAGACCACTTTAAACAAAGAAGGAAATATTGTGTTTCTTAATCCACAACATTTGTACATTGGTTGCAAATCTTCCTCTCGTCTGTTTGTATACAGAAAACAGAATGCACAATACCCGCCCACGATAGTCCACTTGCTGCTATTGCCTTTAACTCTACGGGAACAAAACTTGCCAGCGCTTCGGAAAAAGTAAGTCGTTATCAAGTCGCATTTATATTGAATATGAGACGGTGAGAAACCCATAACATCTACAAGTGTGGGGTACATTGTAACTGGTACTATTTGTATCTGCAAAATATTTTCCTGTAATGTGAAACTTACCCTGACTCTAGCACCCAGTAAGGTTCTTTCTTTCCCATTCACGCTATATCATTCCGTCCCTCTCTGAAACATTTGATTGGATCATTCTGACCAGCTCAGAGGGCTAGAAGGCCTGGAACAAGGGAGTGGAGAAACAGGCTCCCAGCGCTACCTGCAATGGTAGAAGCCCATTACGTCTGAAGCCAGCGTGCACCGATTTAACATTAGGCAGCCATTATCAGAATTCCTGGCTGCCTAAGTTACATGCGCAGTGAGTAACTAGCCCACAACACATAAGTGCAGCTTACCCTGTATGTGCGGTGTTTCAAGCGAAAGCTGCACAAACAGACTCCTACCACCATAACCACTTCTAAAAGCAGAAGTGGTTGTGGTTGTTGGAGTAACCCATTTAATGACTGAATTCATGCCATCCGAACCATATTGCATTGTGGAGCAAGAACAAGACGATAAAACCAGCCGCACTTTTCATCCTACTATTTAAAGAGACATTTTAACAACCTGCTCTTTCTCCTTTCTTACAGGGTACTGTAATTCGAGTATTTTCCATTCCAGAGGGGCAGAGATTGTATGAATTTAGAAGAGGAATGAAGAGGTGAGCCATCTGATCATATTCCTGAGATTGATAAATGCTAATAATGATAATTTACATATTGGGTATCTATAACTTCCTCAGGTGATTACAATAAAAAGCAAAAAAATATATTTATTTTTTTGGTCAGGACGAGCACCTAGTGTAAAATCTGTTTGTGTGAATGGATTAATTCAAACGTCAGTGTTTGGACATTTCCAAATACCATAATCACCTACATTCTGTGTGTTAGTTCTGGTGTAAGCAGTCCCCTGCCCTTGTGTTTCTGCATACCGTTAATCCTAGTTGTATAAATTTGCTATAGATTCCCACATCAGGCATTGTCACAGAATGAAGCACAGTCCTAAGTACACGCAGACTGCACAGATTGCAGAATAGATTTCTATGAGCCCATTTACAGCAGCTGAGATGAGCTTCGTGTATTACAAACATACAATGAAATGATCCTGTATACTGTGGTTTCTTGCCGCGTTGTTTCATTCATGTCTTGTCATGACTGATATTACTCTCTTGCATATTTCAGGTATGTGAATATCAGCTCCCTCGTGTTCAGCATGGATTCTCAGTTCCTGTGCGCATCCAGTAACACAGAAACGGTCCACGTCTTTAAACTGGAACAGTTGTTTGAAAGGTCGGTAACTTGTAATAGTCTCCGCTAAGTGACTGATCTGCAAATCTGCTCTGTCTGAAAATCTGTCACTGAAAAAAGTTGGTTTCACTATTCTTAAACAGCTGCTATGCTTAGTGCTGCGATGTGTCTTGACAAACCCAGCACATGGTGAACGGTTTCAGCCGCAAGCTGTGTGTAAATATTTCAGTGTCCGTACAGGATTTTGCATCATATCCTCTTTGCGCAGTAAACAGCTTGCAGATCCTGGCTGTGAGAAGAGATGCTTCTTAAAATGGTCTCTTTAAACAGGCTAGAGAAAAATTAGATTAACGTTTATTTGACCCATTCACTTAATGAGTAATAATTACGCGACATAGTGTAGAAGAGGAAATCTGTACATCAGCATCTTGCACACATCAGTCTCCCATCCTCTGCACATTTTGAAGGGAACCCTCTGTTCTATAGCTTCCTGCAAAAAGCCATGCCTCCTGTCTGCCAACAGCAGCCGCCAATCACAACATTAGCTGTCTGGCTCGTCTGCTATGTTGGGTCTCTTTCCTGACAACTGTAAATCTTTTAAAATATTTATTTCTTTTTTGTCAGGGCTGGATTTCTATTCCCTCAGTTCTCTCTGATCCTAGCTCTATTGCTAAATTCATTTGTGAGATGAATTGGTTCCAATTATTTAGGACTTCCTGTAAAAAAAGCAAGTGCCACCTCGACAAAAACTACCCAAGCCGTCTTTCTACTCTGTATATAAAGCTGTGTTGTGTACAGGGCAGTAAACCATTTGTTCTTTGGTTAACAAGACTTTCTATATACCAGAGATTTAAATTAATGTTAAGAAGCTGCTCCCAGAATACTATGTTCAATTTAATGGCACCCCAAACTCTGCTTCTGTACTGCTAAGCATGCAGGACTCTTTACATGCAGGCTAAGTAAGGGATGTGCAGGAAAATGCTTCATTTTAGAATTAGGTTAGTTTGTAAACAAAGTATGATAGTGTGTATCGCCGCTAAGTCTGTTCTCCACTGAAATCCACAATTAATATTCCATGCAGTCCGATCCCTTGAGTACCTTAATGAATGCAGTAACCGAGTTAGAAACTGTCCACCAATCATTTTCCACTCAGATCTACATGGGGCTTATGCTGCATGTGTCTGTTTTTAAATTGTGATCCCATTATGGTCCAAGACTAATGCAACACCAGGAATGCTTGATGCAATGTTTCTTCTGTAACTACTGCTATCAGGAATTGTGACTCCATCATAGGGACCAGCGTTGCATCTGTCATACTGTGTGATGCAGTTGATATGGCACGTGACATCAGTAATATGGGATTTCAACACAAACTGTCTGGATAATTTCTCTCTCACTGTATGGTTCTGTATGTTTAGTCACATAAAAGGTGATTCTGTAGCAGGCAAGCTGTATTTGTCAGATTCATTTCTTAGTGGGATTAACAAAATGAATTCAATTTCCAAAAGTTTTACTGGAATTTTGTAAACTCCACGATTAATGTGCAGTTGGATACGATTATGTAAGTAACAGGACCAGGCTGTGGAGATTTTGCAATGGCCCAAAGTGTGCAATATTTTCAATGTGCAGTGATTGTGTGTATAGTGACTGCACAGTAATTATACTTTAAATGTATGATTAATATACATGTACATAACCAGACTAAAGGGGCACTATAACCACTACAGATCATTAGTGACTTTATTGAAAAGATATCTAGGGAAGCCTTTTCTTGCCTCCCTAACGCATGTTACCTGCTGTTATCTCCCAAACAACGTAGGCAAAGACATCTTTTAGATTATTTTTGTGTCCAGATAACTGGCCTTCGTCGGATCCAAACGTTGAAAGCGTATCTGTTTATTTTACCTCCAGGTGGCGCTAATAAATCACACAATGGTCCTGTCCGTTTTCAGATTGGATTAATTTCTCTACGGAACCCTAGTTTCCTAGTGTCAATATCATTTCCCAGAAAATAATTTAATGTCTCGTCCTTGAAAATAAAAAAATAAAAAAATTACAAAATACAAAACCAAAAAAAACCAGGGCTCAGCTATCAGCCTTTGCATTGAAATGTTCTGAACACTTTGTGAGCAAGATGGAGCTGTAATATCACCCAGCAAGAGCAATCCCTCATTTATCTGTCTATTACAAGCTCTTCTTATCCCGGATGTATTGGGCTGTGTGTAATTTTCCTGGAACTTTGCAGGACGGGAGAGATAAAGGAATGCAAGAACGACTCGCTTTATTAAGATGGTGAATTAAATTACAGGCCCCAATGTGGTTGGTAAAAGGGAATGTGAGCATATTAACTTTAATCCCTAAACTGAGAGTCGTGTGCCATTCACCAGGCATTGCAAAGTTTAGCTAGAATTTTCAGTTCGTTTGGCCTAAAAGTTGCATTTTTACAGCCGATTAGTTTAGGAAAAAACTGGATGGAGTAGTACATAAGATCCCCCCTCGAATTGATCTGATTATTGTATTGGATGTAAAATCTAGAATATAAAAAGCCGTGTGGATGGCCATACATAGCGGCCAAATTCTCTCATTTATTTGTCCTTCTGGTTTCCCAGGTCAGAAGATAACTCCTCATGGTCAGGGTATGTGGGAAAAATGTTCATGGCTGCTTCAAACTACCTCCCAACCCAAGTATCCGACATGATGAACCAGGACCGGGCCTTTGCCACCGTACGCCTGAACTTCTCCGGCCAGAGGAACACTTGCACATTAGTCACGTATGTATTGGGCAGACCATTAACCGGAATGTAAACCCCGGTGAGTAGGATAAGTGACCGGCTTTTCCATATTGCAGAATACAGAAGCTGCCGAGACTTCTCGTGGCCTCGTCCAGTGGCCACCTCTACATCTATAACTTGGATCCGCAGGACGGGGGCGAGTGTGTTTTAATCAAGAAACACAGGTTTGTATGTTTGTGCTCAAGTAGGTAAAAAAAAAAAAAATTAAAAATAAGATTTTGTAATGAATTTACCTTGGCTCAAGGTTTTACTTTTAAATTACATTTTGCTGCTCGGGTTGGCTAGTTTGTTTTCTTAGTGGACACAAACTGTGGGTAAAGTACTGTGTTGGGGCAGTGTAATAGATACTGTATTATTGGTATGTTTAAAAAAAAAAAAATTAAAAAAAAAATTTTTAAATCCCGAACCTGTCTTACCAGTGCAAACCACTAGAGGCAGTATTAAAGCATGTAAAGGTTCATTAAAGCAATGTTGCACTGTAGTAAATATTCATTTTAATGTACCGTTTTGAGAAATAAGAGAAGTGCTTGAAATGTTATCTTTCCTTCCAGCCTACTTGACTCTGGGAAATCAGAGAGTGACCGAGAAGGCGAAACTCTAAGTTCTGCACCGGTTTCTTACGCTGCCACACTCGCAAGGCCAAGCACGGCCCCTTCCCCGTCTACCGTGACTGGTGAGCCAACAAAAACCATTAGAACCCTGTTGACACATTCACCAGAACACTGGGTGTTTATGTGGGTTCTCCTACAGCAGAAATTGGACACCAGGAATGCGGTTTGTAGTGTGGATTGCCTAGATCACAATGCCCAGGGGTGATCAGCTATTACATTCACTGTGCAATACATAATCTTGAAAATGTTTCATGTCCATTTATACAAGAGATCGGAGAGTACTGCTTGCTATGCACTGTCCTCCAATGGCCACCTTGTATAGTCCGTATATACCACAGGGACTGTGTGCCATTAACCACGTATTGATAATATGCAGACAGTAATATAATTAAACAAAATGAAGATACCTCTACCTATGTTCTGTGTACCTGTTCCTATATCTTTAACAAGATGTGTAGTTTAGGTGTCAGTAACCGTTCCACAATTAGGGACAACGTGACTAGGTAACTCTCTAGGTCACCTAAGCACGGAATACAAGCTGTCAAACAGAGGACATGAACTTGCCGATATACTGGATACGCAAAGACCCTTAAAATAGATCAAACCTCTCCCTGGGGGAATAAATCCAAACTGTGTTTGAATCCTCACTGTTCCCTTTTTTAGGATTGGGTGTTTATTTACTAAACTGTGAATTGTGGAGAATTAGTAGGAATATGCAAAGTTTAGACCAAAGTAGCCAGGCCAGAAATGTCCGATTCGGCTGTTTTGTACTGCATTGCTGCGTTTCTGTCCGTTCTGCACAATTCCCAGATTAATAAACCATTTTCTGTAGAATTTTACGCTGCCCAAACAGGAGTTGCTAGTCACCTTACAGAACCCAAGCATTGTTTAACTAGTGTGCTATAGGAATAACGTCTTTCCTTCTAACGTTTTCAGGTTACTCTGAGGATGGAGGGGCCATGCGAGGAGAACTTCTCCCTGAGCACGAATTTGCAGTAGGACCCGTGTGTCTAGATGACGAGAAAGAATTCCCTCCTGTGAGCATTCAGAGCCCTTAAACAGTAGCAGAGTCCTGACAACTAAACAGGAATGGGTTAGACACTCTCCAAAGGAAAATGGTGCCATTTAACCCTTTAAAAACAGATTCCACCGGCAAGCAAACTAAGGTTTGGCGTTGGAACGACTTTCCAAACGACTTTGTCACGAAGAACTCAATGCAGTTATTAGTTTCATTGTAGTTTGAGGCGTGATTTCTGGACCGTTCCACCTCCACTTTAGGGACTGTTTTTAAGACTATTTTTACTAATTCATACATGTTTTAAATACTAACTTCCAGGAATTTTTATCATGCAGAGAAAGTGTCTATATTACCCTTTTACTGCTGGAAGAGAGTGCAGTGCACCCCCTGCTGGTAGCATTGAGTGTTTGCACCCCAGCCAGATTTGATTGAGTGTAACATTGTATAAGGATGCGTGCCTTATGATATAAGATTGATGGTGAATTTGGAAACTGTAACGGCATTTTTAGCATAGTGTAGTTGATGCACTCTGCCGTTTAGTGCTAGCTGGTTTCCAGTTCAGTTATATTTTATTTTACTGCTTATCAGTATGTTAATAAGAATAGATTTATACATATTATGGCACATAGTATTTTGTGATCCCTTCAGGACCAGGGCTTAGAAAAAACGTCTTTCTATCATGACCTGACTGATCCCATTGTTCCTTTAACCCCTTAAGGACACATTACATGTGTGACATGTCATGATTCCCTTTTATTCCAGAAGTTTGGCATCTTTAACCCCTTAAGGACCAAACATCCTGGGGCCTGTGATGAGCTCCATATTCTGGAGAATAACAAACATGTCCCAGTAAATATTCTCGGCTGTTACTATAGGCTCAAATAGAGTTTTAAGCTAGTACTACGCGTGATCCTTGTCTTGACAATAGACAATTGAAAAAACTACTTGATGCTAGTGATTAATCATCTTAACCCCTTAAGGACACATGACATGTGTGACATGTCATGATTCCCTTTTATTCCAGAAGTTTGGTCCTTAAGAGGTTAAATAGATTTGCCTTTCCTTTAGGGTGGAGGATGTAGGACCAAGTAACCTCAGCATTTTCCTGCCCCGGAATTAAAATGTTCCTATCCTAGGGGAGTAAAAGGTATGGATACTCTCCGACGGGGAGGATTTACTCTCCTTGCAAGCAAAGGGCTAACAAGATATCTGAGCTACCCAGCTGTAGGGAAAAAAAGGAATGGATTCTTCCAGCCCTTTGGGAATAAAAGTTGGGGAACTCTGTTATGAAGGGTACACTTTCCCCCACCAAAAAGGAAAGAGTTATGAGTATACCTAGACATTCTAAGTGACTGCAGAAAAATATACCATCCTGCTCCCATGGCAAACCCTGAACGGGAACGTCTGTTACAAGATGGATATCTTAGGTAGTTGAACAAGGCATTTACCAATTACTTAAAATCCTACCTCTTATGCAAACTCTGCAGCTAATTGGCCCAGCACTTCCATGTTCTGGTGGGATAGTATGCAATCAAATGCTTCCCTTAGAGAAGCATTGCGGACACACCCTATATAACAAAATATTAGGAAAAAGTCATAAATTATTAGCAATTGTGTTAGAATAGATTTCAGATGCACACAAGTCTCAGCCTATCACAGAGTAGGCCATGTAGCAAGAAATAAGAACTCCCACTTTAAGCACTCTGTGTGCCTAAACAGGTGTGTTCAGGAAGTGTGTAGGGTGGCTGTACCAAAATAGTTTTTTCACTCCCGAATGGCAGAGAATTGAGCAGTGAGTCTGTAGGGGCATGATCTATGAACCAATACCACATCACTAAGCAAAAAGTGATTTTGGTGCCTAGACTAATCCTTTAATGTGAAAATCCCTTGTGTGGCAAGTGAACCGTCTAGCCCCAGCAGACTATAGAGAGGAGGTGGTTCATGCTACGGTGGGGTGAAAGATATAAAATGAAGACACCGTGATGGCTGAATAACAGACCCATTGCCAGCCATCATGCTCTGGCTTCCACCCTTTCTTTTCGCTACACTCCCCATAATACACTAGATTAACTTTATGTATGCTACATATTTAACAAGAAGGGGGGATGCTTTTAGATAGTCTTTATGAAATACTAATGTTCCACCCGAGGATCTTGTAGAATCATAATGATCGAGCATCATTATCCAGCTGTAGATAGTCTTCTTACGTGACCCTGTAACCAAGTTACTAAGGCGCTCTTCAGCGCTAGCATAGGGTAATCAATTCATTCCGTTTTGTAATGTTTAACAAGTCATTTTTACAAGCTATTCCAAACGGTGCCATAAACCCAGGATAAACTCCGATCTATGAATTTCAGATAAGATAGTTCACCAGAGGGGGTTCTTTAACTGGAACTTGTAAGTATAGGAAATCTTCACTTATGGAGATGTTTTCATTTAATGTTCCAAAATAACCAGATCTCTGGCACAAACAGTATTAGGTGTTTGTAATGCCCCGTGTGGGCAGCTTTATCTCAGTGTTAATAAATGAAACGCAATGCAAGCCATGACTAGACTGTGTAAGCGACACAAGACACATCAGGGGCAGAGCGTTTAATCCGTTGCTGCCAACTGCAAGTGATTTATTGAATTAGCCAAAGTGCACCAGAGTCCAAGGCTTGCTTTGATGTCCTATTACAACAAACTAAGTTTTCTGGATTAACTTCTCTCTCTGTTACAGGCTTGCTTGCATGTTTTATAGATATTTAATGACAAATGTTAAATAAAATAGGAACAGCTTTGGCTCCTCTTGTAGCGCGAGTACTGAGGAGTAGCTTTTGTTTGAAGTTCTTTATGTATTTAAAATGCTGCTCTGGCGCGAGAGACTTATAATGGAGTTTGACAGATTCCTGCATGCCAGGGGCATGGCGCTCAAGGTTAACAGCCTAAAATCTTCTCTCCTGTCTGTGTTCTAATTTATTACGCGTCTGGTTGCCTAAATCACTGGCATAGTGGATCATTCTCTTATGTCCAAGCAAGTCACTGTAAGCAATGTGACCACAAAAGTAATAAAACGGCCTTTATTTTAGTGGCATATTTCATTCCAAAACAGGGTAGGTATGGCCGTGGCAGTCACACGCCCCTCTCACAAAACTAACTAGAATGCCATGGCTGCCAATGCTGATTTAATAAACGGTAGAAGTTGAACAACTTAGAGACTGCCAAACCACAGAGAACCAGCCATTTAACAAGAAGCATTGTGAGCTTACTGTAGCCAATATGCTTAATAAAAACTAATTGTCTGTGGCTCATTGTACATTTTAAATTGTTTTCATGTACACAAAAACAAAACCAGTCTAACTGGATCTTGTGATTTGATGAAGTCTTCTAGAGGAAGTAAGATTCATTTTCACCCATGGACATAAACATTACAGAATTTGATTAAAAGGGGAATTGTATGCCCCAAATAAAGTAGGTATTTTGCTGGAGCGAATATGTAGGAGTGAGGATAGCAGTCTTCACTTTATAGACCTCACAATGTGGGTTTGTTTTGGGTTTTGAGGAAAAGTGACATGTAGATTCAGACATCAACTTTTGTGTGTCCCCACCCCCAATGGTTTCTAGAGTAACAGTCTACCTAGAGCAGATATTCCAACTGTCCAGATTTGGGTACTGGAACAGTCCTGGACTCTTGGTGTACCTAGAGTACTGGCTTGGGTACCACTGACCAGCTGATTTTAGAATCACATCAGAAGGTAATGGATCACACCTTAAACTGGTATCCACACTTCACTTGTGCAAGGGATGGCATCCAATAATAATAATAAAAAAAAAATGAATAATCACTTAGGAAGGAAAGAGAGCCTGATTCACAGTTTAAACTGGTTTCTTGATTCCTGCTTATAGAGAAGTACTGGTTTAACTTTCACCATCACTACTCTAGATCCATTATTTTCACAAGCTGTTATATTCTCCCATCTCTGCTAGAACATTCAAGTTCCTTTTCCCCAAACCCTTGGAGAAGCTGTCACTCCAGACTTGGTGGAACTATCTAGCGAAGTAATGAATGAGCCCTATTTGCCAATAATCAGAATGCATTGTGTAAAAATAAGGGCTTCCTATTACTAAACTGTGTGGGTCTTTCTGTTAACGTCTTGGCCTGTTTCAATATACATAATGCTTTTCTTCATGCTAATCATATGCTTGGATCCATTTATAACACACCCTGTGAACTATTTGCATCAGGGGGAATAAGGAGGTTCTGTTTTGATTTTGGTAGATAAGTTTGTGCCGCGGAAGTCAGAAGGTCAGAAACGAAGAGCCGTGACAAGACGCCGAACGTTTGATGGCAGATTGGGGACCCATATGGAAGATTGGAATGTGTGAGCTATAGCTCCATACATATCACACGAATGGTCAGGAATACATTGTGAACTAGATCGTTTACATAGCCAACATGGCACAATCTAATTATTCTGTAAGCATAGGTTATATTATTATGACAAACAACAGTACAGACTTGTTAACTGTCAGTTTTATTTATCCTTTTTATATAAATGGATTTCCTTTAAATTATGCAATTTTATTTGTACAAATGTACATTTAGGAAAGCCTAATAATATCTATGTATGTATCTGTTTATATTATAAATACTAAATGTTTTATTCATGATGAATGCGCAAAGAAAAGAGAAAAAAAAAAAGTTGAATATAGCCCACATTAAGCACAGAGACGGTTTATGTTGGGAAATAAAATATTAAGCACCTCAACTGACTTTTTTCCCCCCACATTTGTTTGACACGAGCTACAAATTTCATTGAAATGATTAAATAATTCCGGTTTTATAAAACATTCATACTGAATACTTTCAGAGTAACCTACTTTCCTACTGATTAGTGTATATTAATTATACTTTGATCAGATCTTTACTGCATGAACACTAAAGTACAATGTTTACTGAGCAATTTACATTTGCAAGTTGCTGGTTACGAAGAGGTAATATTTAACACTATCAAGGTGGTAAGTGGTGTGAAAAATCAAATCCCCAAAAAACAAAGAAATCTATTTTAATTCCAGATTGAAAGGGTGCAATGCATTTATTTCTAAATAGAATTTATTTAGTTTAAACATGTATTTTGTTTCCATTTTATACATATATACACACACAGATTTCCGCAAGATTTATACATATATACACACACAGATTTACATTAACAAAGGGAAAAAAAAAAAAAAAAACAAGGAAAGGGAACATACAATTACAATGACATGTCTCTTGGAATTTCACAATTATATCTGACACTATGAGAATATTAACAATAACATTACATTCCACGGTAAGGGAGTTAGGCTGACCGTCTTCGAATCCATGGCTGGCAAATTTGTTTCTAGACTTGCCCTTTGAGTTACGGGTTCCACTCCCATTTTCTCATATGCAAAATTTTAATTTACTTCCTCAATTAAACTACAGACTTTTCCTTTCCCATACATGAACGAGGAGCCCTTGATCCCCAATAAATAAGAATAATCCATGAGAATGTAACCCTTGACCGTATAAATTCTCAATATCTGGGACAATGATATTCCCAGACTCGGGACTGAACTGCTTAATGATGGTAGGAATTATCTAAAGCACCATATCCCAGCAGAAAAAAAGCTTGTTCTGCGAAAGCAATGTCCGTGCAAAGTAAGCTTGGAAAGTTGGCCCAATCAGGCTGTTTATTTTCCACTAAATTCCAGCTCGGTTAAGAGAGCATTTAGTTCCAGCTCGTTGCAGCGACATACCGTGTGCTCTGGTTTACAGCACAGAACAGCTGAGCCGCTCTGTGAATAGTCAGCCGTGGACACATTGTCTGTCTGAAGATCAGCATGAAGATTAGCAAATGCTTCCATCAGCTCAGGCAACACCTCCTGATACTCCTCACTGCTGCTGTCCAGCGGTTCCCCTTCTCCGGGGTCCTGGTGGACGTTAAACACCAGTGGGGGATCGTGGTGCCTCTCTGGCCCAATACTCCCATTACACGCTAGTGCTCCACCTAATTGCAGAGAGACAGACTACGATCAGATAATTAATATCTTACATGGTAACAGTCATACAGGCTGGAAAAAGGACGCCCTGAAATCTGTCAAGTTCATGCTTTCACATAAACTAAACAACCCGACTAACAAAACAACTGAAGATATTTCTAATTCAGCCTTAAAAAAAAATTATTAGATTCAAAGTGGCAAATAAAAAGAAAAATTCACCCATTATTTGGGGACATCTTCTGAATTTGTTAGAACAATCTCTCTAAGCAAAATATTCTTAATTTTTATTTTTCTTCCTGTACTGATTTTTCTTCTTAATTACACAATGAAAAGACAATTATTCCATTGTATTGTCCTGTTAATGAACAGGTCACCAAAGAGCTGTTTTTACTATTTTTACGTAATGTTATCATGCCCTTCATGCAATTATTTTTTTCCTAGTTTAAACAAAGGTTTACTTTTCTAGCCTTTCTATATCACTAGAAGAATCGGTTCCCACTATGAAATCTGTACTTTACCTGTTGTGTAAAATGCTTTATATTGGTCCAAACGGACTGCTTCGATCTTGCCGTATGTTCCTGCATCTCCGCTGTTTGGATGGTAAAGGACCTGAAAAATTAAGGGGTCAACAGGACAAATTTTGTTAGGAAACACACACCATTTATTTGAAACATGGGTTGCATAGCTTACATATAAAAATACATAATTGAACAATTTTGTGTATAGATTGTGGTTCAGATAAACCTAATTTAATTATGCAGACTGTAGAATTTTTCATTTACACTGATCAACCACAACCTTAAAACCACCTGCCTAATATCGTGTAAGTCCCCCTCGTGCTGCCGAAATAGCTCTGATGCGTTGAGGCATGGACTCCACAAGACCTCTTTAGGTATCTGGCACCAAGACATTAGCAGCAGATCCATTGAGTCTTGCAAGTTACTAGGTGTGGCCTCCATGGATCAGATTTGTTGTTCCAACACATCCCAAAAATGCTCAAACAGATTAAGGTATGGGCATTTCTTGTTTTATAATTCTTTTTTTTGTTTTGCACATATAACAATACAAGCTTGTCTTGCCACAATAGCATCTGCACGCATCAGTATGACATAATAGAAAACATTGTGCAGTTTCATAGCAGCCATGCTAATGTTTGATGTTTTTAGTACAGTAGTATGCGCGAGTGGAGTCAGGAGAGGAGCTGGAAAGATTGTGTTAGGCATGGCATCTGATGTTACGTGTATTTAGACATGAGGTGAAAGAAGCCGGCTAAACCACTTTAAAATAGTAAGAGAAGAGAAACAAGCTAAATGCATGGTATATGCTTGGTGTAAGATGGCTGAGATTACGGTATAGCATATTACAATTAATGTGTGAGCACAGGGTTAAGCTGTTGCTTGTCAACCACTGGGCTCCACTTCGGATCGGATAGAGGAAAGCTGCGTTGCCAAAGATATGGAGGGCTTAGTGTCCACATTGTAGGCCAGCTCGTGAGAAAGAATGTAAGGCTGTCAAGCCAATACCCAACCTGGGCATGCTTTTCACACGGTTGTGCAGTCCTCCTGGGTGAGTAACCATGCAGTGCCAAAACAAAGCTTCCATCCAATCCCGGGCCAGCAAAGCTTCCATCTAACCCTTTGTGGTAGCCTTCTCCGAGACATCTGGAGGCCACTTTCTCCCCAGTAGGGGTAGTGTAGGCGGCCTGAATCAATCTTGAATATAGCTGCTCATTGCTGGTGACGTGCAGTCCGCCGTTTTCGCGGGAGATGTGGCGTGGTTTATCACCGGGTCAACCTCAGTTTATGAGGGCTTGAGGTGGAAAGTGCAGCACCTTTTTAGTCGCATTGTGTGAGAGGGGTCTCTTGGGCCTTTCCCCGCGAGTTGGTCAGGCTGGAGTGATGACTCTGCTATAGGACTCTGCATTCGTTGCTGAATTCAGGCTGATGAGGCAGGACACCAATGCCCAGAAATCCCAGCACATCTTATTGAAGTTGGTCTCGAAGCATTGCACCCAATCTATGCCTTCTAGGCCTACTTTACTGGGTAGATGTTTTAGCGCGGCAGCCATCTTTGAATCCCCATGTGGTCCTAGAAGATGCACAGAGAATAAAGTGGTTACTTGCAGCATAGTTAAATTCCCCAGGGGGAATCCAGAAGGGGGGGGGGGATAACGGGGCTTCAGGAGGTTTACTACGGGTGCACAATCTCAAGCGAGAGATCGTCCGCCTCACCCAGCCGAAAGGTCAGCAGTCCCAATGAGGCACAGTGCCAGGTTTCAGAATGAGCTTGTAAAAGCAATTTTTGGGACCTTTAGTGTCTCCTTTGTTAAAGTAATTATTTACGCTTTGAGGCTCTGAGATGTCTGCGGCTTTTTATTTGCAGTTTTAGCAGGTTTAATGCTTGTTTAGGCAGGAGCTCCTAGGAAGCACGTCTGGCCAGCTTGAGAGTTAGGCTCCTCCCCCTGAGATCTAGGAAATTTAATGGCCCAGGCAACACCTTGAACTCTTTGTCATGTTCCTCAAACCATTCCTGAACATTTTTTTTCAGTGTGGTAGGGTACATTGAGCTGCTGAAAGAGGCCACTGCCATCAGGGAACACCACTACCATGAAGAGGTACATCTGGTCTGCAACAATCTCTAGCTAGGTGGTAAATGTCAAAGTAGCATCCAAATAAATGACAGGACCCAAGGTATCCCAGAAGAACATTGTCCATAGCATTAAAACTGCCTCTGCAAGCCTGCCTTCCTCCCATAGTGCACCCTGATGGCATATCTTCCCCAGGTAAACTACACAACCAGCCATCCACCGGAGCTAAAAGAAAACGTGATTCATCAAATGAGGCAACCTTCTTCAATGGTTTCATGGTCCAGTTCTCATGCTCACATCCCCATTGAATCGCTTTCAGTGTGGACAGGGGTCATCAATCCATTATGGTTTTTCAGCAATTTGAGCCTCAGTAGCTCTTCTGTGTGATCGGACCAGACAGTCTAGCCTTCTCTCCCCATGTGCATGAATGAGCCTTGGGCGCACATCACCCTGACACCGGTTGTCCTTCCTTGCACCACGTTTGGTAGGTACTAACCACTGCATACCAGAAACACCCCACAAGTCTTGCCGTTGTGTAGGTGCTCTGACCCAGTCGTCTAGCCATCATTATTTGATCCTAGTCAAGGTCACTCAGATCTTTTCACTTGCCCATTTTCCTGCTTCCAACACATGAAATATAAGAACTGCCTGTTTACTTGCTGCCTAATACGTCCCACCCATTGACAGGTGCCATTGTAACGCTATAATCAATGTTATTCACTCCACCTGTCAGTGCTTTTAATGTTGTGGCTGTTCAGTGTATTTGTTAATCTTTTACAGAAATATAGAGAGTATACAAACAGTGTACTTTATTTTTAAATATTTTACAGAGGGTCTGACATATTAATTTAAAAGCAAAACCACAGTTTCTATGACAAAAGTAGATAAGTAAAACTGTCAAACACATGACTTCAGGGTCCATTGTCCAAATCCCAGTAAGCAATTACTAGTAGTGAAAATAATATCTGCATTTGAGCATACATTATGTACAGTTAAATGATACACAAAAAAGCGCAATATAAAATTAAATCGTCTGTATGACACCAAATATTAAAATTCCAAAGATAACATTTTTTTTAGCTGCCAGACATAAAAGGTTATTCCGCAAACCTATTATTTATTTATTATTGCCATTTATATAGCGCCAACAGATTCCGTAGCGCTTTACAATATTATGAGAGGGGGATTTAACTATAAATAGGACAATTACAAATAAACTTACAGGAACAATAGGTTGAAGAGGACCCTGCTCAATCGAGCTTACATTCTATAGGAGGTGGGGTGTAAAACACATTAGGACAGGAATTTACACTCAAATAAGGTGGACTGCCCTTTAGGAGAGGGCAAGAGACAGGTATGTGAGGTAAGGGTTAGTCTTGGAGGCCATAAGCTTTCCTAAAGAGATGGGTTTTAACCCCTTAAGGACACATGACGTGTGTGACACGTCGTGATTCCCTTTTATTCCAGAAGTTTGGTCCTTAAGGGGTTAAGGCACTTCTTAAAAGATGCAAGACTAGGGGAGAGTCTGATGGCGCTAGGCAGGCTATTCCATAGGAAGGGAGCCGCCCGCGAGAAGTCCTGCAAGCGCGAGTTGGCCGTACGAGTGTGGACAACGGACAGGAGGTGGTCACGGGCAGAACGGAGAGACCGAGAAGGGACATACCTATGGATCTGTGAGGAGATATAAGAGGGGCTAGAGTTGTTCAGTGCTTTATAGGTGTGAGTTAGTACCTTGAATTGACTCCTATAGCATACAGGAAGCCAATGTAAGGACTGGCAGAGGGGTGAGGTGTGAGAGAAACGACTAGAGAGGAAAATCAATCTAGCAGCAGCGTTCATTACGGACTGTAAGGGTGCAGTACGGCTATTGGGAAGACCAATCAGGAGAGGGTTACAATAATCCATGCGGGAAATTACTAGAGCATGGACAAGCTCCTTGGTAGTATCTGGCGCAAGAAAGGGGCGGATGCGGGCTATGTTTTTAAGATGGAATCTACAGGATTTGGCAACATGCTGGATGTGAGGCTCAAAGGTGAGACCAGAGTCAAGTATGACGCCAAGACAGCGCGCTTGCAAGGATGGACTAATGTTGGTACCACAAACTTGGAGGGAGAGCAAAAGATGAGGATCAGTATTAGGAGGAGGAAAGACAAGGAGCTCAGTTTTTGAGAGATTGAGTTTCAGAAAGCGGGAGGACATCCAGTCAGAGATGGAAGAAAGGCAAGCAGTGACACGTTGCAGGACGGCAGGGGAGAGGTCCGGGGAGGAGAGATATAGCTGGGTGTCATCAGCGTACAGGTGGTAGTGAAATCCAAAAGAGGTAATAAGTTTGCCAAGAGAGGCAGTATAAAGAGAAAATAGAAGGGGACCAAGGACGGAGCCTTGGGGAACGCCAACTGAGACAGGGCAAGGGGAGGAGGTATCATTAGAAAAGGAGACACTGAATGAGCGTTGGGAGAGATAAGAGGAAAACCATGAGAGGACAGAGTCACAGAGACCAAGCGATTGAAGAGTTTGAAGAAGGAGAGCATGATCAACGGTGTCAAAGGCCGCTGAGAGGTCAAGAAGAATTAGTATGGAGTAGTGGCCTTTGGATTCAGCTGCGATTAGGTCGTTAGTAACTTTGATAAGGGCAGTCTCTGTAGAGTGGAGAGGGCGGAAGCCAGATTGAAGGGGGTCAAGGAGAGAGTTGGAATTGAGGAAATGAGACACACGGGTAAAGACAAGTCTTTCCAGAAGCTTTGAGGAAAAAGGGAGCAGGGATATGGGACGGTAGTTAGAGGGGGTGGATGGGTCGAGGGATGGTTTTTTTAGTATAGGTACTACAGTGGCATGTTTAAGGTCAGCAGGGACGATGCCAGAAGAGAGCGAGCAGTTGAAGATGTGTGTTAGAGAAGGCACAAGACAAGTGGAGAGAGATCTAATAAGGTGAGATGGGACAGGATCGAGCGGGCAAGTGGTGGGGCGAGAGGAGCAAAGAAGAGCAGCCACCTCTTGGTCAGTAGCTGGGGAGAATGTCTGAAGGGTAGGAAAGGCATGATCTATGTGTGATTGAGAAACAGAAAGGCAAGGAGGGGAGAATTCTTTCCTTAGCTGTTCAATCTTGTCAGTGAAGTAACATGCAAAGTTATCAGCAGTAAGGTTAGTTTTGGGGGTGGCCACAGCAGGGCGAAGAAGAGAATTAAAGGTGTGAAAGAGACGCCTGGGGTTGCGGGAACATGAACTAATGAGAGTGGAAAAATAGGACTGTTTGGCAAGGGCAAGGGCTGCACTGTATGCACACAATATGAATCTATAATGGAGAAAGTCTGATTGTGTACGAGACTTCCTCCAGGAGCGTTCAGCACAACGGGAACATCTTTGCAGGTAGCGCGTTGATTTAGTATGCCACGGTTGGGGGCGGGTCCTCCTCGAGGTGCTTGTTTGGAGTGGCGCTGCAGTGTTCTATCACCTATGTGATAGAATGTCCAAAAGTAGATAAATGTCAGCGCTGTGCAATAGCCCCAAATCAGTGTTTGTGGGGAAGCTGGGCATTGAGGTAAATGTGTATGATTTCCACCTCCACAGCGGTGGTTTAGGAAATTAGGAGTATTCTGTGTGAACTTTGTATCCAACAGCAGTGATCACAGTAACGTATCTTCAAAGATACAAACCGAGCAGAGAAAGCGCAACACAGTTTATTAATGTCATATAAAAATAAAACTCCAAATCCTTTAAAAAACTCATACACATTAAAAAAGATGGCGTTTAAATCCTACTTTCCATCCAACGATCCAAACATAGTCCAGGACATGTAGCAGATAGGCAGTGTGCTGAAAGTATTACCACTTCGTTGGTGCAGTAGAAATCCAGAAAATGTCCAAGGATCTCGCCGAAATGCTGCAAGTTCAAATGGAGGGATGACAAAGCACTTAACTGCCAAAGGTGTCTGCCTGGAAAGATAAGATGAAAGGCTTCTAACTCATCCACGCGTTCCGCCCGTACTCCGCGGGCTTTTTCAAGTTCTTTTTCAAAATTACTCTTAATTTCCTAAACCATCGCTGTGGAGGTGGAAATCATACACATTTATCTCAATACCCAGCTTCCCCACAAACACTTATTTGGGGCTATTGCACAGCGCTGACATTTATCTACAGTTAAATGCTGTTTCTAAAATAAAGGTATTTAAAAAAGGTTTTATAGCAAGCTTCGTATTGCTATTATTATGGTAAAAGGCATATGAGAATTTTAATTCCCCCCTCCCCAACGTAGAACTTGTATGATCTTTGACGTTTCCAATTTGGGATGTTTGCAGACATTAAGTGGGTGGAAGGAGTTCCTGGCAGAGAAATATCGTCCTCTACAAGTTGGTAATCATTCTTGTGGTATAAATATAGGTCAATCTGGCTTTATAGACCAACTTGTGTTTGGCAAAGTAAATGGAAGTAAAAAATACATTCAGGATTGTGGTAGTGAAGGTGTCAAAGGGGACGAGTCACTTCTGAAGATTTAAATTAAAAGATTGAGCAAAACCCATCACAGTCCCAGCCAGCATAGGATCAAAGGAGAAAGAGACACATTGTTTAATTTCTCCTTTTCTCTCTATGCCGACTGTCAGGTGCATTTTTCACACATTTGTAAATTCATAATAGTAAACGTACTAGGAAGTTACTGTATCCCTTTAAAAATGCACTAGACATGTGCTGTAGTGGTTATAGTGCCAGAACTGCCCTGCCAACCCCACCCCCCTTCCAAATGTAAGCAAACACTATACTAAAGGTTTGACTTCTCACCTGGGGTCTTCTCCCTGCCTCTCAGCGGTCTGGAAGCTCTCTACATGAGCTACGCCTACTCATTGGCTGAGAGTGTTCAGCTGATGCGCTCAGCCAAAGAGCTAGTCCTACACTGCAGGGTTTAGCTCATGAGAGCCAACAAAAAGCTCCTTCCATACTGGAAGAGGAGAGGCCAGTGACCGGTGGACCCCAGGTTGAAAGTCAAACAGTTAGCAAATAGTTTTACCACTTACATAGGGGGCACCAGGTTAATGCTGGAAGATTGGAGTGCTCCTTTAATCACATTTGCATTTTTATACAAATAGTGGATCTACAGGCAAAGCCTGGGCTCCATTTTTTGGAAGTTGGTACATTTTGTACGATGAAAAAGTAGTCACATCACTTGGAGGTAGGCAACCTCTGGCATTCCAGATGTTGTGGATGGCATCTCCCCTGACACTTTGCCAGCATGGCTGTTAGAGCATTATGGGAGATGTAGTCCACAACATCTGGAGTGCTGAAGGCGGCCTACCCCTTCTGTAATAATGTTTGTACGGTTGCCTTGGTCGGATGTAATGTAATTTGATTACAAGGTCAGGAGACTGATTCCCTTCTCCTTCTAAGCCATGCCAAGATGAAAAAGCTCATGCACTGCAAACTGCATTAAAAATAATCTTCACAGAACCAGCTGTGTGAGCGGCTGAACATCTGTTTCAGGGAAGGAGGAAGGAATGATTCATTGGCGTCAAGCTGTGTGACCGGAACATGAGCTGAAGACGTTCTACATCTAGTTTATAACAAACCGGTCTCCTTCTGCAGGTGTCGAACGACATCAATGCCAGGAGATCAAGCCCAGTGACCAAACTTCTGCCACCATGTGGTTGTTGACTTTCACTTTTTTTTTTTTCCGATCTTCAAAGCAGAATGAGGTCAGAATGACTTTCAGAAATCCTTCACTTCCCAAAAATGGAACAGCTGGAACTCTGGCATGCAGCACCTTCCAAGAGAGCAGGTGTTTATGGGAAGAGCAGCAGAAGGGGTGGCAGGAGTTTGCAGGGCAATCGGCCCACTCACAATGGAGACGACAGTTAAAATGTAGGAATTTATCCACTAAGCACTAATTGTCGTTAACTTAAACCTGAATTTAGACAAAAATAACAGATATGGAAAAAACACAGCTATGGTTCAAACTTGGCCAATTTTATTTAGTTTGTTTTAGTTTACTGCAGTTTGCCATTTAGTGAATATCCCCCATAGTTTTTCAGTGAGGAACTCTGAACAGCAAATGTCAGAGTCCTGTATAGAAACCAAAGCGTCTCTATCTATATGAACATTGGTCTTCAGGATCCGAACTGAAGTTAGAATTTTTGTAGCCAATATGGGATTTTGTATGGAAGGTCCAACTTAAAGGCTCAACAGAATTAGAATATTCATTTTTTTTTTATCTTCCTATAGGTTTATGCTATCCATATCTTTAGCCCCCCTTCCCTGTTTTTCACCCAAATAACTTGTGAAAGTAACGTGAAACTTATCTGGAACCCAGCACCGGGGTCTGAATTCCCTGCTAGTTTCCATTACATCATATTCGTCAATGTTGCATCATCATCTTCCTGGTCGCCGTTTAATCAAATGCCTCGGATAGAGCAGAACTGATGGCATGCCTTCCAACTGCCCTGATTTGGGCAGGACAGTCCCAATTTTCAGATCCTGTCCCGCTTTTGAAGACACCAGGGAACTGTCCCCTTACAATCATAGCATGAGCGCATCATTATAATCGGGCACTAGGATGCTGCAGGGACCACTAAAACAATACTCACTTTATGTCCTGCCCTCAGTGGGATGGATAAAATGACTGGCAGGCAGTAATGCGGGCAGACACTCCAACTTTCCGAGTGGGTTCTCCATTTTGGGCAGAGCCATTGATGCAATAATGTCGCTGGCCGCCTCTTTTACTCCATTTCCAGCGGCATCCCGTTTCTTGGACTGCCAATTTTGAGAGGTATTTAAGGTAGCTGCAAACATAATGGACCTGGAGAATCCCCCCCCCCCCCCCCCCCCCCTCCACCCCAATTTAGCAATTTGGCCTAAGAATAGTAGAATATGTGTAATCTCATTTGAAAATATTATCTGCGTTTGGTTTTTATTTTGAAAACAGAAATGCACCCAGAATTCTCTGTCGGCTATGGGCAAGCATTATGGATAATGTACAACGCCCAGGGAGTTTGCTTTGACATTAAGGGGGTTTAAAAATTCCTTACTGGGGGGCGTGGCTTGGACGCCGGACAAGATGGCGGCGTAACCCGCGAGCTCCCTCCAGGCTCCCAGCACTAATCCGCCGAACCGGCACTTATACCCGGCACCATGGGCAAGACACATAGGGCCACGCAGGCCGCCCACGCAGCTAACACCCTGCGGGGGTCCCACCCGGCGGGCATGCACCAGTTCCTCACGGCGCCGGCGGAACACGCCGTACAGGCCTCAAGAGACACAGAGGCCTCAGACCTCTCCTCACCGGCATCCCCGCTGGAGAGCCAGCCGGACGACTCCCCACAGGACCCAGCATGCCCACCGCAACCAGACTGGGTGGCCCTGATTCGGAATCAGCCCACTAAGGCAGACTTAAAGGAGGCAAACGCTGCACTACAGCAAACTATCACAGGAGAACTGCACGCTCTCAGAGAAGACATGCAAGGTATGCAGACCAAACTAGCACAACTGGAAGCGGACTGTGACCACATGACAGAGGCGCAGGCCGCAAACATGAGTGTCATAAGGCGCCAGGAGACACAACTCCGGCAAATGGCATTGCATTTAGAAGACTTAATAGGGGACGTAGACAAAACACAAGAATAAGGGGCCTACCGGAAGAAACAGACCAGACCACCCCCTTAAGAGACACCCTCACTGAACTATTCAACGACCTCCTAAATAGGCCGAAAACAATGCACATTGAATTTGTTAGGGCACACAGGGCCCTCCGACCGCGTGGACCGCCAGACTTCCCAGCCTAGAGATGTAATATGCTGTCTCGCACACTTTCAAACAAAAGAAGACATACTCCGTAAGGCGAGAGACACTAAACAGATCCTGCTCAATGGGGTGGAAATCCAACTATACCCAGACCTATCACCGGCAACGCTGGCGTATCGCAGGGCACTGCGCCCGCTAACAAGGACTCTGCAAGCCAACAAGACCAGATACCGCTGGAACTTCCCAACCGGCATACAGGTCACCACAGCTAACGGACCATTCAATGTGAAAAACAAAGAAGATCTAACCGACCTACAAAGGGAACTACAACTACCACCACTACAAATGTCATGGCCAGACCCGATGACTTTCTACGCCTTCCCGACAGACCCGCAGCAACAATCCTTGCAAGCCGCTCGACCTAAGAGAACCCGACAACAGGCTACACGCCCATCGGGAGCTAATGTCTGAGACCCAACAAGCAGAAAGCCCTCCCAGTGAACCACGGACTTTCACCTAAGAACTAGACCATCTCTTACACGGACCCCTCCGAGAGACAACACGTGCAAGACCCTATGGACTAACTAAAGAGACATTGTACACCCTGCAAACCGCAAGTATACCGCCATGTTGGCGGTCTCACTAGACACCCGCTTGGACACTATGCTCACAGAGCCAGGGGGGGGGGTCGGGAACAAGGGACACGAAAGAGAGGCCAGGGAGACAGATATCGGTGCCCGAGCTCCCCCCTCCCTCTCCCTGATCTCCGGAAACATGCGAAGATCAAATGGGCATACCACTGGAGGGTAGAGAGTGTTATGTATTGCCACATCAGAGATTTACAGAGCATTTAATAAGGGGTAATGACAGGGACCCAGGCACACGTAGGGGTTAAACGCACAATGGCCGTGCCACGTGGCAACTGTATAAGATGATCACGTAGGGGGGGTGGGGGGCCAACCACCTGGCTGGGCCCAGCCGCCGGGGCTACCCGACCTGCTACGAACCTAGGGGAGCAGGCGGGGGGCAACGCCGGCGGGGCTCACCCGGGTGGGGACCACCACCTTCACGGACGAGAGGACAATGAAACACGAGACGCACGGTGTCTCTGCCTCCTCCTGGGGGGAAAGTGCATAGAAATGGGGGAACAGGGGAAAGGTACACCACGGACGGGGGAGAGGCACATTGGGAGGCAACAGGCACAATACATTATTAGACTGGAATCTAAAAGGGCCGCACTACCACCGGTGACCCATCTGAGAAACCCCTAGCCACCCCCCATCCGGCAACACAGGCCAAGACCGTAAACAGGGGGAGAAGGGTGGGAATCTCACTGGCCAACCAGAGAGGGCAATACCTGAAGCTTGCTTAATTGTTCATTACCAGTTATGTTTTTAATATGTTGACGAAATGTTATTGAATGTTTATGCCTATATTATGCTCTGCTGCCGAACAGGAACACACCCATAATCCGACACATACACACCCATGCCGGCCCTTTAGGCCAACACACACCATGGCGAGGAAATATAGAACACCAATCCATACATCATTCTACAGAGCCGAGAAGGGACAACACGGGACACAATCCAATCCACCCCAAGGACAACAGGAAACCATGCCGGTATTAG
Organism: Pelobates fuscus; assembly: GCF_036172605.1. Taxonomy (NCBI): domain Eukaryota; kingdom Metazoa; phylum Chordata; class Amphibia; order Anura; family Pelobatidae; genus Pelobates; species Pelobates fuscus. The sequence goes on from NC_086321.1 coordinate 368,196,444, forward strand.
ACCGAGCGTACTCCCATACTGACGGGTACATCTGGATGTCCTTCCGATGCCCCACAGGTAGAGGCGTCACCGTACAGGTGAGCACACCACGCAAACCACAGGTGGAAGCGTGAGACACTGCTCCCCGATGCCTACACCTTAACCGACGCCGACCAGCGACGGTCACTGGGGAAGGTTACCGTAACCCCCCACTACTACCCACCAAGACCTCCCTCATGACCCGCCCATCTCCGGGCCCCCGGGGCCAACAACAGACACCCTCCCCTACCCATCGTCTCCCACCCCCTCCCCCACCTTCCCCCCCACTGCGAGACTTCCACCGACGCAGAGCCTCCATAGTAATGATCCAAGAGACACACTACCGAGAGGGAGCCAGACCTAAAATTACCAACCACCACTACCCGCATGGATACTACAGAGACTACCACGGTGGTAAATCCAGGGGGACCGCAATTCTTCTCCACAAAACTGTGCCGTTCCAGGAGGGGGGGTGCAGGGTAGACAGAGAGAGCAGATATATATTCCTCAAAGGGAAAATTGCGAACCAATCATACACATTTGCGAACTTATACGCCCCGAATAAAAACCACTACCGCTTCCTCAAACACACAGTCCGCAAACTCCAGGACTTGACAGAAGGGATACTCATACTGGGAGGGGACTTCAACATAGCACTTGACCCCACATGGTCAAGTGGGGCACCTCACATACTCCCTCATACCAACTCCAGAACATAAAATCCTTACTCCGCAACCACCGACTCATAGACAGCTGGAGAGCCCACCATCCCGAAGGCAGGGACTACACCTTCTATTCCTACCCCCACAGCTCCTACTCCCGAATTGACCACTTCTATGTACCACACCATAACCTACCCTTGGTAACAGATTTAAACATAGGGGAGGCGACGTGGTCGGATCACACCCCAGTTACACTGACACTAAAATCCCAACTCTTCCGCCCCACCATCACTAAATGGCCACTCAACGAATATCTGCTCTCCAGATCAGACACCAAAGTCTCCATAGGTGAGACGATCAAGGAATATTTCGACCTTAACACCTCAGAACAGACATCGCCAATGATTAGGTGGGAGGCACACAAGAGTGTGCTAAGAGGTCACTGCATTCAACAAGGGACGATACTGAAGAGACAATCCGAGGCCCGCTTATCCGAGATACTTGCCGACATACACAAACTAGAGGAACTGAACAAACATACACAGACACACTCCAGACAGGCCCAACTACTACAATTGAGACGAGACCTTACTACTTTACTACACTCCAAACATTATAGGGACGCAACCAGACACAAAGCCTTCTTTGCCCTTCATGGGAATAAGAGTGGCAAACTATTGGCCAGGATGCTGAACAAAAGGAGACAACAGACATACATCGAAAAAATCAGAGATAAACACGGGACACTTCACCGACTTCCGACGGACATAATGACGACGATCCGCGCATATTACTCAGACCTGTACACACTGCCACAACCACAAACTGAAGCAGCGAAATCGCGGCTACGGGACTCTATCCGGGCTTACCTCGCTAAATTTCCGATGCCAACCCTAGACAGGGAGACATCAGCATTGATAGATTAACCAATCACATTAGAGGAACTGGCACTCGCAGTCAAACGCACGAAAGAGGGCAAACGCCCGGGTCCGGATGGACTCCCGACGGCATACTACAAAACCTACGCAGAACACCTATACCCCCCGATGGTAGAGGCGTTCAACGCAATCAGAGTCGGACAACACATACCCAAACAAGCCTTAACAGCCCATAATACTATTATCCCTAAAGAGGGCAAGGACAGGGAATATTGCGGGAACTACAGGCCCATCTCGCTCATCAATTGCGATATTAAACTTTTGGCCAAAGTCCTAGCAACACGGCTCACAATGCACGTCCCCTCACTGGTCCACCAGGTGGGGTTCGTGGGGGGCAGGGAGGCGAGGGACAACACAATCCGAACGCTGACCCTTATACACGGAAAGAGGGGACAAAAGGGGGGCCTTCTCCTGCTGTCTACAGACGTGGAGAAGGCGTTCGACAGGGTCCGGTGGACGTACCTGTTCGAAACCTTATCACACCTGGGAATAGGACCGCATATACGGAGATGGGTAGAGGCACTATACCTAGAGCCAACAGCTCAAGTACTGGTCAACGGAGCGCTTACGGACCCATTCACCATATATAACGGCACCCGACAGGGCTGTCCCCTAGCTCCGCTGCTATTCATACTAGCTCTGGAACCATTCCTGATACACATTCGACAAAACAGAGACATAACCGGGCTGGAAACAGACAACACACACCACAAGGTAGCCGCGTTCGCAGATGACCTCCTTTTCATAGTCTCCAACCCAGAAATCTCACTCCCCAACATCATGAAAGAACTCCAGGCGTTCGGAGATATCTCCAACCTGAAAATAAACAATTCCAAATCATTTATCCTTAACATTAGCATACCGACCAAACGAGCTGAACCGCTACGCCATAGCTTTCCATTCCACTGGGCTGAAAGTAAAATAAGATACTTGGGCATATGGCTAACGAGGAAGAGCAGTGACTTATTTAGAGAGAACTTCGCAGACATGCTTAAAGCATTCCAAAATGACATGAGAGACTGGTCGTACCCACATATATCGTGGTTGGGACGAGTCCAGGTCATTAAAATGAACTTCCTCCCGCGACTTCTCTACCTCCTCCAGGCTATCCCAATAGCGATACCTAAAACGTTTTTCACCACCCTTAACTCCGCGATGACTAGATACATATGGAACGGGGGGAGGCCCAGACTTAGACTCACCACCCTGATGTAGCCCAAAGGTAAGGGAGGGCTGGCCCTACCAGACTTTCATCTTTACTATGTCACCACACACCTACAGAGGGTAATGGAGTGGTCAAAGGACAGAGTATTTAAACTATGGAAGATAGCGGAGGAGGCGGAGGCAGGTAAACCGATATCCGGGATCTCCTGGATGAGGGAGACCACAGATAGCCAGGAACTGTCAATATACACGAAACACACCCTAGATGTATGGCGAAGGGTCTCGACACAACGGGGTGGGAGGGGGGGAGGAACACGACGCCCAACAAGTGAATGAACCATATCTTGCAATTGAGGCCTGCGCGCCAAAAAGCTATACACCTAATCATGGACCTGCGAGTCCACTGTAAGCTAAAAATTAATGTATACCTATCCACATCCCATTGTGCTTAACCTTGTATTTTCAGTATACTGCATATCTTTTCCTACTGCAAACTCACAAAAATGCTGATACACTATGAAAACAAACTCTTAATAAAAACGAAATTTACAACAACAAAAAAAATAATTCCTAACTGGAACCACCTCTAAGTGGTTGAATTCTCCCACAAGCAGACATGGAACACGGCGGTTATTCTGAGAAAGTAAAGTGTTCGCTCTCATTTCCCAGTAATAGCCAAACAATAAAAGCAGGTCTCAGGAAGAATAATGTGTTCCTGTTCTTGGAAAGCCTTGCTCTTCCTGCCGCAGCTGTTTTATGCTATCAAGTAAATCTTTGGCTCACCCTATGACCGCTCTGCAAACGCCCAAACAGGATCTCAGATATGTCTTTGCCATCAAAGCGTCTGTCCACTGGAAGAGTGGCGTTTGCCAGAGATACCAGGGTGGGGAATATATCCAGCACACTGTGAGAAGATAAAACAAAGGGCGTTAAGATAGTTGGCATATTAGGGAAGACGGACGTTTTGTTACATTTAAAGTACACAGACTGGGTTTACTGCTGTTACAGGACAAAGTTATGTATACATAGCAGGATTAACTATAAGGTGGCAGAGGGCGGAGTTAGACTTAAAGGAACACTCCAAATAATTAAAGCCCTTCTTGTTTGCTGAAATCCTTTATGTGTGAGAATTGAGTCTCTATCATTTTACAAAAAGTGCAGATTTCTTTTTTTTTTTTTTTATTATTCCAAGGGATTTTATTGATTTTTTCAGCATAGGCAAATACATACATCTAGAATAACATAGGTCTGAACAATTGCATGGTGAAGCATAGTGATATGTCACAAAGTTACGTAAGCTAGTATCTTGGAGCGTAGACTAAATATATGTAATCTGGAGTAGCTAGTTAAGGTGTGGTTCAGATTCTTGTGCTAGACAGTAGTAGCCTAGAATGATCAAAAACAGGTTAAACACGACTAACGCATATACTAATTTCAGTGATCCATAACAGTCGTCTACAATTGATTATGTCAATTAATGAATGCCTATGAAAGAAAAATTAATAATAAAACTTTAAACAAGACGGGAGCAGCGTTGTCCTCAGTATCTGAGCTTTCAGCAGGATGAGTCCTTTATGTTGTCAAGTTAAGATGGGCCATTCACACCCGCGGGCATCTCCGCAACGGGTCACCCTCTTGTGCCCCCACCCTGGGCAGACTCCAGTCCGTCGGTGGTTAGATCCTTGGTGCTGTGGGCACTCTGTTACTTGGGCAGTCCAGCTGATCCTCCCACCACGTAGAAAAAAAAAAGTGCAGATTTCAATACAAATTAGCACCTTTATAAATGTATCTGGTTACACCCTCCTGGCTGTCAATCAGACAACCTGTCCTTTTACTTCCTGGTTGTTTAGCTCAGGGGAGCTAAGCTCAAGAAGCAGCAAGTGCCCAGAGCACCTGCTTTCTAAAAACGTCTCAAGGAGTTGCATTAGGACGTCGTCGTTTGGACAGACACAGAAAGTCAGGGAATGTAGATATTGGGGGATATCAACTACACAGATTATTTTTTTTATTTTTAGTATTTGGGCAGTGGAGTCTCCCTTTAAAGATAGTAGGCCTTTATTTACCATCCTTATAGGTAGAGTGACGGGTGCCACGAGCTGGTAATCTCCTCAGGACCCCGTGGGAGCTTATTCTTTAATGGTAAAAAAAAAAAAAAAAAAACAACAACTATCAGACAGACATAGATTGGTCAACTTTGCACAAATCAGGAGATGCTGAAATGTTTGGGTGTGGGGGAGCGGAGGTTGAATTCTCTATTTAAGGCAAAAGATAGAATCCCCAATACCAGCTGCAATTAATGTGTAACATACAGGGTATTACACTTGACTTTTACAGCATGGTAAGCAATTTTAGTTGGGATATTTCTCTAATTTCAGAAGGTATAAACAAACCCATGTGGGTTTGTTCACTAAATCACAATTGTGGAAAACAGACAAAAATGTATATTTCATAATTCATAATTGTTCAGAATTCCCAGTTTGACGACTTTGGTGAAATCTCAGGGTTGTCATTGCAAATCATCCTGATATTAATAAATGCTGGCTTGTAATGGCTAGCTAAGACCTGATATAAGTGATCAATAAAGTAAGAGAGGACTCCTACCCCATCTCCTGAAGCATGTTCTGGTTTAATATTGACATCAGAGGCAGATAGTTGCGATCCTAGTGTTGTTCACCCCGCCTCCCCCTCCCGGCTCGGAGCTGTCAGCTTCTTACTAGGGCCTGTTTAAAGCCTACCAGACATGCAATAAATCAGCTGCAATCACTTAGTTAAGGGCATCTCTTCAGCAGAACAGATTAACAATTTAGCAACTGAGAGTCTGCACAATAAACAATACTGGGAATCGCCTGCAGATTGTTATTAAGACACGGTTCTGGTAGAAACCAGTGGTGGCATAGCTGAATAAACATTGCCCTGGATGGGAATATGGTATTTGTCCAAAGCTTGACCCTAATCACTGGTTTTAGCAGGCAGCAGGTAGCAGGAGGCTTTGTTCAGTCAGTGGGATACCACGGCAATCGGTGCCAAGGACAGAGGTATCTTTCAGGGTGCTACATCTGCTTGTATCACCTGGGGTGCTGTGCGAATGATCCCAGTCCATGTTCATTTAGTGGGTCTTCTAGATAGGAAGTTGTAGGTTTTGGTTTTGAAGCCTCAGATGTACAGATCAATGTTCTGATCAGCTTAGTTCACCATTTAGTAAATAACGCTCTCAGTTCGAGAAGGTGGTGTTCGGTCTTGGGTCACGTTTAACATGTTATTTGATTAGGTAACTGTGTAAACATGACCCTTGTAATAAGAGCAGATAACTGACAAACACAGGAATTTGTTTTTGTAAAACATGTTGAGAGCTTTCAACATGCAGGTTATTGGGGAGTTAAAGGAATATTCCACTGCCCAAATGGGCAAAAATGGAAAATCACGATTTAGTAGATTTTAATGCATTTATTCATTGGGTGTATATTTAAGACCAGTTTCTTATGAACTACAGCCTTTGCACGCTCTTCCTCTTTTCCGTGGAAGTGACTTAATCTCTTCACGGGGAAATAGTCAATCTTCCCATTAAGGAAGCCTCTGAAGTTCTCCCCCCATGATCACGCACTTATAACATTTTGATCGGAGGTCTGTGGACGCTGGTCTGAGGGCTGATCTGATTTAAGCAGGGGGAGGCAGCCACACTCAAGTAGTCAGTGGAGCTCACGGAAGGAGAAAGAAACCTCCCTGGCTGTTTGATTGACAGCACGTTTATAGACTCATTATTATGTGATACTTCTCACCCATAAAACACTTTAGAAAGCAAAGACACTTTATTGGTGCGGAGTGGTCCTGTAAGTTATTTCCCGTTTATTCTCTAAACTGGAAAACGTGGCGAACTGACAAGGGAATTGTGAATTTTTGGATGTGTTACATGCCAGTTTAGCTATATTTGCCCAATGTTCGCAATTTCCCAGTCAGTTAATTAGAATTTCCCAATTTAGTGAATAGACCTTGTACACATTTAAGCCAGGCCCAGACTAAAACTTACCTGAGTAGGGCTGAGACAGTGACATTTTGTGGTGTATTCTCTGGCCAGTACACTACGGCAGGAACACGGTGTCCACCCTCCCACGTGGTTTTCTTTGAAGCGCTCCCACCTACAAACCAAAGCATGGTTGGATACATGGAATGAACATTTTACTGTAATGATAATAATATAAGGACGATATACAAGGCACTGCATGAAATACAGAGAAGAGTTTGTTCACTAAGCTGGAAGTGTAGAGAGTCAAAGGGAGATTTGGAAAGCTTACTCTAAAGAAGCCGAATTGGACAAATTCTCCAAGAAGACCATGTTTCCAGTTCAGCTATTTTTACCTAAACTTATGATTTCCCTTGTCAATCCTCCACTTGGGCACTGCCAACTCAAATTGCACAGACTGTGTCTCTGTGCCATACTGTGCCAAGGAAAAGAGAGATCCCGTACGAGTTAGTTGTGCCCTAATTGTCACAGACTCTCCTAGAGTGCCCACACATCAGTACTGAGACAATTCATATGGTGGGGTGGGAGATTTAAATAAAGAAAAAAAGACTGGGATTGCAGTATGACCCATTCTGGTGCCCTTATCTTTTTCCTTCTTCCCACCACTCATTTTCAGTGTCTGCTCTTGTTAATTTGTTTTGCTTTGCTTAAAGGAACACTGCAGGGTAAGGAAGACAAACATGTATTCTTTTATATTCTTTATTTTTGTTGTGCACAAATTAACAAATAGTTTCAATACGTCACGACAGTGGTAGCACGATATATAGGGTTTCAACATACAATACATAATGTGACATTTGAAATTTCAGCACAGTTTTTAAGATAATAAAAAGAACATGCATCAAAGGCTAAACATTCATGACTAAATGCTACTTGTAGGGTTATGCGGCATAATTAAGATGTGAGTATGACAAGCTGCATAATATTATAACTAGCTAGAGCTGTGACATATGGCCCCATGCTTGATATCCTATAGGTTCAAAACAGGTGGTAGCTATATCTCAGTGGGTTCATTGTAAATTCTCTAGGTTTCTGTGCAATAAACATTTCAATCATATATGAAGTGCTACGACAGCATGCACCTACATAACAGTATAAAATATAACTTGGCACGGGTCTGTCACATTAGCCACTGAGTGAAGAGAGTGAGGCCGAGATGATACCGGAGAAACTGACGGAAGCCAAGCACAGAGAGATGGACACAGGTTTCTTCAGGAAGGAAGAGATTCTTTATTGGATCACCGATCGGGACTCAGAGGGACTAGCGTCACCAAAATACAGCAAATTCTGAGCCCCGGACAATAGTGCAGGCTCCTTATATAGGCATATAACTCCTCCCATATTAAGCTCCACCCGCACATTCTCTTAACCAATCAATACAAATAAGAATTAACTTCCTGTTTGACCGCATGGCTTGTCCAGCACAATGGAGGAGGGGGAATACTATATCCTGTATTCTTGCACATGCTCCGTACACTACTGATCGTATCTTGCCTCGTGCAACCAACTGATCGATACGTCAGCATATGCACGTACACATGCCACGTGGTAATCTCGGCCTACTAAATTTATTTTTACCGAGATTCCACCACATTCCCCCCTTTGATGCCTCTTGATATTTTACAATTACTTGAGGCATCACATAACCTTAGTTTGCTTACACCGCAAGTTACCTTGAACCAGACCAGACTTATCTTATGATGTGAATCTTCAACATTCATCTTCTTGCATTGGTTCTCCCTGATCTAGAGCCTTATATTTATATATCGCCATTATCTGTGCAGCAGCCTTCCTCTCTGCTATACTTCCTATCAGGCTTTGCACAGACCTAACTACTAAGGGTATAAGACACGGCAGGAGTAGACACAACAGTAAAATCAGTAGGACTCCACCTACCACTGCCTTAAGCCCTCCAAACCACTCATACCAGCTACCAAACCAACTACTTGGATTGTACCCTTTCCATACCTGAGTAGGCACATGCGCTAGTTTAACCATATGGCTAGTAAGCTCAGCTATTGCTTGCCCTTCATCATCTATTTGAAGACAGCAATTGCTTAGGTTAAACTTCCCACATACACCTCCCTCTACTGCCAAAAGGTAATCCAAGGCTAATCTATTCTGGTATACTGCTGTCCTCATCCTGGTATTATGTTTCACTAGAAGATTGAGCGCTTGTGATGTCTCATTTGTGATAATCTCAACCACCGCCTGTAATCTTATAATACGGTTGAGCATATAAATAGGGGTTCTATAACCAAAGGTACCATCCTCAGCCCACGTGGCTGGCCCATAATAATCTATGATACGCTGGGGAGGCCATTCATTATCTTCCCAGGTACCTATCTCTAAGGGCCCCCTTTTCTTCCTATGATTCACATCATACACTTTAACACCTAAAGTCTCACCTGTTTCAATCGGTAACAAGAAGAAGGATGGTTTGAGCATACCCAACACACATGCCCCTTCCCAGTCCTGTGGCAGCTCCGAATAGGCTTTCTTACCACAGATCCAGTACAAATTTGCTGGGGCTCTCCAGGTAGATGTGATGGATAAATCAAACCACACATCCTTTAAATTGGCGTATCTAGCAAACGGGTTAGATGGTTCTGAGACATTTGAAGCCGACCACCAAGTTGTATTCTTTGTATCATCATCATAAGCTTTTTGCCCTAGACAAGTTAATTCTCCTACAGAAGTATTATACATTATTCCTTTCCTTGCTATGCAAACATAACCTATGATGGAGGTCTTTAATCTCCACTCAGATTTACCTCTAACACTCAAATGATAATCGGCTGGTGCAGATATTAGTTGGTCAACTGCCTCAGAACCGGACATTACCTCCTTTGCTTCCCAAGGCCATTGGTCTCCCATGTTAGTACCTCCACACACATAGCAGTTGGTAACATTAAGACTACCGGCAATACTTTCAGCTAGGTCAATGAACAGGTTCTTAGCGCTATGGGGGATCTTATTATCTATACTCATCTCTTCATAAAAGGAGTGGTATACTTGATGAGTCTGGGAGGATACCGTATCAGTCTCTATCCCTATAAACAATAATGTCCCAGGATCTAAACCCGTCCCGTATATCTGAAACCCAAATAAATTGCCATACTTATCTAGGAACTTGTCGGGGTTATTAATAAGTATATGGACTGGGTTGCATTCCATAGACTTACAATATGGGCTAGTCGGCAACTTAGTCACTATCATGTCTTTATCTACTGTCTGTCCCCAAGTCGCCCACCCCACACAAGACCAATATGGGCAAAAGTTATAGTCTTTATTTGGGCATCTAGGACTCACATATTTATTTTTACTACTGGGACAAATATATTTATTGTTAGATCCATACGTCCTCTCCCATCTAAGATCCCCACATACATTCCACGGCTTTCTACCACTTGATATCGCCTTACATGCATCAAATAGCAGAACACCCGAAGAATATACGGATTCTAACACCGTCTTATTAATTAGGGTCCCCTGAGGATCTCCATTCCTGAGAGTCAACCAAATTGTACGAGGCTGATACTCCGGACTGAAGCACTTAGGTTCTCCTACTCCTAAATGGCATACACTATAGTCTATATTTAAGTATCTACATCTTGATACATCTCCTTTACATTCGTATTGTGAATGCCAAATTAGGGTTTGGGAAATATGGTTACCTGTTCTCGTAGTCTTAATGCATACCTCACAGCTAGGAGTGTCGGTACCTCTACCTTCCTGAATATAAAAACACATGTAAATAAACACAATCAAAAGCACATCTTTCGCCGTCATCCTCAGTCTTCGTCCGTGCGATGGAACCTCAGCTTCCAGGATGTGAGGGCTGCAGGGAATGGAGTTCTGCTCGTCTTCACAGGTGTCCCTTCGGGACTTTCCTGGCTTATACACTATGTGATGGTAAGAGGACAGGCTTTATTATGGCCTTCTCACTTACACCTGTAACAATAAAATTTGTAATCCACAATAATTCCTCGTTACTCCGACTGAGTAGTGCGTTTCAACCGGATCTTGCAGGGATTCTCTGGATCTGCTGTAACTTGCCAAGAATCGACTGCTGCTGGTTTAACCCTGGAGTGATGTATCCACGGAGTCACTTCTGCTACTTTTATCGCTGTAGGGGTAGACAAAAGAACAACATAAGGACCTCTCCACTTGGGCCCTAACGGTACATTATTCCACTCTTTAATCCACACTTGGTCTCCTGGATGATAATTATGAACAGGGGGATAAATATTCACAGGTAATCTATCTTGTACCCATTTCTGTACCTCCTCCATAGTCTTACCCAACTCTACAACCTGCTGCCGGGTAATTCCTTCTCCCAACTGACTCAAATCCCCCCTTAAGTTACCAAGTACGGGAGGTGGTCGCCCATACATAATTTCAAAAGGAGAGAGGCCCATCCTTCTGGTAGGGGTACTGCGGATTCGCAATAGAGCTATAGGTAAGAGAACGTTCCACTTAAGTTGGGTTTCCTGACACATTTTAGCCAACTGGTTCTTAATAGTTCTATTCATTCTCTCTACCTTACCAGAACTCTGGGGTCTATATGCAGTATGAAGCCTCCACTTTATACCAAGCATATGAGTCAGTTGTTGTAGGCACTGGTGAACAAAAGCTGGACCATTGTCCGATCCTATAGAACAGGGTAGTCCATATCGGGGTATTATTTCTCGTAGCAGGAATCTCACAACTTCTCCTGCTTTCTCTGTACGAGTAGGACATGCTTCTACCCAACCTGAATAGGTGCACACAATTACCAGCAGGTAACGATGTCCACCCGATTAAGGCATCACTGTAAAGTCTATTTGTAGATCGGACATGGGGAGTCCCCCCATAAACTGGACTCCTGGTGGCTTTACTGGTCCTTGTCTTGCATTATTCTTAGCACACGTTACACATCTGCGTACAATGGCCTGAGTCAAGTTGGACAATCTTGGTATGTAGAAATGTTTCCGGAGAGATTCTTCAGTACTGTCTCTCCCAGAATGTGTCCCGTTATGATAATTTTGGACAATTTCTACCGCTAGCGATGCTGGTATAACTATTCTCCCATCTTCTAGCTGATACCACTTGTTCTCCAAATACTTTCCCGGTTCAGTCTTTAACCACTCCTCTTCTTGAGTTGTATAAACTGGAGTCCATTGAGACAGTGGGGTTGGTATTAGAGCAGCTATATGCTCCACATACTCCTGTCTTCCTGATTCAGCAGCACGCTTAGCTGCACTATCTGCCATCCGATTTCCCTTAGTTACATCACCATCTCCTCTCAGATGCGCTCGACAATGTATAATACCGACTTCTTTCGGCTCCCACACTGCTTCCAATAGCTGTAGGATTTCAGCTGCGTACTTGATTTCTTTGCCTTCTGAATTCAGTAGTCCTCTTTCTTTATACAGAGCTCCGTGGGCATGAGTGGTTAAAAACGCATACTTAGAGTCCGTATAGATATTTACTCTTAAACCTTCAGCCAATTGTAACGCTCGTGTTAGTGCTATTAATTCTGCCTTTTGTGCTGATGTTCCTTTCGCCAGTGGCCGGGCTTCTATCACCTTGTCTATTGTTGTTACTGCATATCCTGCATAGCGGATCCCTTCTTTCACATAACTACTGCCGTCGGTATAATATTGAACATCGGGGTTCTGGATGGGAAAATCACGAAGATCTGGTCTACTTGAGAATACTTCATCCATTACTTCCAAACAATCATGTTGACTTTCAGTAGGTTGTGGCAAAAGGGTAGCTGGATTTAAGGTGTTTACAGTCTCTAAATGCACTCTTGGGTTTTCACACAACATTGCTTGATACTTGGTCATACGGCTGTTACTAAACCAATGATTTCCTTTGTAATCCAACAACGTCTGTACTGCATGTGGAACTCGTACATAAAGTTCTTGACCCAGAGTGAGTTTATCGGCTTCAGCTACTAGCAGGGCGGCTGCAGCTACGGCTCTTAGACAAGGTGCAAGTCCGCTGGCCACTGCATCCAATTGCTTAGACATGTAGGCAACAGGTCTTTGCCATGATCCCAAGTACTGTGTCAATACTCCCACAGCCATTCTTCTTTGCTCGTGTACATATAAGTAGAATGGTCGTGTGTGATCAGGTAGACCTAATGCTGGGGCACTCATCAAAGCCTTCTTCACATCTTCAAATGCCGTTTGCTGTTCTTGGGTCCATAAGAAGGGGTCGTGCTCTGTACCTTTGATGGCTGCGTACAGAGGTTTTGCTAGTATCGCATAGCTGGGAATCCATATCCTACAGAAGCCCGCTGCCCCCAAGAATTCTCGCACTTGTCTTCTATTCTTGGGTATTGGTATTTGGCAGACAGCTTCTTTTCTCTCTGGCCCCATAATCCTTTGACCTTCAGAGATATGGAATCCCAGATACTTGACAGTTGGCAAACACAACTGAGCCTTCTTTCTAGACACCTTGTATCCTGCCTTCCAGAGAATATGTAGTAGATCGTGCGTTGCTTGCTGACATTTTTCTTTTGTAACTGCTGCTATCAACAAGTCATCTACATATTGTAACAATACACATTCTCCTGGGATAGACTCGAAATCCAATAAATCTTGACTTAGGGCTGAACCAAATAGGGTAGGTGAATTTTTAAACCCTTGGGGCAGTCTTGTCCAAGTCATTTGGCGTTTTGAGCCCGTTACAGCGTTCTCCCATTGGAAAGCGAAAATACATTGACTTTCTGCGGCAATTCGGAGGCAAAAGAAGGCATCTTTGAGATCTAAGACTGTGAAGTAAGTAGCCCCGCCCGGAATTAAAGCAAGCAGGTTATATGGATTGGGTACAACTGGATGTATACTAACAACCGCATCATTGACTGCTCTTAAGTCCTGTACAGGTCGATACTCATCTGTACCGGGCTTTTGAACAGGCAGCAATGGGGTGTTCCAGGGGGAAGTACAGAATTTTAGGATACCATACCGTATGAACTTATCCAGATAGGATTGGATGTTCTTCTTAGCCTTCTGTGGGATGTGGTATTGTCTTAGGCTTACTGGATAAACCCCAAGTTTCAGTTCAATTTTTATAGGTGGAATATTGCGGGCCAGTCCTGGTGGGTTGTTCTCTGCCCAAACTCCTGGTATGTTAAACAATGTCTCATCACTCCTAGGGTTTTGGCTAGTCAACACTGTATAAAGTCGCCACTCTTCTTCCTTTGGTACGGATAAAGTCATAATACCTGAAGGTCCATTAAACTTTAAAGATGTTGTTCCATTTGGTAGGAACGTAATCTGCGCTTGTAATTTTGATAGCATATCACGTCCCAGCAATTGGACTGGACATTCAGGCATATAAAGGAATTGGTGTTTTACTACGTGGCCTCCCAATGTACAGAGTCGACTTTTAAGAACCGGTTTTTCAGCACTCCTTCCAGTTGCTCCTATCACAGTAATAGTCCTTCCAGATGGAGGAGCAACTAGATTAGTCACCACTGAATGTTCGGCACCAGTGTCGATCATGAACGCACTCCTTTTCCCCCCTATTGATACATCGACCATAGGCTCCGCTCGACCAAGGGGGATGGAGCCCGGTCGGTATCAATAGTCCTCCATGACCGTGTCAGCCAATCCTACGAAGTCCCTACCTTCTCTATCGCGGGACCTTTGCGCTGCTGGAATATATCTATCTTCCCTAACACTTCCTCTGTTCCCATTACTCCCTCTATAACCATTACTCCCTCCGGGGCCTCCTCTACCTCTCGCTCTGCCTCTAAAATTTCCATAACCTGTCCTAGGTCTGTCTTTCTCAGACTGTTCTCTTCGCGGACACTCATTTCTCCAATGCCCTTCTTCCCTACAGTAAGCGCACTGATTTCTACTTAGAGGTTCCTCATTCCACTTACTATCGCCTCTATCTGGGCCCCGTCTATCTACGCCTGCGATCGCTACCGCTAGCATATCAGCCTTTTTACGCATCTTGCGCTCCTCCTCTTTCTTACTTTCTGTATCCCTGTTCATATAGACCTTATTTGCTACCTCCATTAGTTGGGTGATGGACATACCTGCAAACCCTTCTAACTTTTGTAGCTTGCGCTTAATATCTCCGTATGCTTGGCTGACAAAGGCGGAGTTAACCATTCGGGAATTGTCTGCGTCTTCCGGATTAAAGGGGGTATACAAGCGGTATGCCTCCAATAATCGGTCATAAAAGACACTGGGTGCTTCATCGCTTTTCTGAATCACCTCAACTGTCTTCGACATGTTAATGGCTTTCTTTCCTCCTGCTTTCATGCCAGCAATTATAGCGTCTCTATAGGCTCTGAGTTGAACCATATCAGCACCATTTACGTTCCAATCGGGATCGGTATTGGGATAGTGTGTTGCGGCCCATGCTGCTGGATTAGCTTGGTTCAAAGCACGGGCTCTATCTTCTAATGCTTTAATGGCTGCTTGATTTATTCTTGTCCTTTCCTCATTGTTAAATAAAGTCATTAGTAACTGCTGGCAATCAGCCCATGTCGGATTATGCGTCTGTACTATTGAGGTGAACAGATCAGTCATGGCTTGTGGTTTCTCAGTATACGAGGAATTATGGGTCTTCCAGTTTAAAAGGTCGGTAGTGGTAAATGGGACATATACGAAGACTGGGTCAGCGTGTGCCATTTGACCTGCGGCATCGATATAAGCTGACCCGGGATTTAGGCGAAGAGGCATCTGATAATGCTTTAATTGTTGGGCACCAGTCAACTGTCGGGTTTGGATGGGGCTACGTAGGGAAGCGTCAGTCATGGTTTCCGGTCGGGGAGAGATAGGGTATGGGGATATGGGAGGTTGGTTTTGGGAAAAGGTCGTAAATAGAACACTTCGAGCCGAGCTAGATGAAGCTTGACCGGAAGTCTGAAGTGGCGCCAAATCAGGATATTCGTTTCTAATGGGGGTGGGTTCTGGTTCCGGAAGGGGAGATTTAGTACGAGGGGGGTGGATCCTGTACTGGAGGAGGAAACGGAAGTGGATGAGGGTAATGAGGGGAGGGGTGCAGGACTTCCTGCGTTTGCGTCACTTCCTCTTAACGGAAAGTAAGGGGGCGGCAAAGGGATCTCGGACTCAGGGGGCGTGTCCAAAATGGGCCTAACACCAGTCCTAGTGGACGAACAAGTCCTAGCTACCATGAGGCGACACTGCTCCTCGTGGCATGTCTGGAGCCATTTTGGCGAGTCATTTACGGCCTGTCTCCAACAGTCAATATAAGGAAACTGGCCGTAAAGTTCAGGCCTACCTGATACAGCCACGTGTAAGCGCTGTACCAGAGTTAGATCCAAACTGCCACGTGGCGGCCATGCCGCAACCAAAGTAGGCCACTCCCTAGTGCACAAAGTAACTAAACGCACAGAAGACATCTTAACCCCAAAATCACAGGTTTTGAATCCCTTTTTAAAATTCTTAACCATACATCCTAAGGGATCCGGAATCGTTGACTGCGACGCACCCATTTTTAACAATGGAACGTCGTCGACAACGATTACTATACACGCGTACTATTCAACAGTCACACCCGTTTCCTTTGGCAACAGCACCACGTGGTACGGTTACCAAGTGAAACGTACACAATAACACAATAAACACTCAGGGAATTCCCGTACACACACAGCTGCTACACCAGTCACTATATAATCAATATTATGCCCTTTGGCGTAACTATACAGTCACCCACGCTATAATTCTCTATATACGAATTACCCGTCTATAACACACCCCAGTAACATCGTCTTTTACAAATAGCGGTTACAGTACGGTTAGCATAGGTCAAAGCACAAGTTAAGGTCACAATACAATTATTAGTGGTTATGGTGTTAAACATGCAATGGACGACAATGATTAGTACTTATTATGCAATGTCAATAAATATACAGGGTTATGGTACCGTGCACTATAATACAGCAACACACTATTAACACTCTCGCTAGACGGCTGAGCTCGCGCTATCTAACAGGATATACACTTTACTAAACAATCGCTAACACATTTACAATTCCCAACTAAACTATTGGCCAGTACCTTGAATGGACTACCTAAAAACAATCTACATACGTTTTGGTTAGCCACACTGCCCAATCACCACATATATAGCGAGCTAGAGGACCGAATTTACACAGACGCCTCTTAGTCGTACTATCAAAAGTCTAGTGGGTTCCAAATTTACACGCCTTCCCACTTAGCCCAGATAGGATGAGAACTAGCGAACCGAATTTACACAGACGCCGCTTAGTCTCCCGGTCCCTCCGACCTAGCGAACAAAATATACACCCTAGAACGCTAGTCTAGACAAGACACCGGTGTCCGGCTAGGGCTTATTTTACACCAGAGCGCCCTGCCTGACTAACAGAATCAAACGGTCTGACTAAAGAGCGTTCGATCGAGCGGTGCGCCTTCGCTCCTTCCCTCCGACAGAGGGGGCAGATACAGATTCAAAAACCCCTTTGGGCCTACCGCACAATCGGTATACCCCTAGCGGGTCCTGCCGTCTAAAACAGCAGTTGTCTTACCTCCTCGTTCCTGAACCTGAGTTCACACTCATCGACGGGGACACCCCAGCACTTCTCACGTAGAGGCCGATGATCTCCTGGACAACAGACCAGTGGCGCCGAGACGAAGGGAGGTCCACGCAGAAGTTCAGGGGTGCAGCCGTAGAGAACGTGGGCAAAGATAGACCGTCTCACGCCTCTGCCTCTCAGCTACCGTTGAACGATGAGCTTCCCGGCCAATGCACCAAATGATACCGGAGAAACTGACGGAAGCCAAGCACAGAGAGATGGACACAGGTTTCTTCAGGAAGGAAGAGATTCTTTATTGGATCACCGATCGGGACTCAGAGGGACTAGCGTCACCAAAATACAGCAAATTCTGAGCCCCGGACAATAGTGCAGGCTCCTTATATAGGCATATAACTCCTCCCATATTAAGCTCCACCCGCACATTCTCTTAACCAATCAATACAAATAAGAATTAACTTCCTGTTTGACCGCATGGCTTGTCCAGCACAATGGAGGAGGGGGAATACTATATCCTGTATTCTTGCACATGCTCCGTACACTACTGATCGTATCTTGCCTCGTGCAACCAACTGATCGATACGTCAGCATATGCACGTACACATGCCACGTGGTAATCTCGGCCTACTAAATTTATTTTTACCGAGATTCCACCACAGAGATAGATAGTTATGTGTGTGTAATTTGCTACCTGTTACGATTCTCTTAAACGAGCCGACCTTCTGATCTGCTTTAAAAAAAAAAAAAGGAGAGAACACCAAAACATAAAAAGATAAAGAGTAATTAAACGGAATGCTTATTGCTAGAAGGCTTAAGTGTAGCTTTGTCTTCTATGTTAGTGTGCTTATAGTATGCATAAGATGCGACACCATGCGTTTAGGTGATTCAGTATTAAAGAAGAGAAAAAAAAAAAAAAAACACAACGGTGGTGGTGCTCATGGTCAGCTAATGTAAGCTTGTGGGGTGTGTATCTTCTCTGGTATCTGTTTAGGGCTAGTTTAGTGCCAAAACAAAACAAAGTAAATGGCTCAAAGCAGGTTTAAGACGTAGGTTAAAAGGCAATTGTTCTAAACAGTTAACAGTATAAACTTAATAAAAGATTTGCTGTGGGGGGCGTGGCTTGGCTGCCGACCGAGATGGCCGTGTAGCACAGGAGCTCCGCTTAATCCACAACGAATAAAGCACTTACCAAAGGCAACGAGGCCCAGACAGTAGCCCTGCAAAGCAGCAGGATGCCAGGCTCCTACTCCGGCAACAAACCAGCCAGGAAAAAAAAGGACGACGGCAGAGAAACCCCTAAAACCGTCGCCGAAATGCTGACGGCGCCACGAGGCACACAGGCCGGACAAGATGGCCGACAACAGAGCCCGCGGGGAAATCAGCATCCTGAGACCGGAACGGGAGAGGAAAGTCCCGAAATCACAGCAGGAGGAACATCACACATACTGGCCAAATTAACAGAGGTGAGCAACTACCTGGCTGCAGAAATTTCCAACTGCACAAAAGAAGTGAAGGCAGAGATTCAGGCGCTGGGCTGCAGAACAGCAGACCTAGAAACCAGAATGGAACAGGTCACCCAGGCACATAACAAGGTAGTAGCACACTCCAAAACCATGGAGAGACAACTAACCGACCTCGCACTCACCATAGACGACCTGGCTAACCGGTCCAGGCGTAATAATGTCCGGCTCAGAGGCCTTCCGGAGTCCCCCACTGAAGGGAATCTGGTAGCCGCAATGGAGCACTATTTTAAACACCTCATCCCAGACATACCCGAAGAACAATGGACGATAGACCGCGCACACAGGGCGCTACGAGCCCGCAGGTCAGCAAACCAGCCTCCTAGGGACATTATAATTAAATTCCATTACTACCGGACAAAGGAGGCGGTGATGCAGTATGCCAGGAACAACGAATTATCGTACAAAGACGCAGTGATAACCGTCTATCAAGACCTCTCCCCTACCACTTTACAGCGTAGAAGAGCATGGAGGCCCCTCACCACGCTGCTGCGGGACAGGGACATAAAATACACATGGGGACATCCGTTTAAGCTGGTGGCGTTCAAGGACGGCACGACACACACCCTGATACCGGGCGCTGATCCTCAGAAGTTCCTCCGGGACATGCGGGTGGACCCACCGCGAGACTTCACCTTGCAGCAGGAACCCATACCCGAGCTGGACACCTTGGCTACAGAATGGAGAACCGTGGGAGACACAGAGGGACGCTGAGCTAAAAACCCCTGAGAGGGGAACCAAGAGACCTCTATGAACTCACATGTCAAGCGAACTGGGACTGGGGAATTAGCAAAACCACACGGGCTTAAGCCATGTCAAGGGGACAGGGGGCATGGAGGAGGGAAAAGCAAAAAACTCAAAGCTATTGCCCACGGGCCTAAAAAATACCCAAAGGCGTGGCGGAACCGACGGACACCCGACTCATGGTGTCCCGGTTCCCCCAAACAACTCCCTCAGCCAATACAGAAGGAGACAAACACTTAGGGACGACAACTAGTAGACAAAGAAGGAATACAGGGGACAGGTCTCTACACGCACACTACACACAACACAACATTCAAGGGCTTACTACAGCTAGGCTTCACCCCCTACGAATCAGATCGCACAAAACAGGAATTAGCGCCCAGGGCGGACGCTGAACTAAGAGAAAGGGATGGGATTGACGGAAGCTGAGACCCCTAGGAGCGAATAGAAAGGGACAGGGAAGAGAGGCTTGGGATGACGGGGGAGGGAGGGGCATGGTAAAGGGCAATATTATTAAGGGGCTATACCAGGGACCTCGTAAAGAGGCACGGTGGATCGGAGACAAACCCGACCCTGTAAGGAACACACATTGATGGCCTGCAGGGGGGGGACACGTCCCCGTCCGAATCTGGCAAAAAGTAAGACTAGATTAAAAAAACAATATTATAATGTTTATACCGGTTATGAAATGTTTGAATTGTTACTCATTATGTTTTTATTTTCTTCTTCCAACACGAGTGAGACCGCTACCCAGACCACAAAAGAGAGGACGACAACAAAGACTCCGGAGAGAGAACCCTACGGACCCCTGACAGGTATGTGCCCAACTCTCCGCACAGACACGCCACCCGCCAGACTAGTCACCCCATGGCACTAAAAATACTATCGATTAATGCTAGGGGACTCAATACGCCCATCAAGCGCAGGACCCTCCTACGCGACCTAAAAACTAAAAAGGTCGACATAGCCCTAATTCAGGAGACCCATATTCCTAGGGCCGCTCCGGTCAAATTAGGTGACCACACATACACAGTCACCCATGAGGCGAGAGCGCTGCGCAAGCAAGCGGGCGTTGCCATACTCCTCCACAAACACTGCCCTTTTACCCTACTACATAAGCAAACGGACCCGGCGGGCAGATTCATAGTGCTTTCGGGAACGTACCATAACACCAAACTACACCTGGTAAATGTATACGCACCCAACGAACCCGACCAAGACTTCTGGAACACCATAGAATCACTACTACTCACCTTACAGGGGGGTATCCTAGCGGTAGGAGGCGACATGAATGCGGTTCCCTGCCCAGCCCTTGATCGCACCACCAAACCAGGAACACAGAGATCCCAGGGCAGAGGGGGACAGGATAAAATCTTCCACTCCTTCATCCAACACACTGGCTTACTAGATGCATGGAGGCTACAACACCCAGATACATCAGACTACACATTCCACTCAGCCCCACACAACACTTACTCTAGGATAGACAATATACTCCTCAACGGAGCGGGAATGGCCAAACTCATCCAATCAGAAATAAACACCATCACATGGTCGGACCACGCAGACATAACAGTCACACTAGGAAACTTGCAACACCACACTACCTGGACGTGGAAACTCAACACTAGCTTACTAGCCGACGAAGACATTCTCAACGCAACAAGAAAAACAATCACCGACTACTTTAACGCTAATGACACAGAAGACATAAACCCGACCACACTATGGGCAGCCCACAAATCAGTGTTAAGGGGACACCTCATACAAGCAGCTACACATAAAAAACGTGCAAAAACAAAACGCATACTGGAGCTACAGGCAACACTGAGGAAAACCGCCCAACAACACAAACAAAACCCCACCGTCACCTTATATAACCAATTACAAAACATTAGACATCTCATTAGGGAACAAACTCTAGCAGAAATAACCCGCTCCGTACTCTGGTCTAAAAGGCTATTCTACGAAAAGGCGAATAAAATGGACACCATGCTAGCACGCACACTTAGACCCAGACAGGAACGTAAACACATCACCAAAATACGCAACTCAGCAAACCAAATAGACAACACACCGAAAGCTATCAACGAAACGTTTACAGAATACTTTAAGGCATTATACAACCACACGCCTAGAGAGGGGGAAGAACAAGCCCAATACCTAAGCCGCATCACCGAATTCCTAGCACACACACGCTTACCCAAAGTAACGACAGGGGACGCCACCGAGTTAAGTGAACCAATCACACAGGAAGAGGTGGGGGTAGCAATCTCCAATCTTCAAAGTAATAAGGCACCAGGACCAGATGGGTACGATATGTCGTATTACAAAAAATGCAGCACAGAGTTACTGCCACACCTCACCAAACTGTTTAACCACTTCCTACAGGGAGGCACCCCGGACCGGGACATGGCCATAGCAAACATAGTTTTACTACCCAAACCCGATAAGGACGCGACCTTAGCCACAAATTACAGGCCTATCTCCCTAATAAATTCGGACCTAAAAATTTTTGCTAAAATCCTGGCACACAGAATGGCTCCATTACTACCCAAGTTAATTCACCCGGATCAGGTAGGCTTCATACCGGGACGCCAGCTGTACGAAAACACCCGCCGGGGGGTAGACCTGCTGTGGCACATGGCAGACACACGAGCACCATCACTGGCCCTCTCGCTGGACGCAGAGAAGGCCTTTGATAGAGTGCAATGGCCCTTCATGCTGCAACTGCTCCACACACTAGGCTTCCCTGACCCCTTCATCACAGCAATACGAGCACTATACACAAACACACGGGCACAAACCATAGTGGCGGGAGCACCTAAGATACCCTTTGACGTAGGAAACGGAACAAGGCAGGGATGCCCATTATCCCCAATGTTATTCGCTCTTGTCCTAGAGCCATTCCTACACGCAGTCCGAAACGACCCAAATATTACAGGGGTACAACTTGGGAACGAACAATTTAAGATAGCAGCGTACGCAGACGACGTACTCCTCACACTTACGAACCCAAGCCACTCACTGACTCACCTGGCGGGACTACTACAAACATACGGGGACGTGTCCGGCTACAAGATCAACCTCACCAAATCCGTAGCACTGCCTTTTCACATAGCCGACCAAGACATACAACTGATTAGACACATACACAAAATCAAAATTAACACGGAAGCTCTCACGTACCTAGGAGTGAAGTTAACGGCAGACACCAACACATTATTTAAACTAAACTATACGCCCCTATTCTCAAAAATAAAATCCGACCTGGAAAATTGGACGGAAAAACCCATATCCTGGCTAGGCCGCCTACATTCAATAAAAATGAATATCTTACCCAGACTAATGTTCCTGTTTCAAGCGCTCCCAATTAACGTAACCAAAAATGACTTAAAGGACATACAGAGGGCAGCAGACGGGTTCATATGGCAGCGGAAAAGACCTAGGATAGCCAGAGCCACAATGTACAACCCAAAATGGAGGGGGGGGCTGGGCCTGCCACACCTCCACCACTACTATGTAGCGGCACAGATAGCCCAAATAGCATATTGGCACTGCCCCATAGACCAACGTAGATGGGTGGACATTGAAGCACTGATGACAGGTGCGGACCTACCACAGTTTCACATTTGGACACCAAGGGAACACAGAGCGCTCCTAAGGACCAGGTGTCCGGCCATTCTAAACTCCATTAGCATATGGGACCGATTCACACAAAAATACAAAATAGCGGATATCCCCTCACCAATGACACCCGTGCTGCGCAATAGGGCATTCCCCCCAGGGATAAGGGCACAAGACTTCAAAGGAATAGAAGCAACGGGCTTACAGAGATATACTCACCTTTACGCGGACGACCGCATAGTCTCATATGAGCACTTACAATCCCTCGCCCCGCTACAAACCCGCGACTTCTTTAGGTACATACAGCTGCGGGATTTCGCACAAACGCAAGAGGTTAAAACAGCCGCGGCGAAACCCCTAACCTTTTTCGAACAAATATGTCTAAAAGAAAAAATGCCAGAGAAACTAATCTCGCGGCTATATAGCCACATATGCACGACATCAGGAATATGGGGTGCGCAAACCTACACGGATAGATGGGAGGAGGACTTGGGGGAAACATTGGAGGGAACAGACTGGCAGGACATATGGGAGGCAAACGCAAAGGTGTCCATCTGCACAACACTACAAGAACAAGCTTACAAAATAATGTTACGGTGGCATACCACCCCAGTGAAACAATATCATATGAAACTGAGCCCTACAGACACATGCTGGCGACTGTGCGGAGAGAGGGGCACATACATCCATATGTGGTGGCAATGCCCAAAGATACAGGAATACTGGGGAAAGATAGTAGACTTATGCTCACAAATTTTAGAACGACGACTGACGCTAGACCCATGGGCCTGCCTCCTCTCGAGACCCACAGAGGGGCTCCACAAACATGACCAAAAACTTCTAAATATGCTCTACCTAGCCGCTCGAAGAGCGATAGCGCAACATTGGATAAACACAGACACACCCCCACTCACCCTGGTCAAAGCAAAAATTAGGGACAACTACCTAATGGATAAGATGACAGCTCAGGTGAGAAATACCACCAACACATTCCGGAAAGTCTGGGCCACATGGGAACAATACGACATCTAAAACAAATAGAAATGACAGATCAGGGACGGCGAAATCTCACTCGTGTAATGGAACTATTTCGTTTTATTTAAGTTAATTTTCATATGGTTTAATATGTACTGAACTGTTACAACATATGTTAAAAGAGTCAAAAGGAAAACGCTGACAGACACTGTAGCAAACGACACCTTAATAGGCCTCTGCGCAGGCCACAGGCTACGGAACCAAAAAAGGCACCAACATCGCTATGATGCGTGCAATCATACCTACCGCTTAAATACAAAACAGGCTTCTGCGCAAGCCACACATGTCTTTTTGAATCTGCTCAGCACGAAAAATAAAGAATATATAAAAATAAAAGATTTGCTGTGGAGGATGCAAGGCCAGTCTCGGGTTTCTGCCCTCCGATGTTACTATTGGGCCATATAGAAAAGTTCAGGGCCTGTCCGGGTATGTTGCCTCCTCCCTTGGGGTGCCCGGTTGGCTTGTGCCTGTCTGCTGCTGAAGGTGTTTTTCCCGTGCAGTGAGTGTTCATCAAAATCTTTCCAGGGGTTGAGTCAGTGATGGGGTGGGGGGTAGGGCAGTAAACAAAATGCGGCTTTATATGAATTCTGTCCGAGGGTCTTTTGTTTTTCGGGTACCTGTTTCTCGCCGTGGCTCTCAAGTGTCCGCAAGGTGTCGGTTTACCCGCTGTGCCTTGTAAGCGGTGGAGGATGAGGCTTTGGTGTTTGCGGGTTGAAATGCTCTGATGTTTGTTACATCCCAGGTGTGATGGGGCTTTGGCCTCTGGTCGGTAGTAGCTGGTTCCTGTTGCGGTTGCAGGCCCAACGCTGCCAGCACTGAGTCCATTTACGAGGGGTCGATTACCCGTGTTGTTGCGCCCTTGTGTGTGATGGGATTGAGTTTTGGCGGAGAGCGGTAGTCAGCGGTTTCAGGAGGTCTCTCCATAGCAGGCCTAGAAAGGTCCTGAAAGAATGCCAGGTTGGCTGTCTCAAAGAGGTGGGATGCCTTCCCCCTCACCGCTGCCATGAAGGTTGCTTGGCCTGATCGTGTCTGAAATTGGAGGATGACATCTCTCGGTGTGTCCGCTGGGGCTTTGGCGGCTCTCGGGATTCGGTAGACCCCATCTGTTAGGACCGTCTTAGCCTGTTGCGGTGTGAGTAAGAAGGTGAGAAGTCGTCAGATATATCCAGGTAAGTCATCCTGGGTCACTCTCTCGGGGACCCCTCTTATCTTTATGTTCCGGCTTCTGTGTCGGTCCTCCACCGCGTCCATGCGGGTGGTGAGCAGGATCTGGGTGCGGTGCAGCTCCACGTTTTGGGCCTCCAATTGTAAGCACCGTGCATTGAGGCCTTGCGAGTCCACCTCTGTCTTCTTTACTCGCCCCTCCATGGTGTGAATCTCTTCCCTCAGTACCGCTATGTCCGCTGCGAAGAGGGAGCGGATGTTGCATAGGAGGGCTTTTATGTCTCCCTTGGTGGAGGGCAATTCGTTGTCTTCATCTGAGGATGGGCTGTGTAATCCCCCTGTACCGGGGAAGTCGTCCAGCTCATCGAGAATCTGGTCTCCGGAGGAGACCAGTCGCCATCTTGGTTTAGCGCGGGAACTGCTGCGGCCTTTGCAGGGCGGAGGAGAAGGGCTCCGATATCGCAAGCCCCCGCCGGTTTTGCAGCCCCTTGGTGTTTGGACTTCTTACCCATCTTAAGGTAATCTATTTTATCTTTAAGATTATTGAGTTTCGGTCTGTTAATTTGCGATTTGCAAGCTTTTGGCTACGGAGCTCTGTTAATGCACGTCTGCTTCAGTTGGCTCTGCCCCTCACAAACATGTATTCTTGACCCTACAGTGTTAAAACCACCATCTAGCTCCACTGGCCCTCCCTTGCCCTCTCTAAATATAGTGTAAGCTTACCTTTACTCCAGTCTGCTGCTGCTGGCTCTGCCCCTGATCTGCCTGCTTGGCTGACATCATCAGAAGTATTGATCAAAAGCCAATCACAATGATTTCCCATAGGATTAGCTGAGATTGTCAAGGAGGCAGATCAGGGGCAGAACTAGCACAAATCAAACACAGCCCTGGCCAATCAGCATCTCCTCAGCATCTATGAGGAAAGTTCGGTGTCTGCATGCAGAGGGTGGAGACACTAAATGTCAGTCACGCTGTGCAGCACTGCCCCAGGAAGCACTTCTAGCAGCCATCTGAGGAGTGGCCAGTGGGGTTATCACTAGGCTGTAATGTAAACACTGCTTTTTCTCTAAAAGACAGTGTTTAATGCAAAAAGCCTGTAGGGAATGATTCTACTCACCAGAACAAATTCAATAAGCTGTAGTTGATCTGGTGACTATGGTGTCCCTTTAACTTTTATGTCTATAACCTTTTTTTCTATTGTAATATAATGGGCAGTTTAATTTCTTACCCACGAGTTCAGGATGTCACGGCAATGATATATACGTTGCTCATGTTACATGAACTGTGATAGCTGTTTAATATGTACACCAATCCTTATGCATTGTATGAGACTGTACACTCTACTTGTGTATGCCTGCTATTTGTATTTACTTGATTGAAAACTCAATAAAATGTACTGCGTGGCCTGCATTTTTGACCATGAGTTTTACTATATCCACGATGGCTGAAATTTCCCCTGCCAATGGCTAGTGAAGATTTTGAGCATATAAAAATAAACACTTTTTTTTTATATGTACATATATGATCAAAATGTGTCCTTAGGGGGGGCGGAGCTTGATGGTGGAACAGAGCGGTCGCATACTAGAGAGGCTCCGAGGCCAAACAACGGAATCCAACGGATTTAGGGGATTTAGGGGATACTAACCTCAGATCCAAAGATCCAGCTGCCCACAACAACATTGGGAAGAAAAACAAAAAAGCTGAAACCCAGATCGACCCAAAACAGGGGCCACCATAGGTGACTTATTCCGTCAGGCAAAAGGCGCGTGCGGACCCAATATTGCTGCCGAGCTCGAGGAATTCTCTGACTCCTCTGGGGACTTCTACCCAGAGGAAACCACCTACAACTTACCCCACTGTCAAGCCGCCACAACCGAACAAGTACCTGGGAGATTCGGAACATGTCACGGCATCTCTATTGAAAGCTATGCTGGGGGACCTACAGAAGGCCTTACAGACAGACGTAGCACAACTGAGGGCAGACCTCACAGGCCTGGTAGGCCGCTTATACGCAGCAGAACTAACGGCCACAAAACACTCACACAAACTAGCGGAGCTCAGGCAAGAGATAAGTGCTCTTAAACAACAGCAAGCCAAAACTGAACACAACTTTGCAGCAATAGAAGACTCCAGGCGACGTAACAACCTGAAAGTGCGCGGAGTCGCGGAGGAAGTCCCTACAGAAGAACTCCCACACTTTGTGAGGAGACTCATGGGAAACCTAATACCCACCAAACAAGCCAAATACAACGGCATAGAGGCGGCCTTCCGGATCCCTAAACCCTGGAGGGTGCCAGAAGCGGCACCCCGAGACCTCGTGGTGAGATTTCGGAGCACAGCGGATAAAATGGCGCTCCTCGCAGCCCTAAAGGACTCAGCCACCTACAAATTTGAAAATATGGACTTGTCCTTCTATGCCAACCTGTCGGGCGCAACATTGCAATGGTGTAAGACCCTTCAACCATTCACCGCTCTGCTCCGGACACACCAAATCGCATACCGCTGGCGTTCACAGCACGCACTACAGGTACTGCATGAGAACGTCGTTCACCATGTCTCAGACCTCCAGAGCGCAAAGGCACTTCTGCCCACACTGGGACTGCCACCGGCGGGGCTGCATGGGAGGGAAGCCCCAGGGAACCCGGAGGTAACACACCGTTGGGACCCGGCCAAGATAACCCCATTTATCCCACAGGGAAGGGGCAAAACACAAGCTGTAACCACCACCGGAGCTGCAAAAAATGCGACCTAGACCATCTTCCCACACAAGCTAGTCAGCCAGAAGCGGCCCGAACCGCCCCACCTCTCATGCACTTCCCTGCTGGAATCCCCAACGACTAAGGAGGTTCCTGGACCTCACAACACCCACATCCACCCTGAGACTTACCTCAACAACCGGAGGCAGACACGACTACCAACATCGGGACATTCGGCACAACGCCCATCACCCCAAGCGAGGTCCTCCACAGGCGGCCACTACTCTCCCGAACCTCCGCCAGCCGCAGCCAGGACCCGGCAGAGGCTAAAACACTTATGGACTCGGACTACATCATGGCACAACAGTTAATGTGCACAAGCTGTTTTCTATTGCTTAGTTTTTATACTCGCTTTTTACTTTCCATCCTTGGCATAGACACAGCATCTCACATCGGAGCTCTTAGTATATTTGTACATTCCTCAATGGCATAGCTGGCAGATTTTGTTTGATGTATTACGGTTCCACTTAAACTACACTCACCTAGTTTAGCTAATTGAGCCTGATTTATATACCACCTAACCTGCCTATAATCTACGTGAATAATGCCTTATAGTTAGACGTGTTCACCCAACATGTTTGTACTGCAGATCATTCATTTTCAGTAATCTATGTATTATCTACCTCAGTTTATATCTTAATCTGCTAAGCAACAGCCTAACCGCATGATCCAGGTGTTTAGTATCTGTTATATTAAGCTCTCAGTAACAGCAACAGAACAGGCAAAACTGCATACCCTAACAAAGCTAACACATGAGTAACTGATGGTTTTTTTTTTTTTTTTTTGTTTTTTTTTAAATTGATAACACTATAGATTGCCTGCTTACAAGCGACAGCAAACATACTTAGTTAACTCCTGACGCTGCATATCAATTGTATGTTAGCTTGGAAACGTATATTACTAAACACTATGACATGCGTTGATCATGCTCTCCTTCTTCAAACTCTTCAATCGCTTGGTCTCTGTGACTCTGTCCTCGCGTGGTTTTCCTCTCATCTCTCCCAACGCTCATTCAGTGTCTCCTTTTCTAATGATACCTCCTCCCCTCACCCTGTCTCGGTTGGAGTCCCCCAAGGCTCCGTCCTTGGTCCCCTTCTATTTTCTCTTTATACTGCCTCTCTTGGCAAACGTATTACCTCTTTTGGATTCCACTACCACCTGTACGCTGATGACACCCAGCTATATCTCTCCTGCCCGGACCTCTCCCCTGCCGTCCTGCAATGTGTCACTGCTTGCCTCTCTTCCATCTCTGACTGGATGTCCTCCCGTTTTCTGAAACTCAATCTCTCAAAAACTGAGATCCATGTCTTTTCACCTCCTAATACTGATCCTCCTCTTTCGCTCACCCTTCAAGTTTGTGGTAGCAACATCAGTCCATCCTTGCAAGCGCGCAGTCTTGGCGTCATACTTGACTCTGGTCTCACCTTTGAGCCTCACATCCAGCATGTTGCCAAATCCTGTAGATTCCATCTTAAAAACATAGCCCGCATCCGCCCCTTTCTTGCACCAGATACTACCAAGGAGCTTGTCCATGCTCTAGTAATTTCCCGCATGGATTATTGTAACCCTCTCCTGATTGGTCTTTCCAATAGCCGTACTGCACCCCTACAGTCCGTAATGAACGCTGCTGCTAGATTGATTTTCCTCTCTAGTCGTTTCTCTCACACCTCACCCCTCTGCCAGTCCTTGCATTGGCTTCCTGTATGCTATAGGGTACTAACTCACACCTATAAAGCACTGAACAACTCTAGCCCCTCTTATATCTCCTCACAGATCCATAGGTATGTGTCCCTTCTCGGTCTCTCCGCTCTGCCCCGTGACCACCTCCTGTCCGTTGTCCGCACTTGTACGGCCAACTCGCGCTTGCAAGACTTCTCGCGGGCGGCTCCCTTCCTATGGAATAGCCTGCCTACCGCCATCAGACTCTCCCCTGGTCTTGCATCTTTTAAGAAGTGCCTTAAAACCCATCTCTTTAGGAAAGCTTATGGCCTCCAAGACTAACCCCTACCTCACATACCTGTCTCTTGCCCTCTCCTAAAGGGCAGCCCACCTTATTTGATTGCAAATTCCTGTCCTAATGTGTTTTACACCCCACCTCCTATAGAATGTAAGCTCGATTGAGCAGGGTCCTCTTCAACCTATTGTTCCTGTAAGTTTATTTGTAATTGTCCTATTTATAGTTAAATCCCCTCTCATAATATTGTAAAGCGCTACGGAATCTGTTGGCGCTATATAAATGGCAATAATAATAATAATAATAATAATAATAATAATACACACATATTAGCTAGCACAAGATGTGACTAATCAGCCAACTGTTATGATTCTCAATGGCCCAAGGTGTCACAGGTGTACAGCACTAGTTTAGCTAGTTATACTTCTCGCTCATACAGTCAGTCAGTACAACCTATGTTTTTTTTTAACTGCAGAGTTACCGCATCTCTGACTACCACTCTGTTTAAATCTGATGTCTATAATTTTGTTTAAAAAAAAAAAAAAAATGTGCATTTAATTTCTTTGCCACAACTGTTATGCTCTGTTCCCTCCTAACATGTTCCTGCCGTTGGGGCAAGACATGAACGATTGTTATGTTTAAACATATGCACGGAAAAATAAAGAATAAAAAAAAAATAAAAATAAAAAATGTGTCCTTAGGACCAATGTGATTTATAACCCTTATAATCAACTATCCAACCCATGGACCATCAGTGAAAAAACAGACTTAATGCACACTTAAAACACAGTAGGGTCAGAGGCCCAATTAAATTGTGCCCCCACCCCGGGGTCATATAAACACACAGCACAGTGAAATTAAAGACACATTTCCTCTATATGAGCTTGTGAGTCACCTACATCACATTTCAGTGGTCTGGCAACATTCGAGGAGGAGAGACCTTGAACGACCTTAAGACTCCTTGACTGCTCATTATGGCTTAGTATTTTATGAATAAGCTCAGAGGAGCTTCCTGAGCCCACCGCTTGGTGCTGGTATAGATTCACACTGCACCAAGCATTTAAGGGCTTGTATTACTAAGCTATACCCAGGTCTATGGAAATCAGAAACATCATTCTTTCATTTGGCGATTGTTTTGTTCACCTCTAGAATGGAATGCACACAACGTATTTTCTGAATGATTTCCAAGGAAATCGTACCCTGCACCAACACAATTAAGCAATCTATTGGAGTTTATAAACTAAAGTGGTGGTGGTGGTTTATATGTTTTAAGTTAAAATAGCCGAGCTGGAGAGTTTTTCCAATTCGCTACTTTGGCCTAAATTTTTTAATTCTCAGTTTTGTGAATAGCCCTGAAAAATTCTAAATATAATATGCTTTCAAACTGAATTCGAAAAACGTCTGCTAAACAAAAAGTTTGTTTAACATCTACATAGCCTTGTGTATGCTATTTTGTTTCTGGTATGTGTGTTCTTTGTGTGTTCAGCACCCCTGGGAGCAAAAATAGAATTTCCATTACCTCATGGTCATTTGCCGTTGGCCAGATCATCACTGAACTAGGGTCAATTGCTTATGTAATAGTTGGTTGAACCCCCTAAAAGATGACGCCAAGGAAGTCAGAGGCCATCTTCAACCAGGATTATAAATAAACAAAGAAATACATTTACTACTCCTAAAAATAAAAAGAACATATATCTTTCTATTATATGAAATTGTGAAGCAGAAAAGGGGAAGTAAAGGGCAAAGTGCCCTACATGACTTTTTTTTTTTTTTTTAAAGGATCTTGTAGGGGCTTTGGTCTCCTACCACCCCTCTTTGCCCTTTACAATCTCAGGGAGATTAGTTAAACATTTTAATTTTACAAAGATTAATGTTGTGAATGTTTTTTTTAATTGGTAATTGTGATCCTGGCTGAGGCTCACTTTCTTTGGTGTCTGCTTTTAGTTAGTCGATGATCTCATGGAGGTGGAGACCTCACACTGGACATCTCAGGAGTGCCATGGTACAAAAGGCAAACCTTTTTTTACTCCAGTTTTTCTTTAATTAGGATTATTGACAGGTTGATAAGTATAATTTCACGTGACACACTACAGAACTAGTGTTACAATATTCAACGTTTTATATATGCATATTCAAAAGAGTACAAAGATAAAAATGTCAACATACCTTGCTTGGTCTGCCACGATCCCACGAAAGGGCCCACACTTCCTGCAAACTGACATTTTTCAGCCCATGGTCCATTGTCCCCTGAGATAGAAGAGGATACTGATTTTAGAAAAATAAAGCTGAATATTAGTTATATGTCCTACTGTAGGAGGCAGACTGAGGATATGGGTAAATATACTGGACTTTCAGGAAATAACTCTGGATTTCGGGGATGTAGAACAAAGCAGGGGCCTCGCTAGGTTCCGAAACACCTGGGGTTTCAGCTCATGGGAAAACTTGATGGTTCCTACACTAACAGAGAGGTGGAGACACGTCATGACACATGCCTGTCTTTCCATATTATCTCACTCTTCTCTACCAGTGACTCTCTCCAATTTCTCAGTGAAAGCAAACAGGGCTATTTACTAAAGGCAGAATGTCAGTTTTAAAGCCAGGGAGGCTGAACTGAAAGCATAGCTGACAGACAATTTTTCCAATTTTACTCTTTTCACCATAAATGTTAAATTCACCTTTAATTCTCACTTTAGCAACTAAACCCTGATCGAGAAATGCACATAGTGCAGAGTCAGGTATTCAGTGCTATTCTGCCATGCTAACTATTAGGGGTGTGTGCAGCAATGTTCGGTTACCCAGTACCCCCTTCTGACAGTAACCTGCAGGCACCCATCCTCCCTCTTGGTAACCTCACAGAGCACTAGATTACGGAGATTTCTTTTTATAATAATAGGTGGCTGCTTTGAAAAGCAGATTCCGATATAAAATTAAAAAATACATTTAAAAAGATAAGTCCTTCTGCCTGTTCCACCAACTATAGAGATCCCTGACAAAAAAGCCCCCAAATACCACAATCTAGCAATTCCTGTTGAACTGAAGCCTTCTGTAATGGGGATGAGAAAGACTATTACCAACAGGATAAAGTATGTATCCCAGGAATTTAGAGGAATTCAGAATAAGCACCAAAATAAATTTAGCTTGAAAGGATATTGGAGGCACCAAAACAACTTTAGCTTCATGAAGCAGTTTTGGTGTATAGATCACGCATCTGCAGTCTCACTGCCCAATTCTCTGCCCTTTACGAGTTAAATTACATTTGTTTCTGTTTCTGCAGCACTAGCCACACCTCCCCTAACTGTGACTGACACAGCCTGCATGAAAAAAATGGTTTAATTTTCCATCAGATGTAACTTACTTAAAAGGTTTCTATCTCCTGCTCGGAGAATTGAACTTTAAATCACACATAGGAGGCTTCTGCAAGGTCTAGCAATCTATTAATAGAGCAGGAAATTAAAAAAAATTCTAAATTAAACAGAATGTGCAAAAAGGAAGTATGAACATTAGATCTCATGTTACAGGAAGTGTTTAGGAAGGCTGTGTAGGTCACATGCAGGAAGGTGTCACTCGAGCTGCATAAACCAAGTGATTTTACGCCTAAAATTTTCAGTCACTGATTCTGAAGGTCCATGATGCAGAAAATTGGGCTAGTTTCAAACCTCACATAAGATCTTCCATGAAAGAGTGCGCTGTAGGCATGCGTATGAGTGAGAATATAGAGAAAAGACGATGATGCAATCATTGGAGATAGAATGGGGGAGGGGAAAGTGCTATGCTCGGTTTTAGGTTATATAACCATAACATACTTAAAATGATTCCAAAAGGAATTAAAAGGTATGCTAAGCTAAGAAAAGCTAAGAAAAGTGTTTAAGGAGCCCATATTGGTGTACTATGTATTTTTTTAATTATTATTATTTGAATGAATGGATTGCTTATTAGAATTATTTCTATACGATTCAGATGTTCATGTTAAAGCCTGTGCACACAGTTACCTGTAAACCAGATAAGAGTGTTATTCTGCTTAGCGTTTCGGGCCGCGACTCTGATCTGGTCAATCATTTGATCCATCTCTCGCAGGTTCTCAGCATATAGCGACTGGGCAACCGTTGCTGTGGGTTTGGAGAGCGGTACGTGCATGTGAGCTAGTGCTATGTACAAGAAGAAGGGCTGATCACGGTCACTGCAAACATAAAAATAAAAATAAAAAAAATAGCAAGGACACAAAATAAATATATAACCCAGATGATTAGGATGAAGATTGTGATGTCAAGATTTTATCCACAAACACATAGATGGAATTCATTTCTCATTCGCACTCAGTGGGTACCAAAGCTTCACACACTTGGAATGAAGTGATTGCATAGAAAATATTTGTAACATATTGCTTTGTTTTTAATCTGACCAACGCAGTAAAGTGAGGGTAGCAGAGATATAGAGATAAAGTAAACAGTTTCACTAATTCAGAGGCCTATTTCATTCATTAGAAGTTGCATTTAGATATCCTTAAAACACTGAGCCTGGAAAGTGGCTCTTAACCGGGAGCCATTATTGTGTTCCCATGCTATATCGTGGAACACAGTAGGTCACAGGTAGTTGAACACTTTATATAATTTATTCTAACAGCCCTGCCATCTCCAGTGCAAGAAACCCCTCCCTAATGAAGGAATTCTACAATGTTTGTTTTATTACAAATATTATACTTAAGCTACGACCGCTATTACCACGGCCGTAGACGTTCGTCCAGCTTCCCATCGCATTTTCTTCTCTCTCCTCTAATTTTTGCTTTATTACCAATATTCTGGAATAATATTACTCCGCTATTGTAATAATACTCCGCTATTGCAATCATTTATATGGTCATTTTTTCATTGCGGAATCTATATGTGTAATAAATATATATATTTTTTAAATTATATAAATACATTTTCATTTTTTAAAAAAAAATATTTAAAACTGAACTGAAGTCAAATAAGTGTGCCCTATTTTAGCAAAATTATTTTTTTCTAAACAAGAATGGTTTTAAAAATACTACTTTAAATGGTATCTTTAAGAGTAAGTAAGTCAAATCGAATTGCAGTCTGAACAGAGTAAAATGAGTGCATACGTTTGCAGAAAATACTGATTCCATTTATTGCTTCCTCCCTAGCCAATCTAGGGAGATCTATTTTCCCAATCTGCGTTTAGCCTCTCACAATGTAGAGAGATGGAGAAATTGCGTGCTCACGTTGAAACATGATGGTGACCTGGTCAGGTGAAAATGACGTGCATAAACCAATTATATAAAATAAAATGATCAACACTTATTAAGGGGGAAAGTGTTTATTTAGAAAATTAACCAACAGTATACTGGTCACTTTATAGTAGTCAAAATTATTTTTCAAAAACTTTCTTCTATCGCCCGCTGTTCCCTCACCTAAAGCGTTAAAAGTGTCAAGGATTTCACAACTTGGCAGCTCAGTACCAAGCTGTAATTAAATGTTCCCTTGGACGCAGCGCCTGCTTCTTTTGATTCCCCGGTAAAGTCTGTGCCAAACGTGGTTGGAAACTTTCCCTTAGGAAATATTTACAAGTGAACAAAACTGATGATTCATCAAAACTAAATTTTTCTTTACGGGATAATCTAAAATACCTGCTTCTTTATAGGCATTAGGGATCTTCTTTTATTGGGCTCCGTCTAGTTTGCTTGGATCAAATAAAATGCCAGTGAACCCCAAGATCACCCTGACATGTAGGAGGTCCTTTCTCCAGCCATCAATAAAAAACTAGACAAATCTACAAGACACCAGTAGTGTTATGCACTAAACACAAGTAGTGTGGAGAATTATAAAAGGAATTTAATTATTGGTTATTTTTACCTTTTCTCCATCGCTGTGCTGCTCTCTCTTTTTGGCAACCCCGCCTCCTTGGCTGGGATCATAAATCTGGATGATTACCGCCAAGTCAATGCTTCCCCATCATTGGGGAAGGCTAGTGTGCATGCGTGGCAAATTACCAACAAATTCCCAAAGCATTGGGAGACTACTGTGCATGCCCTGTGCCCGTCAGTTGCTACTCTAGGAGAAGCATTTGATTGAGAACAGAGTTTGACTCTTTTTTCAATGTGAAAGTGCTTCTAGACACCGTTAGTATGTCTCATTATGACAGCCACTAGAGGGGTGTTAAATTGTTAGTCCTGTATTGGAAACATTTCAGTTTAACCAAAATAGCAGTGTTTTACATTGCAGGGTTAGAATGACAGGACCATTTCATTGAGATGAAGTAACCTGGTTTAAGTCATTGTCGGCCATTTTGAAGACAGGCAAATCAGCAAGATAAACTTGATTTGAGAGGAGGGTGACAAGTAGCAAGCAGTGTTTGGAGTGGAACTAAAGGGCTCTCTTCAAGTCCATAAGATGGTTAGATGCATTAAATGTGGGCTGAAGGTGGATTTATATGGGAGAATCAGAATTAAACCATTTTGCTAGAGAGACTGCCATGTGTCATGTGCAGACAGAGCGTCACTAGCAGTTAATGTGATTTTTTCCCCCCAATTTGCCTGATCTGCAAAAACTGTATGTATGGGGGTAGAATTTTACAGTTAGCTTGGAATAAGGGTTTTAGACATGTTAATCGGTCAAATTGTAATAGTTGGTTTTGGTTTTTTTGTAGAGTGGGGGTTGCAATGTTTGATTAAGTAATAAATAAATAGTCCAGCTTGAAAATACAGCCAAGTTGGAGATTTTTTCAAAAATTTGCAATTCCCTGGTCAATTCTGCATAATTTGTGCTTTAGCAAATAAGGAAAGAGGATTCTGGACTGCATTTCTTATTATGCCAAGCCAACGTTCACTGGCTATGCATCATGAGAACTACAGCTCTGAAACCACTTTAAGTAAAACCAATCTAATTTTGGTTACAATTTGTACATTAAACAGTATGGGTTACACTGCCACAAGAGGTTTTCTCCAGCTAGGTAAAGAGTAATTACTGTCTGATGCGGACACACAGTGGCCCAAAATATGGCTTAATAATCTAGATCCTGTTCTGAATTGGTTGAGACTAATCACATCCTTGTTCTGGTTTATTATTAGACATTAAATAAATCCTTCCTGTGTGTTGTTTACAAACGAATGTGCTCCCTGGAACAAAGGGTAATCTTTCACTAGGGTCACAGATGACAAACTAGACTAGGTGTCTGGGACATTGTCAGATGCCCAACAGAAACCTGCGGAGTGTAGCAATTTTAGAAGCTGGTTCAGCAGGTGCTTTAACCGGGGATCCTGGTAGGATAACTCGGTAGAGATGCAGATATTTATTGTACTACTAACTATATTGACGGGGTAGAAATTCAGTCCAAGGCACCCTGTACAGAGAGGATTAAATAATCACTCACCTTGCATCCTTGATGAAGTCAACCGCCTTGCGCACATATTGGGCAGGAAGATTGCTCAAATTTACAGGCTGTTCCACTATCACACTGTTCTCCAGCAGAGGTAGAGCAACATGGGGATAACAACCACTCCTTGACCTGCGTGACAAGGCACAGAGTTTAATAGGTTCTCTCTGCTTCCCCCCCCCCCCTTAGTTTACTTATAAAGCACTTAATTTCATACTAACACATTTGAAAAAATAATTAATAGGCTCCATGTCAAATGCAATTCCATCATCTAAACTGAGCAAATATTGAGATAATCTAAAGTAACCCCAAATTTAAAAAAAATCTTAAATTCATTTCTTGTCAAATCACCTAAATTGACTCCAAAATGGATTTTAATAGCCCAGGATTCAGGAAACCAATGGCCCTCCTTTAAATGTGTTTTATAAACACAAAGACACCCTAACGTGCAAACAATCAGGTTTATTAACTAAAGAGTTAGCTTAAAGTTAGCAGAGTCGGCAATAGCAGTCTGTAATATGCCCTGGTTGTCATAGGAAGACAGAAAGAGAAGATTGATTAATGTAGGGAAAATGAAGACACATTAAAGAATGGTGAGGAAGCAGAATATATGGAGGATCACTTGAAATAAAGGAAGCACGATGGAGATAATATATAAATACACACACTCTATGGCCAAGCTATGAAATTCAAACCAAAAATAGTCTATTTAAACAAGTGCCTCCGCTGACCGATTAGAATAAAGTGCATCCTTTGGGTACCTTCTTTGCGACTCGTGATGCAGAGGACATGGTGAACATGGTGGGATGTCATATCCTGGGTTGTCAGTGCACCCCATGTCATTGCTATAAGGAATACCAAAGTAATAATCGAAGCCTGCACAAGGAAACGTAGGTCAGCTGAGCGTGTCCATTTATACAGCGCTGCTGTAGGTGTTAGTGCTTTAGATTCAGGTCATTACAATTTGCGCTGTAAAGGCAGAAGTTAGGGCTGGGTCTTGTGAACTCAGCAAACAGAAAGGGGTTTTCTTATAAACCATACATGCATATTAAGCCTTAATAGGGTACACATGGGATGGGTGGCAGAACTGTTACATGGCGGCATTAAAAAAAAAAAACAAAAAAAAAAAACACGTTATCCCTGGGCAGCAATATGTAGAGGTTTATAAAAGAAATTTGGCTTTTGGCTGAAAGCAGCAAAGTAAATGTTGGTGCAGGACTCACCTAAGAGGTTTACCTTGACGGGACAGGTGAGCTTGCAATTGAATGCCCATTGTAGTGATACTAATACCTACCGCTATTTAAACGTGCACAGGATTTTGAGATACAGCACAGATCATTTTTTATTGCTTTTGTTCTGTGTATTTGGGCTGATGAATGCTGTGGCCGTTGCTGCTGCCCAGGGGGGTGGGGTTTGTGCGCATGGTTAATTGTGTGTGTTTGAGGCCCATTCTGCATTCCATGAGACGACATTACACATTTTTGGTTAGTGGAATAACGGAGCCCCTTACCACACAGTTTAAATATATTCCACGTACCCCGGTTATTGGGATGATATAATCCATGGTGTCCCAGGTGCCATTTACCTAGAAAGTAATATTAACCGATTTAGTTTTAGTGAAGGACAGTAGACCATCTCTTCTTCTATACTATCTTAAAGGGACACTATATTCATCAAAACAACTTAAGCTTAATGAAGCAGTTTTGGTGTATAGATCACGCACCTGAAGTCTCACCGCTCAATTCTCGGCCATTTAGGACTCAAATCACGTTTGTTTCTGTTTATGCAGACGTAGCCACACCTCCACTGACTGTGACTCACACAGCCTGCATAAAAAGAAATGTTTTCACTTTCAATCAGATGTAACTTAGTTTAAAAGTTTTTATTTCCGTCTCTGTAAATTGAACTTTAACCCCTTAAAACCGTAGGTTGTACAATTACGGCCTATTCTAAGCGGCTCTAAATGCCGCAGGGCGTAATAGTACGCCCTCCGTTTTTTCTTACTTACCCGGTCGCCGGCGATCGCGGTTGGGGAGACTCACCTTGGATCCCAGGGAGTCCCCCGCGGCGGATCCTGCCTCCTCTGCCACCCCCCTGGCCATGTGAGAGTGAGGTCCTTGCGAGGACCTCACAATCACATGGCCGGGTTAGCTGGCTGCTGCATTGCCAGCAGGGGGACTGCCTGTAATGACAGTTAGTCCCCCTGCTGGCTGGAAATGAAAGAAAAGAAAGTTAAAATCAGTGTAAAAAAAAAAAAAATTATATATAAAAAAATGATATACTAAGATCATATCTATATATATATATATATATATATATATATATATATATATATATATATATATATATCTATATATATCTATATATCTATATATCTATATATATATATATATATATATATATATATATATATATACACACACACACATACATACACTGTCTAGGTGTATTTTACTATTAATATAATTATATATATATATATATATAATATCAAATTACACTTAGACTGATACTGATTAAATATATAATTATTTTATTGTTATATATATATATATAATATAAAAAAATATATGTAAATGCATTAAAAAATTAAATTAAAAAAATAATTAAAACTATATAGGTGTTTTATTCGTTCTAACTGTATTGTGATAATATATATATATATTTAAATCAAAATACACGTAGAACGAAACAATTTCTCAGAAACTGCTATGTTTACATCATGCAGGGTTAACCCTAGAGGGACCTGACACCCAGACCACTTCATTGAGCTGAAGTGGTCTGGGTGACTATAGTGTCCCTTTAATATTTTGCAAAAAAAAATTTAGATTTTTTTTTTGTACATCGATATATTTTTTATATTTTGGAAAAGCTTATCCAAGCATATTAAATTGAGGTTATATGTGTCAATATTTTAGGTGAAATATACAATTTACAAGCATTCAAAAACATTAAAAAAAAATAAAAAGCACATGGCCAAATTAAGAAAAGAAAATAGTTTTACCCATCAGTCCGGTCCGGTAGCCAGATTGCTTTAAAACATCTGACAAGGTGGTCTCGTTAAGCGGAAGTCCACCGACAGACGTCACTGCAAAGTTATGCGTCACGCCATTGCGAATTCCAAGTCTTCCAGTCAGCAGGGAGGCGCGGGAGGGAGAACAGGTAGAAGCAGCTGAATGGAAATCTACAAATCTGAAAAGGAGAAACAGACTTTTCACCCACCCAAAAAAATGATGTGAATTTTTGAAAACACGTCTGTTTTGAAGTCTTTGGCAAAAACTCTGAATTCTAATGCACAAAACACATCCGGAAATACTTCTGAAATTGAATACTCCTGGTCTGGAGGTTACAAACTTCATCCCCGAAGCACATAAAATATTATGTTATTAAACAATCCAGTTAACTCAAAGTGCCACAGTCCCAAACAAAAAAAGTTAGCAATGGGATTTATTTTACATATTTTTTATAAATAACGAATGATTTCATTTTTTCGATTTACATTATTTGCCAGTCTGTGCTTAATTAAATCCACATGGAGACATGCCACTGTTAAGGAGTTGGCATACATAACACTTCAAAAAGGGATGTCCGAGCGGGCATGTGCTTGCATGGCACTCTCTAACAGATGCCTGTGTAAGCATGAACCGATTATGTCACTTCAATGGTGTTCAATGGAGCGACAGACTGAAAAACTGTCACTTTCAGAGAAGTGACAGTTCTGCCCTAAACAGGTCGAACAAGTATAAAAATGGCACTGATTCGGTAATATTTGCAGATGCCCAGAGTTATTTAGGAGCTTGGACGTTGTGTTAGCTGGGCATCATTTTTTGGGCCAACCTTTTTCGTGTGTGTAATATTTTTCTTTTTTCCCCCCCAAGCGGCACAAGCATATACAAATCATATAAAATGAATTCAAAGAATTCCTGTGTTACAAATTATAATTTAAATCACAACCACTCGGGGGAGAAAAATCTACAAAGAAAAAAAAAAAAAAAGAAGAAGAAATTCTGTTTCTAAAGAACATTGCGTGTAGACGCAGAGATCTGTCATTTCTGGTGAGTACCAGACTACGTTGTGCTCGGAGTACTCATCTCATGGAAACTTTCCCAGTTACAAGGAACTTATCTGTTCTCCAAGAACCAAAAAGTTAAACAATGATAACTCAGAGCTAAAGGACTCCTACAAAAAGCAATGATGACCTCCTCTCCATCATGAAAGGATGATTCGAAGTCTAGCTGGTTTGGATTGTGTCATGGATCAATGGTTTTGAAATGATACAGGTTACACTGGAGAATGCGATTTTTGTGATTTCGAGTTGCTATGGCAACACAAACAGTTGTAGTAATCACAGTGATGGCCCATTGTGTTTCCAGCTATAGGACCCCTTTCCTTTATCTCTCATCTACAACGCCAATAGTTAGCCACTTCTTAGTTAAAGGGACACTATAGTCATCAGAACAATTACAGATTATTGTATTTGTTCTGGTGAGTAGAATCTGTCCCTTATGGCTTTTTGCAGTAAACAGTCTTTTCAGAAAAAAATGCAATGTTTACTTTACAGTCTAGTGATACATCCACTGGCCACTCCTCAGGTGGCTACTAGAGATGCTTCCTGGGCCAGTGCTACTATTCCAATTAGAAAGCAGCGTGATTGGCTTTGATAATCACTACTGATGATGTTAGCCAAGCAGGCAGATCAGCAGCAGCAGTCAGGAATAAAAGTAAGATATTTATTATATATAGGAGGGCAATGGGGGCCACAGGGGCTGGCATTTTAACACAATTGGGTCAGGAATACATGTTTGTGTTCCTGACCCTATAGTGTTCCTTTAAAGGGACACTATAATCACCAAAACAACTTTAGCTTAATGAAGCAGTTTTAGTGTATAGATCATGCCCCTGCTGTTTCACTGCTCAGTTCTCTGTCATTTAGGAGTTAAATCACTTTTGTTTCTGTTTATGCCGCCCTACTCACACTTCACCTGCCGTGACTCCACTTACATTCTCCAGTTCTGTGACAAACCATTTTCAAGCAGTTTCACAAAAAACATTGACGGGTGCCTGTATTCAGGTCAAATTATGCCCAATTTCTACAGTATTCAATGGATGATCAATAACATTTAGATACGGACCAGAAGGAGATGTCAGGGGCATACTGACACCACAACCACTACAGCAGTCCCAGAGTGCTCCTTTAAACATATATATATTTTCTGCAGAACAGTCATCTTAACACAGAGAATGCAGGCTCGTAGATACATCTCGCCCAGTTGTATTTAGTTCTGTATTCTATAATTAGCGTGAAATTAGTGTAAAATTAGATGTGGTCGCCTCTAGCCCAGAAACAAGGGTCTGTCTGATTATTAAGCCTGGCATTTCTCACATCAGTTATATTACATGATGAAGGAAAGTTATTATATGGTGGGATTAACGGAACTTGCACTACTGGCTTTTGCCCTTGCACCAATTTACCCATCTCCAAGTACACAATTCTGCTTTATTGCCTTGCCCAGCTGTGTGCACACATCACTAATCAGTTTGTAACTCACCCAGCTGTGTGTTCACTAATATAGTGATTTACCCAGCAGTGTGTTCACTAATCTAATATAGGGATTTACCCAGCTGTGTGTTCACTAGTGACTTACTCTGCAGTGTTCACTAGCTTACAATAGTGACTTACTCCTCTATAGGGTGCTCACTAGTTTATATTAGTGACTTACTTCCTGTGTTCACTGTTGAACATTCATGGCTTGCTCAGCTAGTTACCATTGCTTTGTTGTGTATTCATTCTTTTTCATCAGTTACCTATCTTGCTTGGGGGCACAGCAGAGACAAAGAAAATGAGATGCCAAGTGTGGAACCAGGAGCCCTGACTCCAAAAAAGAATGAGGCGCAGATGTATTTGCACAAACAGCATTGACCTACTTACCGCAGTCCCTTTGAAGCCATTGTATCCAGATTAGGAGTATTTGTTGGGAAGCCTGCCTGGTTCACACCAAGGTCTCCCCATCCAATGTCATCTGCTAAAATCACTATGAAGTTTGGCTTTTTGAAGTCAGTCCTTTTGGGCAATATACTAGATCCTGGGAAGCAGAGGTGGAGACCGCACCAAATAAACCCAACCGCCAAGAAAGTCTTCATGAAAAATAGGAAGAACACCATTTTTCTAGCAATAGAAAAGTTGCTTAGATCCTGCAGGAAGTTAGCCAAGATCAGAAAGGGGGGAGGGAGGATGGGGACGACAAGCGTGGGTCTCTTGAAATCTGGAAGAACTTTGCTGAGATCAGGGTAGAAGTAAAGAGCAGGACTTTCTATATCCACAACATTTTCAGAGTATCACAGCAGAATGAACCAGCAGGTAGCCCAAAATCTAGTAGAACCATTAAGGATCAGGCCTGGAAAACCCTACATAGTTCTCAAACTTTTGAAAGATTTTTACAGGAAATTAGGATTAAAAACGCCAACCTCCCTCTCGAAACCCACGGTAGGGTCATAGAAAATGCAGACTATGAAAGACAGTCACTGGACTCAAGATTGAATTGAGGAAGAACTTTGATGAGATTGGAAGACGCCAACATATTTTCCAAACTCCAGAACATGCGCATTGAAATATCTGAAAGACAGGAAGAAGATACCAACATTTAATATATACAATGATACATGACAAATACCTGAAGAGTACGTGGTAACTGTGTCCACTAGAATTTGAATACCTTGTAGTCTTTCAGTGTATTTCTATGTGCAGCATAAGAATAGGATATGTGTCATAATACAACTAGGAGATTTACTATGGAGTAAGGAGACTTGGCATACATACCGTCATTATTAAGTAATGAGAATCATGGGTCCTAGTACAGGATCCTTTTTTTTTTTTGGCAGTACCCGCCAGTGTATTTCTACTGCAATTCCTGCAACTCAGGCCTTGGTACATTAGTCATCATCAATGGTTTTTTTCCTTCCTAATCAATCCACAGATCTTATTATACTCTATAAAACATTGATTTACCAAGTGAAGAAAACCAAAAACAAAAATACACTACAAACACAAAGATGGTGACAATAGAATAGTATTCCTATATTAATAATTGAGTTAGCTTTGTTGTTACTTTTACTTTATTCCCCCTTTATTTCCTAATGTATTTGCTAATTTAAGTTACTACAGCCAGCTTATTTAGCCATTTATCTAGATCAACAATCTTTTTTTTCTTCAGATTTCTATTTACACCTCCTTCCATTTTTAACTGTAGGATTAGCGGTTTTGTTTTTTTACAGTTTCCCAGTTTGGTAATATCTTAGTTCTCCATCTTCTAGATATTGAGATCTTTGCTGCTATTAA
This sequence comes from Pelobates fuscus, assembly GCF_036172605.1. Taxonomy (NCBI): domain Eukaryota; kingdom Metazoa; phylum Chordata; class Amphibia; order Anura; family Pelobatidae; genus Pelobates; species Pelobates fuscus. The sequence goes on from NC_086321.1 coordinate 368,241,279, forward strand.
AGCATGAGTGAAGAAATATTGCAGATCCAAATTGTATTGGCTAAAATTTAGGTGCAGTATAAGCATTTCAGGAGAGAAGGGGAATTTAGTTCCAGTTATTCCTTGACATTTACTTAGAAACAATTTCCAAAATTCTTCTAGTACAGGATCTTGTATATAGTAATATATATCATTATTACGTATGGAGGCTTAAGGGCCCTAGTACAAGACTATGTATCTATTAATATTAAGTATGGAGGCTCGGGGGCCCTAGTATGGGACTATGTATCTATTAATATTAAGTATGGAGGCTCGGGTTCCTTAGTATGGGACTATGTATCTATTAATATTTAGTATGGAGGCTCGGGGGCCCTAGTATGGGACTATGTATATATTAATATTAGGTATGGAGGCTCAGGGGCCCTAGTATGGTACTATGTATAGATCAATATTAGGTATATTGTGTATATTGATATTAAGCATGGAGACTAGGAGTCCCTAGTACAGCGCCTTGTATATATTACTATAAAGTATGAACGCTTAGGGCGCCTAGGACAGGACCTTGTATATATATTACTATTAAGTATGGAGGCTCTATGGCCCTAGTACAGGACCTTGTACATATAAATATTAAGTATGGAGGCTCTGAAGCCCTAGTATTGCACGTTGTGTATGTCAATAGTAGGTATGGGGGTTCAGGGGCCCTAGTACAGAAAATGTAACCATTAAAATTTTGCTAATTCAGCTATTCACAAATCGCTTAACTGTAATCAAATCCCCAGTAGAGATATAGAGGATAACACCACAAAGACCCACCTCATGCTAAACTCTCCTGATCAGAAAAGGAGACCCTAAACACAAAATGTTCCCCAAATCTCCCTCTTGTATTAAGCGATCAAGCAGTTGTAATTCAGTTTAGATATTGTCAAACATTTCACACTGATGCAATGCAATGAGATTTATTTGAAATTAGCCAGAAACCATTCAGCCCAATGCGGTTTCAGTTGATAATGATAAAGCAAAGAATTTTGTCAGCTTAGTTGAAAAATAACTAATAATGTTTGCTAAAGCTAATTCAGGATTTCTTGAATAGACCTCTTAGAATGAAATGTGATGGAATTTTCGGTGAGGGGGGAGCCATGTCTTCATGTTCCAGGGGGCAGGAAGCAGTGAGTAACCTCCAGTGATCAGTGACTCTCACGAATTCAGAGAGGCTGATAGTAATTAGCATGATTGACACAGAACAGGAAAATAAGCACAACGCAAAGCTGCACTCGACAGATCATCTGTTGTTCTAGTCCCAGCCGGCAACAACCTTTATACACAGAATGTCCACAATATTTACACTAGCAAAAAAAGTACATGTGACCCCAACCAAAACACACAATGCTCACTAAAGCATAAAAATTGATTATATGTTTATTTTTGTTTTACATTGTTCAGCAGTCTTTTAAGAACTTTCGTAACATATCTACACTTATACTTCCTGTGTTGTGATTAGAGCTATGTCCAGAATGTACCTGGCTTCCCTCTCACTAACTGTCTGCTCATTTGCCATCTATTTTTTATCTAATAACTGGTGAAGGACAACATACCACCAACCCCCTCTCCCCCCAATATTCCAAAAGGTCGAACAGGGGCATTTGTCTTAAAGACGAAAGGAGATTAGGTGGCTGGAGGTGTGGAGAGGAGCAGGTATATTCCAAGACATATTATGTAATTTCCTGATAACCATTAGTGTAAGTAAACATGTGTTTTTAAACAAGGCCAAATAACTTATTTAAATATATAATTTCTAAACATATATTTTCGTAGTTTAGGAAAGGTGTACATTAAAAATACACATTCATTTATTACACGTCTTCTCTCACACAGGAGGCTGCTGGCAGGGGATAATACTATATGGTACCATTACTTGGTTCAGAGTTTTAAACAGGGAGATAAACAAGATCATAAGTCCATTGTTTTGCCTCTTTTTCCCATGCTGGCTGCCAGGTGCAAAGTGCAGATCGACAAGTATATATTTCATGTAAAATTTTCTAGATCTCACAAACACATTATTAAAGGAACACTATAGTCACCTGAACAACTTTAGCTTAATGAAGCAGTTTTGGTGTATAGAACATGCCCCTGCAGCCTCACTGCTAAATCCTCTGCCATTTAGGAGTTAAATCCCTTTGTTTATGAACCCTAGTCACACCTCCCTGCATGTGACTTGCACAGTCTTCCATAAACACTTCCTGTAAAGAGAGCCCTATTTAGGCTTTCTTTATGGCAAGTTCTGTTTAATTAAGATTTTCTTATCCCCTGCTATGTTAATAGCTTGCCAGACCCGGCAAGAGCCTCCTGTATGTGATTAAAGTTCAATTTAGAGATTGAGATACAAGTATTTAAGGTAAATTACATCTGTTTGAAAGTGAAACCAGTTTTGTTTTTTTGCAGGCTCTGTCAATCATAGCCAAGGGAGGTGTGGCTAGGGCTGCAGAAACAAAGTGATTTAACTCCTAAATGACAGTGAATTGAGCAGTGAAATTGCAGGGGAATGATCTATGCACTAAAACTGCTTTATTTAGCTAAAGAAATTTAGGTGTCTATAGTGTTCCTTTAAAACAAAAATGGACGTTTTCAATTACTTTTTAGCATGAATGGACAGGACAGATGTCACCCATGCCAAAAAAAATTAGATGTTACATTTCTCATGCTATACTGCAGCCAAATTGTGTCAGGACACACTTCTAATTATTCCTTTATTATAAATCATGTTAAATTCACTGCAGCATTAACAGACACGTGCACAGACATGCCCATAGGTTAGCTCTAAAACCTACATAAAAAGCCATTTCCAGTCAGTAACCGGCTGTAATGTGAGGGGAAGCTGGTAAAATCTGAAGCAAACTGTATACAGGTGTTTCACGTTATGAAATAGTAAAAATAAATACAGATAAAGAGTATACATATTAAAGGGTTATTCAAACCATTATAATTACTACAGCCCGCTGTAGTGGTTATGATGGTAAGGAGTACCCTGCTGCCTTCTTACCCAATCCTGCTGGATGCACGGTCTTCTCTGTAGACAGGTTTAGGACATCCAGTTTCCGCAGAGCTGCAGAATCCAGATATCGATCCTGCAGCTCATTCATTTTTCAAGAGCATCAGCTGAATGCTTTCAGCCAATGAAAGAGCGTCTGAGCATCGAAATTTGCATAGAACTGACATTAGCCAACCCAGAACTCTTGTTCCTGAATGGTGGAGGACATCCCATGGTTTTTCTTGTGTGTGTGTTTTTTTTTTCTAAAAAAATAAATATATAAGTACTGTACTGAGGATTGGGTTGGGAACCACTGATCTAAGGAAACCAGGTGCCAATATGTCATTTGGAGATAGACAACTTAAAGGAAAAAATAGGCCTTCATTTTTTATAAACTTTTATTTTAAATAGTTATAGTCTCCATGTGTCATGTTGTGATACATACATAAACTAACTAGTCATTTTCAGTGCATCTCGCTGCTTGTCTTAACAAGAGCTAGTGTGAGATCACAAATCCTTGCAGCAAGTTCAAGTAGCCGGCTGGACTCTCATAAATGCACTCTAAGACGATTTCAGCCTTTCCTAGAGTGCGTGGGCTTAGCAGGTGAGTGGTGCTTCAGGACAAAGAAAGCTTAAAGATGGCCATCCCCACAGAACAAAGGATAAACAAAGATACACACTAGCAAGAGGAATTCACTTATATGTATGCATTACACATTAATAAACCACAAGGCTACATTATATTATATTACTTTCTGTAATAAATTAAAAAATGAGGACAGTTTGTTTAATATATGCTACAATACATTAAAGATTTTTCAAACTCAGCATAGCCCTAATTGGGCTTTTTGTAGATGGAGAGCCATAGTTTCCTAATCCAAACTTTTAATAGTTACTCATTATCTCATTATAAAATCAGAAGGAGGAGTGACTTTTAGCCATGAAAATGTCCTGATTTAAACTTAATACCCGCAGACATTGCTAAGCTTGCACCCCGAGGCTATCAATACTTTTATTGCAAGGACTTGGAGATAAGTTTCCTAGAAACTTTGGACAATTCTCTAAAAGGAATTTCAAAACGTCATCCATCCTTCTACAGCATTTATCGAGAGTCAAAACACTACATTCACTGCTCAAAACATCTGCTTGTTTAGTTTTCAATGTTTATGCTTCAGAGAACTTGCAGCCTGGGATAATTGAAAGCCTAAAGTACAGAGCATCCCTGATTCCAAGAACTTACAGTCTAGTTTTATCTGGGTTGCCACAAGTCCAACTCTACAGCAACAAGAATTCCTGTTTGAAAGAACTTAACATCTATTAAATTAATATTTGTAAACTGTATTTCCCATAGTGCTAAGCCAGTCCAAATAACTAGTCCTTAAAATGTATCAATTTACCTGGAGACAACATTCCACAATGGAGGAGATCTCTTCTGAATCTACAAAAAGAACGAGTTGAATAATGTTTTTAAAGAGAAAATATAGGTCAATTCCTTGCACGTTGTGTTAGTGATCCATCATATTTGTGATGGAGCTCCTGAACTCTGACTGAATACCTCCGCCAGGTCAGTTTCTTCGCTGCTACCAGGGACTCTGGAGCACTTCACACTCATTTGCCGAAGCTTGACTGAGGTCTCTGAGGACCTCTTCCACCAGACCAGGCTGAGGAGAATATAGCTCTAGAGACCCGCTTACCTGTAGAGCAAGGATTATAGCTTTACTGTAGCTTTCCCGCTCCACACATTAGACGGGTCTGAATGTAGGGGGCAGAAAGAATTTTATTACACAGCTATTTATACCAAACAATGAGGACTCTCCCTGCAGGTGGTCTTTCATACATTAGCATTTACAGTACAGTTGTCCCTCCCCGGCACCACTCTGTCTGAGAAATTAATCACATTATCCCCAGCTAACAAAATCATCTCCTTGCGGTGTACTCACAGTCCTCGAGGCACTTCCACACAATACAATACATCTCCCTGGAATATATTTAATGCATGCTCTACGTGATGCATCATGAAAAGAATTTGTCATCGTTGGAGATCAACGGAGGCTATAACAGCATCTTTACATGAAGCTAGAGAGAAATATACTACAATGTGGACTCCTTGACGGGGATTTTTGCAGTGAGTAGGAAATGAACTTAAATGATTCAGTCCTCTCCCCAGCACTGTATCTATCACGACGCTAACAAGACATTTGCCTTGGGCGCCACTTTCCATGGGGTGTCAAAAATCATTGCACCAAAATTCCAGCTCGCATGCCCCTCCCACTTATATTGCCTACTAAGCCTGCCCGTGATACCCACGCAGTGCCGCAACTCTAGCAGCCAATGGAGCCAGTCCATGCGGGGGAGAAGGGGGTTGGGGTGGGGGAAAGGGAGAGATCTTCTATGGAGAGTAAGCATCTTTATCCAGAAAGTCATGGGAACAACAGAATGTGGTCGCTTTTCTACAGTTCTTTTATTGACACGACAATAATGACATCAGAACTTAGCGAATACGAACATATGAATATAAGACCCTCAATCCTCTCATTATACACCATAGGCGTGTGCAGCCTATTTCATTAGGGTGTGCACCCTAAAGCACAAACACACGCCGCATGTATATGTATGTATGTGTGCTGTGTGTGAGGGTGCGGTTTGTGAGGGTGCTGGTAGTGTGCTGTGTTTGTTTGTTAGGGTCCTGTTAGTGTGCCGTCTGTGTGAGAGGATGCGGTTAGTTTGCTGTGTGTGAGGGTGCTCTTAGTGTAGTGTGTTTGTGAGGGTGCTGTTAGTGTACTGTGTGAGGGTGCTGTTAGTGTACTGTGTGAGGGTGCTGTTAGTGTACTGTGTGTGGGTGCTGTTAGTGTACTGTGTGTGGGTGCTGTTAGTGTACTGTGTGTGGGTGCTGTTAGTGTACTGTGTGTGGGTGCTGTTAGTGTACTGTGTGTGGGTGCTGTTAGTGTACTGTGTGTGGGTGCTGTTAGTGTACTGTGTGGGTGGGTGCTGTTAGTGTACTGTGTGGGTGGGTGCTGTTAGTGTACTGTGTGGGTGGGTGCTGTTAGTGTACTGTGTGGGTGGGTGCTGTTAGTGTACTGTGTGGGTGGGTGCTGTTAGTGTACTGTGTGTGGGTGCTGTTAGTGTACTGTGTGTGGGTGCTGTTAGTGTACTGTGTGTGGGTGCTGTTAGTGTACTGTGTGGGTGGGTGCTGTATGTGTGTGCACTGTATGTTTGGGTGATTGTGAAGGTGGAGGTGGGGGCAGATTAGTTGATATCCCCCCTCCCTTCTTACCTAATGTAGGGAGCGGGGACCGTGCTACTGCCATCCCTGGTGGTTCAGTGGAGAGTGAACTCTAGCCTGCGTGGCTAAAGTTCACTCTTGCGAGATCTGAGCGTTGCCGCTTCTGACTTTTTTGTTGTTCAGGCGGCTTGACAAGAGGAATACGACATCTGAAGCCCATGTCCAGGATCCGTTTGTGTGTGGTGGCTCTTGATGCACTGACTCCAGTCCACTCCTTGCCTTAGTCCACTCCTTGTGAAAGTCCCCAAAACTGGGGTGATTTGGGTGATTGTGAAGGTGGAGGTGGGGGCAGATTAGTTGATATCCCCCCTCCCTTCTTACCTAATGTAGGGAGCGGGGACCGTGCTACTGCCATCCCTGGTGGTTCAGTGGAGAGTGAACTCTAGCCTGCGTGGCTAAAGTTCACTCTTGCGAGATCTGAGTGTTGCCGCTTCTGACTTTGTTTGTTGTTCAGGCGGCTTGACAAGAGGACTACGACATCTGAAGCCCATGTCCAGGATCCGTTTGTGTGTGGTGGCTCTTGATGCACTGACTCCAGTCCACTCCTCGCCTTAGTCCACTCCTTGTGAAAGTCCCCAAAACTTTTGAATGGCCTTTTCCTAACAATCCACTCCAGGCTGCGGTCATCCCTGCTGCTTGTGCACATTTTTCTTCCACACTTTTCCCTTCCACATAACTTTCTGTTAATGTGCTTTGATACAGCACTTTGGGAACATCCAACTTCCTTCGCAATTACCTTTTGAGGCTTTCCCTCCTTATGGAGGGTCTCAATGATGGTTTTCTGCACAACTGTCAGGTCAGCAGTCTTCCCCATGATTGTGACTACTACTGAACTAGACTGAGAGACCATTTAAAGGCTCGGAAACTCTTTGCAGGTGTTATGGCTTACTTAGCTGATTAGAGTGGGACACTGTGAGCCTAGAATATTGTACCTTTTCACAATATTCTAATTTACGGAGATTGTGGATTTGGGGTTTTCATGAGCTGTAAGCCATAATCATCGCACTTATGACAAATCACGGCTTGAACGGTCTTGCTTTGCATGTAATGCGTCTATCTCATATATTAGTTTCCCCTTTTACGTTGCATTACTGAAATAAATGAACTTTTGCACAATATTCAAATTTTTTGAGTATCACCTGTATACACACACACACACACACACCACTGCCTCTCCCCTCTTTCTTGACTCTTAAAGTCAGTATTTATTCACTTTCCCTTATGTTTAACCCCTTAAGGACACATGACATGTGTGACATGTCATGATTCCCTTTTATTCCAGAAGTTTGGTCCTTAAGGGGTTAAAGGCATATGAATGATGAAAACTGGTGCTTTGCCTATGGTTACTCCGATCCTCTAAAACGAATGGTTATAGTTCATGTTAATTTTCGGATTGTACAGCCGGTGTGTGGTAGGACAATGTTTATATTACGAGACTGGTATATTCGTAATCTGATAGAGCAAGACTTCAAAGTTCAAAGTGTGTACCAAAGAACAACCCCCTAAGCTCAGAGTGAAGAGAGTGCCAGTATGTAGCCATTTTGGGACATTGCACCTCTCCCCACTATCGTCAGCAAGCTGATGGATTTATACCAGAGATACAAGGGAACATTTGTGGTGTTCTATACCAATGAGAAACCACTTTAATTACTGGTATCTAAAACTTCTAGACTCCTGATGTGCCAGAGACTCAGCGTAAAATCCTACCCAGGTTATCCTTCCATTTAATCTTGAAGGGAAGTAGTGTTACTATATTAGGCTTCAGCATATGAGCAGAAGATACCAGATTCCCAAGAAATCTGTATTTATAGCAGACGCAGTGCGGCCATTAATTTATTCTTATCTGTGTATTTTCCGGTTATTGACAAGGAACACTCTGATTGGTTGAAAATACAAAGCCTCAGAATACAGCAGAGAACATCATATAGCTTGCTGCCAATATGGTAAAATCTGAACACGTGTTTCCAGCTTGGATGTATTCACTAAACTAGGAATTAATCATTAACAGGAACTACACATTAGAACAAACTGGAGTTGCGGATTTTTAATTTTCTTATTATTTAGTTTTTTACAATGCATCAATTTGGCTCTAAATTTTGCAAGTCAACTCTCTGCAATCCCCAGTTTATTAAATTGTGTTAAAGGAAAACAAACATGTTTGTATTCCTAAACCTATAGTGTTGAAAACACTATCTAACCCCTTGCTTCCTGCTCCTCCTATAGTAAAATCTTACCTTTATTCCAGTCTGCTGGTGCTGACTCGGCACCCTGCTTCCTTGGCTGACATCATCAGAAGTGATGACCTCAGCCAATCACAATGCTTTCCCATAGGAAAGCATTTGATTGATTTGGGTATACGCCTAACAGCAGACTCGGTACACCTGTACTCCGCTAACTATGGTCCCATGATTAGGACCTTGACAGGAGACTTAGAAAAGTGGATGGATAAACCCATCTCTTGGATAGGACGGATTAACTCTGTTAAAATGAATATCCTCCCACGTATCCTATTTTTATTCCAAGCATTGCCTATCCGCGTTACTAAAACACAAGTGACACCGCTACAAAGATCGATAGGAGACTTCATTTGGCAGAACAATATCTAGACAGGTTCTTTACAGACGTAAAGACAGAAGGGGATTGGGCCTGCCAAACTTATACTTTTATTACCTTGCGGCCCAACTGACGCAGGTGCTTATGTGGCACTCCCTGCCAGAAGAGAGAAGATGGGTTGAAATAGAATCCATGATGGTGGGCTGGGACGTTTCCCAATTCACTATGTGGGTTCCAAGGGAACATAGACCTATGATACGAGTGACTTGCCCGGCCATACTCAACTCACTCCAAATATGGGACGCAACCAAAATCAAGTACGGATTGGCAGCCTCCCCCTCTCCCCTGACTCCAATTCTTAGAAATAGTGAATTTCCACCCGGAATGGCTCCTAGAGATTTTCGAAACTTAGAAAGAACAGGACTACAACGGATCCACCAGTTATATCACAACGGGAACCTCGTCCAATTTGAAGAACTTCAACAAGATAACCACTTAACCCCAACGGATTTCTTCAGATATAGTCAGATCCGGGATTTCGCTGGGAAACCACACAAAGGCAGCAGCTCAGGGAAGGCTGACCTTTTATGAGAAATTATGCTTAGACGGAGTAGCCCCCAGGGGCACGATAACACTCATGTATGCCCACCTCAGCACGGAAAACAAAAAATGGGGAAGGTTGACTTAAACCGACCAGTGGGAGACGGATCTGGGAGAAGTATTAGAAGGAGTTGAATGGCAAGAAATATGGGAAGCGAATAAAAATGCATCTAACTGTGTCACGCTACAGGAACAGACGTGGAAAACCATGTTCAGATGGTATACCACTCCCATAAAACTGTATAAACTGCACAAACTGGACACATGATGTTGGAGGGGGTATGGAGCACGAGGAACATACCTCCACATGTGGTGGGAATGCCCAAAAATAAGTAGATTTTGGAAGGCAGTTGAGGATTTACTGAAACAGACATTTAACAGACCCCTAGTTCTACATCCGTGGATATATTTATTGAATAGGTCTATCAATGGATGGACCAAGAGAGAGCAGAAACTAGTCCATAAAATGACTAAGTGCGCGACGAGCAATAGCAACCGCATAGCTTTCACCAGAGGGCCCGGAGTTTTTTTTCTTACTTCCCGATTCCTAAGGGAAGGATACCTCTCTCTTAATTTTTATTAATTATATTTTTTACATAAATTTCCTCAGGCATGGTCAAAATAATGAACGAACAGGGAGATCTAGAGCTAATTGATAGATATTAAAATAGGACTCCTATAGTTATGTCTGAATGCCTGAAAAATATAAAACCCTCGATGGGAGAGAAGCATCAAAGATGTAAAGAAAGGGTATCACAAGGTTCCTCTGGAGCATATTCTGCATTATAATGTAATACCAATGTTGGCATCTGCGCAAGCAAAATTATTACTGTACAGCTGTTACTCCTGTCGAATAGATAAAATAAATTAAAAAAACAAACAAAAGAAAGCATTAGATTGGCCAAGATTGTCAATTTCAACCTCGGAGGTGTGCTGGGGACAGAGCCAATGCATCTCTATGACGAAAGTTCAGTATCTCCGTGCAGAGGGGGGAGACACTGAACGGCAGTCACACAGTGGAGCATTGGTCCAGGAAGCACCTCTAGTAGCCATCTAAATTGCGGCCAGTGGACGTGTCCCTAGGCTTTAATGTAAACACTGCCTTTTTTCTTAAAAAATAATTATTATTATTTATTTTTTTAAAAGACAGTGTTTACAGCAAAAAAGCCGTCAGGGACTAACTATACTCACCAGAACAACTATATTAAGCTGTTGCTCTGTTGACTATAGTGTCCTTTTAATGTGCCTTTTTGAAATTACATGTTGTTGCAAAAGATTTAAAGGGACACTTCAGGCACCCAGACCACTTCTGCTCATTGGAGTGGTCTGGGTGCCAACTCCCACTACCCTTAACCCTGCAAGTGTAATTATTGCAGGTTTTTTTAAACTGCAATAATTACCTTGCAGGGTTAAGTCCTCCCCTAGTGGCTGTCTATTAGACAGCCACTAGAGGGAACTTCCTGCTCTTTAGCACAGGTTTTCTGTGCTAGAGCGTCGCTGGACGTCCTCACGCTGTGTGAGGACCTCCAGCGTCGCTCTATTCCCCATAGGGAAGCATTGAAATTCATTTTCAATGCTTTCCTATGGGGTGCATTAATGCGCATGTGCGGCATTGCCGCGCATGCGCATTAAGTCTCCTCGGCCGGCGGGCGGGATCAGTCTCGCCCACCGGCCGACGTAAGCAGAAGGAGGAGCGGCGGGGGAGGAGGAAGCAGCGACGTGGGACATGTCGCTGCCTCTGAAGGGGTTTTCACCCCTTCAGCAACTGGGGATTGGGGGGTGGGAGGGAGAGGGACCCTCCAGTGCCAGGAAAACGGATAGTTTTCCTGGCACTGGAGTTTCCCTTTAATAATCCCCCAGATAAACAGAAGTCTTGGGTTGTGTTTTAGATCTTTTACCCAACAAGTAATAACTGATAAAAGTTGGAATGTAGACTCTTAGTTACGGAGTAAACAATGTACTTAGTGAACTGTCTGCAGGGCTTTAATAAAAAGGTGATCTACGGTGAGCTGTATGAAGGCGGATTAAGTGGACTCCGGCGCGTGCATGAACTTGACCTCATATTTTCATTTTAAAATGCACTAATGCAGTCAGGAGTTTGAAGTTTACTGTAGCAGATGGCATTATGCAACATGAATAGATTTAATACCGCAACTAAGGCGTTTGCCCACAATAAAAAAAGGACTGTGTGTATGCTTATTAGCCTTGGTTGTACAACAGCCATAATCCTACCATGGTTATTCAGTGAGATAGCCAACAGCACAGACCGTATTAATAGCAAACTATCTCTAGATTGTAAGCTCACGTGAGCAAGTCCCTCTTTTTTTTTTTATCATTTCTGTTTACCGAAACTTGTTAATTTGCATTTCTCTTATTCATTGCACTGCCCTGCTAGATAGGTCTATGCATTTCTAGTGGAGCTACCTGTACCCCTGGCTGGGTACCTTCGCCAAGGACTGCTTCCTAGCTCGAACAGAGGACAAACCACAGCACTTCTGCCCAAAGTCGTCGTGGCTTGACTGGGGTCCTGGAACTGCTCCCTCCTGGAGCCGAATAGGAAACTCGCTCTATCCACGCCCAGGCACTGGACGACATTCAGTCCTGGGAGCTGTAGTCCTTACGAGGACTTTCCCCGTTGAATCCTCCACACTGAAATAGGGATTAATGAGTAGCCCTTTTCCCTCCCAGGAACCAGACGACACATAGTTCTGGGAGTACAAGCTGGGATGTTTTCATCTGGCCAGATATCCTGCTTTTATACAATTTCAGACTCAGTTAAGCATGTCCCTGACACTCTCCCACACAAACAGGATAATCCCTCTCCTGGACATGAGAGGGGGGGGACTAGTTACAAGTACAAAACTCCACTTCTGTGCCTGAGAGATACTTGAGCCAGATACTGAACTAACTCCATTATCTCCAGGCACAGAAAAACATAAAGTATTACAAAACCCCCAAAATACCTTTAAAATACATAAAAACCCAACAAAAGTTACATCCCCTGATAGCCCCGGGTTTGGAATTTCCCGGGAAGTCATAATTTTGACCGACCGTGCACATGGTCCTATGCCCAAAACAGTTCCATGAAATCAGTGCTAAGGGTCGGTCAAGTTCGGTAGTTAGAAAACAAACAAAAACTACCGAACAGCATCCTTAGTTCTACTCTGGAGCTTGTTCACCTTGTTCATGGGAACGTTTCCACCAAACAGTGCCCTTCTTAATCGTATAGTACTGAACGCAGGCGATGATGGAAGTCCAGCGGTGTTAGGGAGTTTCTGTATCCGATTTCAGTTCCGTGAACTCGACGACCAAACACCGCTGCCTGTGTACATGCGAACAAAATGGCCACCACCGCAGGTTCGTTCGTTCAAACAGCGCCCACCCAGACAAACAATTAGAACACTGCGGTGGAACATGTTACAAACTATCAATTAGGTCTAACAAGCTCCTGGGTGGTCTATTGTTTGTGTGCCTTTTCGGTTCCTGAACAGAATAGAGAAAAGGCACGAACCAAGCCAGTTACCTAGTCCTTACAGGTTTCCCTGCTAGACATATAGTCTGTGAGCAGGAGTCTGGCAAGCAAGCTCCTCCAGGAGCTCGTGGCAAGTTTGTCACAGCATTGTTAAGACACCATCATTTGGGGAGTAAAATTAATGTGTTCAGCTTACCACTCAGCTGTGGAAGCAGAGAAAAATTTGCATCACTGGTCCTGCCAAGAAAGAGGCACCAAGAAACTAACCCGGGATGGAGGGACAGGAACCAAGACTGCACCGTGATCCCTGACTCCTCCCCCTCTCCCCCGGGGAAAAATTAGTATGTCATAAAGAAAGAATCTTTATAAAAAAACTCATATTGACCATGTTGGAAATTCACTAAAGATACATAAAGACAAAGTAGAGACTAGTTTGTGTCTGTATTTCTCCGCTGTCTGATTTTCTTAGACTAATGGCGGATATAAAGTGTCAATCCCGATAGCCGTCACCAGTGACAACTGCAGGGAATTAACTGCGAGAGAGCGGAAATCTTCTATAGATCTATAGATCTTAATGCTGTACTCTCGCAGTAATGTCGGCTCCGAAGAGGACCCTTCATTCCGGTGAATCCACATAGGCGAATTAAAACTGGCGAATTCTGTTAAGAAAGAATAGACTTATCATGTAACACTAAAATTGAAATACCATCAATGTAACTATGGTATATGGCAAACATTTTCATCGTAGCACAATGTTGGATAGTACTATCTTCTTGTATACATGCGCATTACATTCGCCAGTAAAAACATTTTTCAGCTTCCAGGTTTCAAAAATTGAGGTGCGCATTAGATTCAATGGTGTATTAGAATCGAGGAACTATGGTACATCACAGATGTTCAATGCCCTACTGCTGAGTTACAGGGCAAGACAGGGCAAGCAGAATGTCAACATTTGTATTTATTTTGAAAATGTTTGGATGGCAGGAGATCAAGCTCCACCTGAAAAGGTACTGAAAAGCTTGGACAAACCCCAGGATGGCAGAATGCCAGGTATTGCTATCCATGATTGCGGTTATAATGCAAACAGGTGTAGTGGTCAGGGGACAGCGACTTTGCTCGAAGGTTAACTCAAATTACACGATACGGGTCATGGAGCCATTAGTCACTTAGTGTCAGTCTCACAAGGTACTCAATAATAATTTCTGCATAGCTGCACACAGAGTACTTTAACGCAGTCAGGTGACTACACGTTGCCAAACTGAACAAGACCACGAGCTGGAGTTTACTTGCTCATGCCAAGCTGCTTTCTACAATAACAAGCTTGTGTTGTCTGTGGGCAGATGTTCAAGCCAAGTCAGCTGCCAAGGAGTCTGGTGGACAGCAAATGCCATCACTAAAGACTTAGTGGGACACTCGCACTTATATAGAGGGTTCTCCATGGCACAAACAAGGGGATTTAAACTGGCAGCAGCTTTGCAAGCTGACCGTTTACAAAAGATATAGGAAACTCACTGCACTGTAGTATATAGCGTTCATCTGCTGCAGGAAAGAAATTGATTAATCAAGGTAATTCTCCAACGGAATTCCTCTTTGAGTCATTTGTTTCTTACAATGTGTTTGCCCCTAGTTTTTGTGTCCTTTGATTTCCACGTTCGCGATGTGTGTGACGGCTTCCTTAGGTCTATGAAATGCATTGCAACTGGATCAAAGAGCATCATATTAAGGATTATTACATGGTTTTTATTTATAGAACAGCGCCTTACGGATTGTGACCGAAAAAAAATCTAATTAATGACACTACAATGTTCTGCAAATCTAGATAAATACCATGCATTTAAACTGGACAGGGAACCTCTGGGAAACTGCCAATGCTTGTAACTGGAGAGATGGATCTTCAAACGGAAAGCAAGGATTTCCTTAAATTCGTTCTGAGTTAATGGAGCAGAGATAAAGGCAGAGACCAGAGTGAAACCATGGGGGTTATTCACTTAATATCACAGAGATCTGCAAATGTATCTCAAACTATGCGAGCTGGAGACCCAACATTAGAGTTTCTCAGTGGAAGGCTCACTGAACAAAAAGCAAGAAATAAAAAATATTCAAGGCGCAATCTGCAGGTGGCTGGTCACATTCTTACTGATACAAGTTTTAAATACGACTACTAACAATATTCCTAATCCAACACATGTACACAACACAAGGTGCTTTGTTAGGGTCTATTGCAGAGGCGGCTCTAGACTTTATGAGGCCTTAGGCGAAACTCAAACATGAGGCCCCACTAACAAAAAAGTGTCAGTGTATGTGCCTGAGAGTGTCTGACAGAGTATCCTTGTGTGTGAATGTATGTTTTTGTCTGAGACCCTATGTGTATGGGGTAGCTGCTTGAAGTGTGTTGTGTGTATGGGGGGGTGATGGTGAGAAGGAGAGGCGGGTGAGGGTAACAGGGAGGTGATGGTGTGGGGGGTGATGTGAGAGGGGTGATGGTGATGGTAATGTGAGAAGGGGGGGTAATGTGAGAAGGAGGGGGAGTTGATGGTGAGGGGGGGTAGATGGTGAGGGGGAGTTGATGGTGAGGGGGAGTTGATGGTGAGGGGGGGTAGATGGTGAGGGGGGTAGATGGTGAGGGGGGGTAGATGGTGAGGGGGGGTAGATGGTGAGGGGGAGTAGATGGTGAGGGGGGGTAGATGGTGAGGGGGGGTAGATGGTGAGGGGGGGTAGATGGTGAGGGGGGTAGATGGTGAGGGGGGGTAGATGGTGAGGGGGGGTAGATGGTGAGGGGGGTAGATGGTGAGGGGGGGTAGATGGTGAGGGGGGGTTGATGGTGAGGGGGGGTTGATGGTGGGGGTGGTGGGGGTGGTGAGGCAGAGGGTGGTGGGGTGGTGAGGCAGAGGGTGGTGGGGTGGTGAGGCTGAGGGTGGTGAGGCAGAGGGTGGTGGGGTGGTGAGGCTGAGGGTGGTGGGGTGGTGAGGCTGAGGGTGGTGGTGAGGATGAGGGTGGTGGTGAGGATGAGTGTGGTGAGGCTGAGGGTGGTGAGGCTGAGGGTGGTGAGGCTGAGGGTGGTGGGGGTGATGCTGGGGGTGGTGGTGAGGCTGAGGGTGGTGGGGGTGATGCTGGGGGTGGTGCTGAGGGTGGTGGGGGTGATGCTGGGGGTGGTGCTGAGGGTGGTGGGGGTGATGCTGGGGGTGGTGCTGAGAGTGGTGGGGGTGATGCTGAGGGTGGTGGGGTGGTGCTGAGGGGGGTGGTGAGGCTGAGGGGGTGGGGGTGATGTTGAGGGTGGGGGGGCGGTGAGGCTGAGGGTGGTGGTGAGGCAGAGGGTGGTGGTGGTGAGGCAGAGGGTGGTGGGGGGGTGATGTTGAGGCTGGTGGGGGGGTGATGTTGAGGCTGGTGGGGGGGTGATGTTGAGGCTGAGGGTGGTGGGGTGGTGTGGTGGGGGTGGTGGTGAGGCTGAGGAGGGTGGTGATGCTGAGGGTGGTGAGGGTGATGCTGAGGGTGGTGGGGGTGATGCTGGGGGTGGTGCTGAGAGTGGTGGGGGTGATGCTGAGGGGGGTGGGGTGGTGAGGCTGAGGGGGGTGGTGAGGCTGAGGGGGGTGGTGAGGCTGAGGGGGTGGGGGTGATGTTGAGGGTGGGGGGGCGGTGAGGCTGAGGGTGGTGGTGAGGCAGAGGGTGGTGGTGAGGCAGAGGGTGGTGGTGAGGCAGAGGGTGGTGGTGAGGCAGAGGGTGGTGGGGGTGATGTTGAGGGTGATGTTGAGGGTGGTGGTGGGGTGAGGCTAAGGGTGGGGGGTGGTGAGGCTGAGGGTGGTGGGGGGTGGTGATGCTGAGGGTGGTGGGGGGGTAGTGAGGCTGAGGGTGATTGGGGGTGGTGATGCTGAGGGTGGTGTGGGGCTGAGGGTGGTGGGGGGGTAGTGGGGCTGAGGGTGGTGGGGGGGTAGTGAGGCTGAGGGTGGTGGGGGGGTAGTGAGGCTGAGGATGGTGGGGGGTAGTGAGGCTGGGGGCAGGGTGAGGCTGAACCTACCTTAATTTCCCTGGTGGTCCAGTGGGCTCCCTGGTGGTCCGGTGGCCACTGCTTCCGGTCTGCAGCTCCGCTGAGCTGCAGACCATGTAATCTCGCGAGTGAATCAGAGCGTTGCCGTGGTAACCCGCGGCAACGCTCTGATTGGCCGGTTCTCGCGAGACACATGGTCTGCAGCTCTGCTCACTGCGGAGCTGCAGACCAGTGTCTGCGGTGGCTGGCCGGGCAGCCAGGAGGGGCCTCGCACCCGGCGGCATACCGGGCAAGCCGCCGGGCCCCCTCCTGGTGTCAGGTCCTCGGTCACTGACCGAGGACCTGACACACTCTGCCCACAGGCGGTTTAGGCGGCCGCGAGGCCCCAGCCAGCGCGAGGCCTTAGGCGGCCGCCTAAACCGCCTAATTAGAGAGCCGCCTCTGGTCTATTGCTCTAAATAAAGATTTATATTGCTGAAACGGGAAAGACAGATTTAGGGTTCAAAATCACTGATCTGGAAAAGGTCTCCAAATTGAAAAATTAGGTTTGAATTAAAAACACTTTTCAATTTTTAACTGGAATATTTTTTCCAGCACCACAATTTGTGCCTTAAATAAACAATGTAAAATCTCCACAATCCCCAGATTGGTGAGTAACTCTATTAGTGATTAATTTAAGTCTGGGCATAACAGAAATCCCCACTCTCAGTGCACAGTGTTAGATCGACATAATAAAGTATGACAAGAAGAAACTATTATACAGTAATCCCAGTACACGGTCCTAAAATAGGTATTTGTTCTATGAAACAGGTTAAACATAAGCTTCCTTGGCAAACCCACTGTAGATCAGGCAGAGCATTGCATACACTTTGGCAGAAAACTGTAGTAAACTGGAAGCCAGATTTCAAAATTTAGGCTAACATAGCATCGAATTTTGCCTACGTTTTGTAATCTGGCTTTCAAGTCACAAAACAAAATGCCGTTTCATGAATAAACCCCAATGGGGTTTTAAATATGCAATAAAATTGGCCCTTGTCACAAACGAGACCCTCACGAGTGGCTATTCTCTTACTTCTGCAAACCAATACAAACCGTTGATACAGTTACTGCCCCACATTATATGAAGTGCCCACGTGGAGTAATTACCCATTTGCAGCCATTGAGGAGCCTGCCGTTTTCAGTGAATGAATGTGTTGCAGGGCTCATTGTCTTGGTACAGATTATCACCTTGCAGGAACCAGAAAATCAGGACACTTCCACAAACAAAAACGCTGGCTCCAGACGTCAGTGTGCGTCATAACACTGGATACTGGGCACAAGAGATATCTGACAGAAATATTGTGCAATGGAGGTTTTAATGAAAGTAGAATAGAAATCTCCTTTTTGATCATTTCTCGATCGTCAAGTCCACTCAGGCTTACGTATGAACCAATGTTTGCCAAACGGAGACAATAAACATGGCTTTAACCATCACACATGAACAAGAGAGATGAATTTTCTGTGAGCACCGTAGAAGTACAACGTTGAGCGCTCACCAGAAGCCAACATTAGGCAGACGAAGGGCGCTCAGTTTGATAAATGTTGACTTGATGAAGACCGTTCGTCGGTTGAAAAGCTGATGTTGTGTGTTATAAAGGGGACTTTGTGATAATCGAGAAGGAAAGTACACTTGTGGATTTCTGTTAGCAATTGTTTTATAGAATCACCCCAAGATGTCTGTACGACACACACTCGCGCATTAGACCTGCCCTTTAGGAAAGCATTGAATCAATACTTTCCCATGACACTGGATGTCCTCATGCAGAGCGTGAGAATGTTCAGCGTCAGATACCGGACCAAAAGCTCTGTTTCAATCCAAGAAACCCTGTAGTGGCTGACTGTCTGGTAGACAGCTACTGGGGGCAGACTTAGAGCTGCAATGTAAACATTGCTGTTTGACTTAAAGTGCAAAAGGGACACTTCACCCAGACCACTTCAATTAACTGAAGTGGTCTTGGTGTCCATAATGTCCCTTTAATCGGTTTGATTTTTCGGTTTTAAATGGCTCTATAGAAAGAAAATTAGAACATTTCAGATGAAAGTACCACTTTAAAGTGATTAAATAGCTTTAAAAAGTAGATATAACATATTGATCGTTATGCTGCAATGATGAATGGGACGTATTTAAAAAGGTGATAAATCCACATTAAAGATAACAAGCAACTTCACAAACGAAAGAATCAATTTAAACCAACTTTCAGTATGGATAGAATTTAATTTGGACCTGCCACCTGAGGCATCGTTATCTATAGACATATAAAAAAATAAATAAAAATATATATATATTTTAATAAAGTATATTCTAAAGAAAGAAAAGAGAAACGCACAAAATTATTTTTTATTTCAATGTAATATTAAAGGGGCAGGAATATAGGCATTACTATACACCATATACAGTCTAAACACCATAATCACTACATTTTTTTATCACTAGCATTCTTACAGCTCCAACATTATCCCACAGAGCTTTACTTTATGCAAAAATATAACAGCACACATGTGGTGGTTCTGCCCCACTTTTTGGGAAGGCATTAGGGAGCTGCTATCACAGGTTTCAGTAGGCTGCTAGAACTAGACCCATGTGCATATATTTACTATCTAAACCAATGGAGAGGGTGACTACTGCTGAAAAAAAACTCATTAGCCAAATAATAGTAGCTAGGAGGGCCCTAAAAACACAGATACGCCTTCTATAGAGAGTGTTCAGCATAAGATCAAAGACAACTACTACTGCCCATGTCAGGACACACTGACTGCCTCGGAAAAGTTTGGCATCCCTGGGTGGAGTATATAAGACAATAGGGTCTTGGTCCTTCTGGTTTGCAGGGGCTCACGGTTCTCAGCTCCGAGGTGATCTTGACTTTTCTCTTCTATTCTCAATTCCTAGCCTTCCTTCTTATGCGTCAGTGGAGCTGACCCAATATCCACTATTTAACTGCGAAATGAAGGGTGTTATCGCTGATCCACTTTATTAGTACTTTAAAAGAGGAATGCAGGAGGACACGGAACCGCAATCTTACATTGTTGTACACAGATATTGAAAGGATCTCTGTAAATATGAAACATTTAAGGTAATATGCTGATAATCATTGTGTGACAATTTTATAGTGTCACCTAATGTACAAACCTAAATAAAGAATGGGGGGAAATTTTTACAAAATTAAAAAAATAAAATAAAAACACACACACACACACACACACACACACACACACACACACACACACACACACACACTAGTTTAAAGTCAGGTTTATTGTGAAAAAATGTACAGACTTTCAGACTTTTTGAACACATCAAACAAAAGCAATTGAAATGGCTCAAGTGGTTTCCCCAAATTCAAACTGAAAATGCAACTTATGACTTCTCCAGTCTCAATTCATTAACCTCTCCATGGCAAGCATTTTTAGTGCTTAGTGGAGCACCTTCTGCTGTTCTGAACTGCTGCAAACAAAATGCCTAGCCAGACACCGGCTTCTGGCAGCGTTCCTGAGAAGTCTTAGCCCATTGCTCATCATCAATGGTCCCCAGTTCAGTAATATTCTTGGGTTTGCGTGCTGCAACCGCCTTCTTCAAATTCCACCAGAGATTTTCCATGGGGTTCAAGTCAGGTGACTGACGGCCACTGTAGAATTTTCCAGGACTTTTTCTTCAGCCAAACCATGGTGGCATTGGATGCATGTTTGGGATCATTGTCTTGTTTTAAAGTTCAATGATGCCCAAGCTTCACCTTCCTCACAGATGACATGACGCTTTCTCCCTTCGATACTTCAGTGAATCCATCTTGCCTTCCACACGATGCAGGTTTCCAGTGCCAGAGGATGCAAAGCAGCCCCAGAGCATCAACGAGCCACCACCACGCTTAACTGTAGGCAGAGTGTTCTTTTCAGCATATGGATCATTCTTCTTCCTCCACACAGAATGCTGATCCATTGGGCTTTTAAAGTTCCATGTTTGTTTCATCGCTACATAGAACAGAATCCAAAAACTTCTGTGGTTTATTTATATTATTTTATTATTTATTTAGCGCCACAAAAATTCCGTAGCGCTGTACAATGGGTGGACGAACAGACACATTAAATTGTAACCAGACAAATGGATGCACAGTAACAGAGAGGTTGAGGGCCCTGCTCAATGAGCTTACATGCTAGAGGGAGTGGGGTATGGTGACACAGAGGGTATAAGTTGGGGTAATGAAATAAGTTGCTAGAAAAGTATTCACTGAGAACTCAGGTTATTTTTGACAGTTGCAGGAGTCAAATGAAATTAAATAAAAACCTGTTAACAGTTTACATGATATGCTTTCCTGAAGTGTGTTTTCAAAGATTTTTTTTGAAGGAGTGGAGACTGGGTGGAAGTCTAACAAGAGAAGGGAATTCCACAGAAAAGGTGCAGCCCTAGAGAAATCTTGAAGGAGAGCATCAGATGTGGGAGTACAGACAGAGGATAGACTTAGGTCTTCGGCAGAGCGCAGGGGCTTCAACGGGACATGCTTGTGCATTAGGGAGGATAGGTAGGTTGGAGCAGCATTATGTAGGGACTTGTAAGCAAGCACCAGAATTTTAAATTGAGCACTATATCTAACTGGAAGCCAATGTAGGGACTGACAGAGCGGGGAGGTGTGGGAGGTGCGGGCGGACAGGAAAATGAGCGTCGACACCGCATTCATTATATTCTGCAGCAGTGCAGTCTGGGAACACGTAAGACCACTGAGAAGGGGATTACATTAGTCAAGGCGAGAAAGAACAATGGCATGGACCAGCACCTTAGTCGCGTTTGGTGTTAAATAGGGGCAGATGCGAGCTGTGTTTTTGAGCTGACTTTTCTTGTGCTTTTCGATGAATAGTGGTGTACGTCTTGGAGTTCTGGCATGGAAACCTTCTGCGTTTAATACGTGCCTTACTGTGCTCACTGAAACCTCAGTGCCTGTTGCCACCAAGTCTTGATGCAGGTCTTTTGCAGTCAGTCGAGGGTTTTTCACAACCTGCCTTCTAAGAAACCTAGTTGCAGCCATTGATAGCATCCTTTTTCTGTCCCGTCCAGGTAGTATAACCACTGTTCCTTCATCTTTGAACTTGCGAACTATGCATCAAAGGGTGTCTCTAGGAATATTCAGTGCCTTTGCCATCTTTTTGTATCCAGTTCCTTGTTTGTGAAGGGTTTTGATCTCTTCTCTTAACTTTGTGGTCCATTCATATTTCTAACATGCAGTCAAAGGTGACACTAAACAAATCCCAAGCCAGTTCAGATATTTCAAGCGTTCCAGCTCAAGTACACCTGGTGCAAGTAAAGAAGTCCTTAATTAGTTGCATCAGGTGTGCTTGAGACAACACCTGTTTTACATATTTGTGCTGTTGTGAGGGATTCCATTCAGGGGGTTGAATCATTTTAAAATTGGAGAAGTCATTATAAGTTGCATTTTCAGTTGAATTTGGGAAAGCCACTGGAAGCATTCGTTGTGTTGAGCTCCTTTGCTTCTCTCCACCTACCACGCTTCTATCTTAGACAGGTTGCAGAGGGTTAGGTATATTTCTTAGTACACACTAGTAAGGTCGGTAGTTTCCTAGGGACACGTTAGCGGTGTGTACTGGGAATGGACATGAATATGTTACTATTCAGCCAGGAAATACTAAGGGCAGATGAAGATCTAACTTTGATATTACAGACCTTTCCCCTGCACAATTACCAGTGCAATTTAATAAACACAAAAATCTGTGTGAAATGATCAGGAGTCGAACAGAAAGCTCATTGCTCTACGATACTAACTCAGGAGAAATCTGTTCTAAACACCTTGTATAACGGCCACAGAATGGATTGTTAACCCCTTAAGGACCAAACTTCTGGAATAAAAGGGAATCATGACATGTCACACATGTCATGTGTCCTTAAGGGGTTAAACTGCTTCACATAATCCAGGTTTGTACAGGAAGAATTTCAGCACGCCATATTTATTACAAGCACATTCTAAGCAACATCTCAACCCTCTAATAGCAGGAATCTTAAACTCTATTCCCAAGATGATGATGGCATACGACTCCCATAACTCTTTGAATGCAAGAGATGGTTGGAAAATCATGGGATTTGTAGTTGAGCAACATATGGGGGTGGGGATCAGAGTTTGAAATTAATGCTCTAGGGCAGGGGTTCCCTACCCAGTCCTCAAGTACCCCCTACCAGTCCAGGATTTAGGGATTATTACCCTGTTGTGTCTACGGTGTTTTTAGAAAGAAAGAAAAAAAAACACTTAAGACACCACTTGGTTAATCCCTAAATCCTGGACTGTTACGGGGTACTTGAGGACTGGGTTGGAAACCACTGCTCTAGGGGGTCGTTTTCAAATCATTGGGTGAATAAGAGCAGCAAAGTGAATTGAGTGTGTGTGACAGGAACAGGTGCATACAATTTGCCCAATGCTGCTTAACCCCTTAACACCGCAGCCAAATGTACAAGTTGTGAACGAAACAAAACGTAAACAAAACCTGGCATTTGCGCTATATGTCTGTCCAACCGTAATTCACCTCTTTCATATTAAATGCACCCCCCCTTATTATATATCATTTTATTCAGGGGAAACAGGGCTTTCATTTAATATCAAATATTTAGCTATGAAACATAATTTAATATGAAAACAATGGGAGAAAATAAGATTTTTTTTGATTCTTTTCGTTCTTCATGACATTTTAACTGTCAATGTCATAATACTGTTTGCTTTTACTGCAATAAAATACACATATTTGTATTCAGCAAAGTCTCACGTGTAAAACAGTACCCCCTATGTACAGGTTTTATGGTGTTTTGGGAAGTTACAGGGTCAAATATAGCGTGTTACATTTGAAATTGAAATTCGCCAGATTGGTTACGTTGCCTTTGAGACTGTATAGTAGCCCAGGAAATAAATTTACACCCATAATGGCATACCATTTGCAATAGTAGACGACCCAAGGTATTGCAAATAAGCGATGTCCAGTCTTTTTTAGTAGCCATTTGGTCACAAACACTGGCCAAAGTTAGCGTTTGTATTTGTTTGTGTGTGAAAAATGCAAAAAACGCCAATTTTGGCCAGTGTTTGTGACTAAGTGGCTACTAAAAAAGACTGGACATACCCCATTTGCAATACCTTTGGTTGTCTACTATTGCAAATGGTATGCCATCATAGGGGTAATTTTCATTCTTGGGCTACCATAGGGTCATAAAGGCAACGTAAGCAATCTGGCGAATTTTAATGTGAAAAAAATTAAACACAAGCCTTATATTTGACGCTGTAATTTTTGAAAACACCATAAAACCTGTACATGAGGGGTACTGTTGTACTCAGGAGACTTCGCTGAACACAAATATTTGTGTTTCAAAACAGTAAAAAGTATTGCAGCAATAATATCGTCCCTGTAAGTGCTGTTTGTGCGTGAAAAATGCAAAAAACGTCACTTTTACTGGCGATATCATGGTTGTAATACATTTTACTGTTTTGAAACACTAATATTTGTGTTCAGCGAAGTCTCCCGAGTAAAACAGTACCCCCCATGTACAGGTTTTATGGTGTCTTGGAAAGTTATAGGGTTAAATATAGTGCTAGCAAATTAAATTCCCTATACTTTCGGCATGGGTGGTCAGGCAGGTCCCGCTAATTGTAATTAATTAGGATACCTAATTATGTAAAATTATTACATAAATATATGTGTAGAATTAATATATGTATATATATACACATATGTGTATATATACGTATATATATATATATATATTTTTTTTTTTAATATTTTTATTTATATATAGGTATATATATAGTGATATATACGTATATATTTATGTATATAGATATATATATTATTTCGTTATAAGTGTATTTTGATATAAATATATATATATTAATATCAGAATACAGTTATAACGAAATAAAACACATCTATATATTTTTTAATATTTTATTTAATTATTTTTTTTATTTAATTTTTTTACGTATTTACATATTAATTTTTTTTATATTATTTATAAATATATATATAACAATAATTATATATATATTTAATCAGTATCAGTCTACGTGTAATTTGATATTAATATATATATATATAATTATATATATATATTAATATTAAAATACACCTAGACGGTGTATGTGTATGTGTGTATATGTGTATATATATACTTAGATCATATATATATAATATATATATATGATCTAAGTATATAATTTATTTATTTTTACACTGTTTTAAAACATTTTTATTTGATTTTCAGCCAGCAGGGGGACCAACTGTCATTACAGTTGGTCCCCCTGCTGGCAATGCAGCAGGCAGCTATACCGGCCATGTGATTGTGAGGTCCTCGCAAGGACCTCACTCTCACATGGCCGGGAGGGCTCCTGGAGGGCGGACGTGCCGCGGGGGGCTCCCTGGGAGTCCCCCGAACCGCGATCGCCGGCGTGGGACCGCCAGCGACCGGGTACGTTACTAAAAACCGGAGGGCGTACTATTACGTCCGGCGGCGTTTAGAGCCGCTTTTAAAAGGACGTAATAGTACGCCCTCCGGTCTTAAGGGGTTAACAACGAAATAGTAAACAAACCGATAATATACCGTTTCTCCTGGATACAGACATGATCAGTCAATGCATTTAAAGGAACACTATAGTCACCTAAATTACTTTCGCTAAATAAAGCAGTTTTAGTGTATAGATCAGGGGTAGGCAACCTACGGCACTAGTGCCAGGCATGGCACTCAATGTGTCTTTACACGGCACTCAAGGCTGCTACAGCCAAACAGGCTCTGGCCTATCAGGAGTCCCAGTAAAACTTCAGATATCTGCTAATATGAAAAGGTGGTGAAGGTCAATCCTCAATTTATGCATTGCAGCACATAGAGTAAGTGATCTCAGATCACTTCCTCCCAGCACTTGTGAATAAGAATCCACACTGTGGTAGAGCAGCCCACAGCGGATATTGCAGCTCCTGCCCTTCACCTGTACCTGGCCAGCCTGGTCTCCACTGGAACCCATGGAAGCCACCCACACTGCTAGATTTACACAGAAATGCACAATAACCCTTCCCTCATACAAATAATACGAACAGCCCACAAACAAACATACACACAATCCGCACAAACGTAACCCGCTAACAATCCCACATACATACATGCAATACCACAAACAGCCCCCTACACATACACACACAATGTGGCATATCCATCCACACACACAATTCCACAAGCAGGTCCCTACTAGCAGATATCATCGACCCACAAATGCTGCAAACGGGGACATTACTCCACAGCATGCTCCGAACCAGCAAGCAGTGCTCCACAAAATGGCGCCCACAAACTTAAACGCTGAGCCTGCTCTCCATCAGCCCCTCCACGAACGTCTGGATGCCCTGCTGCAAAGCTTTTGGGAAAAACTGGAGCAGCGGACGGCACAACGACCACCTAACCGACAAGAGGTAGGGGAAAGGCGGGAGGCCGCGAGACAAAGCGGGCGTTCCCCGGGCAAACCCGCCATACGCTTGCAGGCGGAGTGCCCTTCTAGGCAGGGGCCCAACAGGAGACTCCCTCCTAAACGCCGACCACACCGCAGGAGGGTCGCCCGCCGCCGGCGGAGAACCACCAGGGCCCTCCAAAGCGCCCACAACGGGAAAGACCCAGCCCCGAGAGGTATCCGAGTCTGTGGACACAAGGTGTGGGCCCAACTTCAAGCCTGGAGCTGGGGTGAAGCTCCGCGCCGTACTCCAACCACCTCCGTGCTGACCCACCTGACACCTCCGCTGATGAACTACCGATTACTCCCTTGCTCACCACCTGCCATAAGACTGACAGGGATCGGCTGAATGAATCCTAGACCCCGATCATAAAAGGCCAGACCACAAGCTGACGGACACTCACAACTTGGCGCAATATTACCTAAGTAATCTACCTAAGAGATATGCATAACCTTATGTTTTGTTTTACTATTTACTGCACCTAAGTTTTATCTGTTGTATTTGTATTTTGTGGAGGCGTTAGCTGAGCCAGATATCACATTTCCAAGTAGCATGTTACTAATCTAAATCTCAGACCTACAGCGGGTACTCTCAACTACAGCTGTGATATGGCTGCAGATTGGGGGTGCATTCGTTTTATCTCT